>NW_012267419.1:1971468-1997130 GCF_000151885.1 Dipodomys ordii
TCTCCCTATCACACTCATACAAAGTCCTTTTTAAGTTGTCAAACTTCTCATTTATCATGTTTGCCAGCAGTGTTTGTAGAGCTATTTGGGAACTCTCTTCTGGATTATTCAATATCTGTTCTGACCCCTGATTATCAAGATTGGGAATTGAGATATCCGGATTTGCCATTTTTCTTGTGTTTTTCTGGCTTACTCTGCCCATTTAAGATGAAAATAGCACTAGTTTTGTGCTTGAACACTATCTTAAGGCAATCGTCAACCAAAGTTTGCATTTGTACAGTCAATAGTCTACAGATACAATCTAGTTCAACAGATACATCTATTCAACATCAAACAACTATATGTTATTGGGCTTCGAAACTCAGAGAAGAATTTGGAAAACCAGAAATTATTAGGGTTAGGGAGAGATGTGGGTAAAAAATAGGAATAGATTGGTGTGGGGAGGCACAGGGAGAGCTAACTATGTCCTAGTCTCAATGCAGGAAATAGGTTGTCTAGGATGCAAGTAGAGAGAGAGAGCAAAAGAAGAAAGGGAAAGGGAGATGAAAAGAGCCCAGAAAAAAATAGAAACGTAAAAATTAATATTATTAGGAGATTAAAAGGCCATCTATTTAGAGAGGAATGTGAATATATTGAGAGAAGGGGAGGGACATAAAGGAGATGTGAAAAACTTTAAAAAATGCTTAAAATATTAAATAGGTATAAATAGGTATTACTGCTATTAAGAAATTTAAGTCTCAGAGGTTTTGAATTGAGTAATAAATTTGTGGATTAAGTGTGTACACAATGGGGTATTGGGTCTACTAGTTAACTACGGGTTTATCTGAGGATGTGCAGGACAAGAGTTAAGTCACATAAAGAAGAACAAAAGAGAGGAAAAGGTGAAAAGGATAAGAAAGGGAGAAAAAAAGATCAGAAGTTCACTAGAGCTAGACAAAAAACAAAAAGATAAGAAAGAAAGAAAAAGAAAGAAGACAAGAAAAGAAAGGAAAACGCACATTCACGTATTCCTAAAATAAGAATTATAAGAGGAAAAAAAAGTTACTGGAAAACAATTATTTTTTCAAAAAAGGCAATAATTAAAGATTAATAAAACTTTTAGAAAAGGAAAAAAAAGTTTTATATATATAAGGTACCGAAAAAAAAGAAGAAAAAAAATAATAAAAAGTTCTTTGATTTTTTTTGCGAGGGGTGGGAAGAAGCCTGTATCTCCCTTTTGTCTGTAACCAGCCTCTTCTTGTAGTCTCTGGTCAGCTTGAGGTCCTGTGGCTTGATTGGTTTCTTAAGTCAGTTTGTTCGAACAGGCAGAAAAATGCTCTGTTTTACCCAAGATTTTGAGATCCTCCTCCCAGGTTAGTTTACTGGGAGGGTGATCTGCTTTGAGAATCACAAAAGAGGGGGATGAAGTGATGAGGCTAGGTTCTGGGTAGAGTTGAGGCCTTTCAACAAACAGTAGCTTTTCCCTGGGGCTATTTTGTGAAAAACTCATAGAGCCCAGCCTGGAGCCATTCTCAGGGTTTCTGTTTACTGAATTTCAATTGATTGTGTAGGCTGCTAGAGGGAGGGGCAGCCTCTGGCTCTGGTTACCCAGTGAGGAAAGCCACTCCAATGGCTGGCGCCTGAGCTGGGTGACTTTTCCCTGGATGGAGCTGAGTCTGGCAGGTCACTTCGCCGTTAAGTTCTTGTGACCTGCTAAATGACTCGTTTTATTCCAAGGCATGAGTTGGAGCTGGCAGCTCCTCCGAGCTTAATCAGTATCCAAGATGGAGATCACCTGTGCTGGGGGGGGAGGGGTGGCCTTCCCTCCTCTACTCCCTGAGAAGGAGTGAGGACGTCGGGCTTCTACTCACGCCGAATCTTGGATCCTGGGTCGTCTCTGGTCTGCGAACTGCAGGATGAAGATGTCCGCTCCTTGTCGGTTCTTGGTGGTGTTGAGTAGAATCTGCTTGACCGCTGTGTCTGGCTCCTTCGTCCGGGACTCTCTGTGGCTCAGGTTTGGGTGCCCTGGGGTTGCCGTCGCGATCCTGCCACCGCTGGGGTGGCTGCTGGCAAGTGCTCAGATGTGTCTCCTTGCCTTTGCTTCTCTCTTGCTTAACTCTCTGTCCTGTGATGGTACACTTGGTGTGATTCTCTGGCTTAGGACTGTTCACTGGAACTCTAAAACTGCTTTCTATGCGAGAGCTTTTTCAGATTCCAGCTTCTCCTCTGCCATCTTCCTGGAACCCCTCAAAATATGTATTCTTTACTGAGTTCTACAGCCCTTTTTATGTATGGGGGAAGAAGGAAAAGATAGAGTTCTTCCAAATAAAGAGCACAGTTGCAAAACAGTCTTCGATGAAGGATATACCCTTAGTTCCGTTTTTGTTTTCAAAGACAGAATTTCGGACTTGTGGGAGCAAGACTGTTTCAAACATGATTTCCTCTTTTCTTCAAAAGAGGTAAATCTATGCTTTCCTTAATTTTTTCTTTTTAATCACAGTACTATTGAAATTGCTTACTTTCTGCACAGCCTTATGTTCCTATACACATCTACCCATTCTCATAGTCAGTCCTAAGGCAATTTGCAACATAGAAGAAGGTTTTCTTTGTTTTTTTTTTTTTTATGGCTTTTTGACCTTTCTTTTTTCTTTATGTGATTCCAGTTCTGGGAGGAATTGCTAGTGATAGAGGAATATAATTATAATTTTTTCTCATGAATCAAACTAGCCAATATTGGAATAGATTCAAGTATAATTCACTTTGCTTTAAAACAACCCTGACTTTTAAATTTTGTGTCTGCATACACCATGTTTCTTGTCATTTTGACCAGAGGATATAGACTTAGCCATAACCCAAATACATAGCATATTTATATTCTATCACATAGAATAATAGATATACAGATATTTGATATTTGAATTGAAAGGAACTTTTCTACTAAGGATTGTTTTTGCTATTTGAGACCATTTATTGTTTTATATGAACTTTTGGGTTGCTTCTTCTATTTCACTGAGAATGAGGGAAGATGAGGAGGGAAGGGATGGTAGGGGGAAAACAAAGGAGGAGGAACAATGTTCAGTAGGAAATGTACTCATTACCTTACTCATGTAACTGTAACCCCAATGTACAGTATTTTTACAATAAAATGTATACAAAAATGAAAATAGACATACACTGCAAAATTACGTAGCAAAAAAACATGACTATGGAAAAGGTGTAAATAATTAAGGTAATTTTTGCAATCTACCCTATAAGAATACCAAGTTTATTTTAATACCATACTAAATACTACAAGAGATTAAGCATTTCAAATATACTAGTTAGATCTATAGAATTATTAAAATTAATTTCTCCTTTAACTATTAGTGTGTGCTAATAAAATAGAGATCAAAAGTTGAAAAAGGAACTTTTGTCCAAAGTATTTTCCTCAAACTATATCATATTCATATTATCTAAGGTATTAAAAAGGAATACAAATCATTTTTAGTAAGACATTCTGTTTCTCAGATCTCAAAGTTGTTTGCAATTTCTTTCTTTTTTGTATCACTATGTAGCCCAGGATGGGCCTACTTTCTTAAAACATCAGAAAGATATAAAATTTTAAATCTTGGAGTCTTAATTCCATTGGACATCATATTTCCCTTTGGAGAACATATTTTAAATATCTTAATGAAAAACTATAGAAAAATATCTTTTCAGATGTTTGTATGGGAAAATGAACATCTGGTAGGGAATCTATTGTTGTAGCTTAATAATACCTTCAATCTGTTTTGAAGTTTAAGCGTGGACGCTTGACCCCTTGGAAATATGTTTAGTTCAAATAATGTCAAGGCTTTAGTTCTTTCACTGTATAATCATCTCTGTTGTATTCTGTGGCCATCACCTATATCTGCACTCTTATCTCACACTATTAAACATGTAGTATGGGCTAGGAAGGTGTCTCAGTGGTAGAGTGCTTGCCTAATATGCATGAGGCCCTGAGTTTGATTACTCAACACCATATAAGCAGAAAAAGCTAGAAGTGGTGATATGGCTCAAGTGGTAGAGTGCTAGCCTTGAGCTGAAGAGCTGAAGGACAGTGCCCAGGCTCAGAGTTCAGGCCCCACGACTGACAAAAAAAATGTAGTACAATATGCAGGAGAGTCTGTAAGGCAGTATGCACTACACTCTTACTTGAAGGAACATCTGCTTTACTTTAAATGCAGTTGCACTATTTCCATGTAAAGGTGTCCTTACAATTAAAGCAATGGAAAAGGGCTATTGTAATACATACTTCATATGAATACCTTCTGCAATATTTATATACCATTAGTATCAAAAACTTTAACAATCACATTCTATACTGTGCTGTTCTCACAACACCTCCAAGATAAACATTCATGTGAATACTCATGATGCCTTTGTGATTGCTATTCGTATCAGAAGTGTACATAAGCCAGCCATTCTTGACAAAAGAGTGGCATATTTTCCTGCCAAATCAATGACAGGCATTGTGGTTTACATCTCTTCAAAACTGGTACTTTGGGAGAAGCATTACAGTGGCTATCAATCACTAACAACCACCACAAGATCAAATTGTTTCTGATACTTAAATCTATCTTATAGATTGCAGGCCCATGAACATTGTGCTCTTTTCCAAAATGTCTGCAGTTTAGATATTTCCTCACCCCTATTGTCAGTCTAGGATGCTACAATAACCTATTGATTTTCTTACAAGCCATGTTCCTTTTCTAGGATATTTCCAGTGCTCTTGTTAATTGGTTCATTGTTTGTCAGTCATTAATTACTCCACAGTTTTTTGAATAGTACTATACCTACTCATGCAAGAAATTGAAACCTGCACATTTTCTCTCTAATTTCATTAAAGAGGGCCAAGATCTATTCTACTTGCTTTCCTCAGGTTTTCAGTTCAAATATTGTCAGAGGACAAAATGTTAACCATAATTTCTGTGGCCTAAGTATTTGTGCTGCTGTTGTTGCTATCTACTTGAATGACCTTAAATAGGAATGGCATGACTCCTCAGTATCTGAGTTTCCTTCTCTTCTATATAGTAAAGAAATATGAAAAGTATTTTAAAGAGTAGTGCAATATATAAATAAAAGACAATGTTGTTAAAATTACTTTGAAAACTGCATGATAGATTTGTGATTTTTAAAAACAAATGTTCAATAAATGCTGCTTTCATTTTTTTCACTTTTCTTCTATTTCTTTCCCACTATTATGAAAGTATTGCTAACATAATGTCTTGAATTATCTTTATTCTTTTCAAAGAAGTTATAATTCCATACCTTTGCATTTTGAAGGGAGTTCATTGTTATGTTTAGACTTGAAACAGTCGTTAAGAACTACTATTAACTATATCTTATGAAATTAAGCAACGGAAAGGGCTATATTCTGGGCTTTTTGCTAGACTGGAATGCAATTTTCTGAAAAGTAAGAAAATTTTTCTTTTCTAAAATTTGTTGTAAAGGTGATGAGCAGTGGAGTTACAGTTACTCAATTAAGGTAACAAGTACATGTCTTTTTGAATACTGTTACCTCTTCCCTCACTTTCTCTCACTTTCCCTTTCTCACTTCCCTCCTCCCCAGCTTTTTATATTCTGCTTGTGCTCTTCTTCTTGCCTTGCTCTATGGTGTTGGGCTCAAGAAGCATCAGAGGTCATAGTCTTTTTCAACATAAGGGATGTGTCATTCTCTGCAATATTGTGGGATTGAATCTCCAACACCTCCCAGATCCTTTTAAAACTACATTTTACTATCTTTAAGTGTAATTCAAAACACCAACCAAATTCCATTCAGGAGGCTGGAGGAGTGAAGCATCTATAGGGACAGAAGAGAACAAAGAAATTCTTACAGGGAAAAGTCTTCATTCTTGACGAATAATAAGTTTTCTAACATTGACCCAGTATTTCAACCTGGGAATAAATACAGAATGGTTCTAATATAACATCTTTTAGTTGTGTTGTTGGTTTTGTTTTGATAATATGTTGTGATTTTTCCCCCATTTTTATCAATGAGTGAAATGGGTTTCTGGTTCTCCTTTTTTCATATTTTCTCTATTTTGCTACTAAGATCTTTCTATTTTAAAACTATTGGTTGTAAATCTTCTACATTTTTTCTGTCTTGAAAGAGAAAATCTAAGTATTATAATCATTTGGATCTAAATATTATAATTATTTGGAATTTGATGATTTATGGAATTTGCTAGTAAATCATTGATCTGAGGTTTTATTGTGCAAAGAATTTTAATTTGAGTATTAATAATAAGTGACTGAAATTATATCCTAGTTTTTATCTTTTCACAGAGAGGTATTTTTTAGGAAATCCAACTTGTCTTATTATTGGAACAAAATCATTTTTTTTACCTTAGAAAAAGCTATGCTTCCTCCTCAACACTGAGATCACTTACCTAGTGAATATTATTTGTATCCCTATGAGTCTATCCTAATGATTAGCACCCAGGCCCTAAGAAAATTGAAACACAGACATGCTGGAAAAAAGCACAAGTTTTTTGATTTATAATCAATTGTTCTGTGTTAGTGAATTTTCAAATCTAATGCAGTGCTTATTTCATGAAGACTGCATTAGATTTGAAAATTTTTTGCAATGCAGCTGTCTTTAGTCAGTACTATAAAGTAGTGACACTAAATGAAAGGAAGTTTCAATATATTTTGTAAGGAAATTATTATTTTCATTTACTATTGTTAGATGGGGAAATTCTTCTAAAGTTGTCTCTTAAGTGAAGAGAAAGAACTTATTGTTCCCTCACTTATTCCTTTCCAAGGGAGATAAAAGTAGCTTCATTTAGTTGCCCACTGTGAGTAAACAGAGCCAATATACACACCTCTATTCTTTCCTTAGAGTAGGATCTCTCTTCCTGTCTGTGCTCCTGTAAGAGCAATGTGGAATGCTCTGGCAGTTCCACAACTGCGTAGGAAAATCTGTCTATATTCCATCTAATTCCACTCGATCACAGATTAAGTTACATTTTCTAATACTGACATAACAACATAATATTTATAATAATATTAACATAAACTTTAATGTTTTAAATACCATTTGTTTTTACAATGATTTCTCTTATAACATGTATAGAAAATAAGTGGTGGAATAGGGAAAAAGACTGAAACACCAATTCTAGGATGTTAGACTGAAATTCCCACAGGACATGTATAGAGGCTTTTTAGGGGGCTAGGTACAAAGCTTAGGTTTAGGAGTTTAGTGGACTAGACATTTGTAAAGGCTTTTATTGGGCCATGTGTCTGGTTTTTATAGTTACACACTGGCTTTTAAATGATGTGATCTAGATAGATCATGTTTTACCCGCAGTGCCAGCCAAATGCAATTTTCATCTTATTGAACATGATAGACAGCTTTGAAAGATGTTTCTCAATTCATGCCCCTGCAATTCTCTCTCCTTAAGATTTAGCCACATCTAGACTTTCTTTCTATCAAATAAATATGGACAAAAGGATGAAATATTCTTTTTGTGATCACTTTGTTGGTTTTTCTCTTGCTGTAAATGTGTAAGCTTGGCAGAGGCCTTAGTAAATAGAGGTACCTGAACCAAGAATTAAATTGAAAGTAAAAGAGAATTTCCAGATATAAGCTTCTTAGATAAAGATTATTGGATACTGTCTTGATGTTTTCAGTTAAATCTGTAAGCATATACATTAAATTTATGTGTATTTCAGAACACTAGTATGTCCAGTTCCAACTTTAAAATGTTAATATCAAACTCACGAAGGCTCCAGTGTTACACTGATTTTACAAAAAATCGGTTATGTATTCATGTTTAAGAAGGAAACTGTGCTTGAATATTCAACTCATATGTTTGGTCTAGAGTATTATTACTATCAAGACAGATAATTTTGAGTTGTGTCTAAACATATTAATGTCTTGAATTTTGATCATTTCCTTATAATACAGAGGCCTAACTTGCAGCTTTACTTGGAGACAATACAAATAGGTGACAAGAAGAATATGCCATGATAGCCTGAGCTAAAGAAAAAATTAAGAGAATGACTGAAAACATAAATGAAACAAGGTAACTAAAAATTTCACTTGTCCTGGGCATAGTGGCTCATATGTGTAATCCTATCTACTCAGGAGGGAGATATCTGGAGAATTACATTTTAAGACCAGCCCAGGCAAAAATTAGTAAATCTATCTCAATCAATAAGCTAAGTCTTCTGGCTTGAAATTGTTATGCCATATAAGCAGGAGGTCTTATCCTGTTCTCAGACATAACTATGAGGCCCTATCTGAAAATAAATAAAGCATAAAAGGACTGGAGATTAAGCTCAAGTTGTAGCTAGCTTATAAGCATGAAGCTCTGAGGTCAGGCCTTGAGTACCACACATAAAAACTTTCTGTCATTTTTTCTATAGCATCATAGTAAAGGGAATCATAGTTAAGGATCTGGATTCATATTGTTCATTTTAATTCCATGATAAAATATGGAAGAACAAAATAATTAAGAAAAACATATTAGGCATATTAAAATTGCAAAGGTCAGAATAGAAGGTTATAAACAGAAAATAGAAAGCTGGTGTCACTGGTTCCCACTTGTAATCCTATCTACTCAGTAGGCTTGCATCCAGAACATTGTGATTAGAAGCTACCCTAGTGACAGAAAAATCTTCAGAGTCCATCTCCAATTCACTAGCCAAAAGCTAGGTTGGAAGATTGGGTCAAATAGTATAATGTCAGCCAATCAATAAAGCCAAGAAAGCACTAAGTTCCTTAGTTCAAAGTTTGCTGCTGGAAAAAAAGAGAATAAAGTTTGTTCTATGTTCAAATTCTCAAAAAGGGTCATTATTAATGTGGAATAAATTCATTTTTAACCAGATCAGAAAGAGTAATTGGAGCTCAATAAAATGTGTAAGAGTAAAGGATGAATGGTTCCAGAGAACATTATATATGATTACCCAGGCTTCTAGAATTCAAGAGACTACCAAAAGTTTACACATAATTACACTTCTGCAAGAGAAAGAAAACATTTGAAGAGATCAACCTAAATATTTATTGATAGCTATGCCAAATGACATAAAACCTGGAAAGATTTGATGGGAAAAATTAGAAAGATTAGTATAAAATAATTTTGGGGAATTATTAGGTGAGTTTTAAGGCAGCACACTTACTTGAGCTGGGAATAGAAGTAACATGTCATAAAGGAAGAAGTCTGGAAGATTTAATGAATAAAGATACAAAAGAAATGTACATAAAAATGAGACATGTTAAAAGGGAATGACAAGATAATAACAGATCAAGTTCAATCTCAATTAGACATTAATCTGATGAGAGAATGTATATTGGGCACTATCATCCAACTCTAGAAGGTAAAGATGAAGTTGTACATAGTATGTTTGAAGAGTTGATGATTTTGATAGTTCAACTTTTATTAATTTTATATATCTTATCATGTGGGAACCTCACAAGATAAAATGTATGGGAATATGTTAGTCAAACATGTATCAGTACAATAAACCGAATAGACGATGAAAGGAAAAACATTCTCCAGTTCACCAAAGTACGTCAGCTCAGTCTCACATATGACAGAGAAGAAAAGGTACCAATTTAAGAAAGCAGAGGGAACTAAAATTAAGTCATATTCTACCTCTGAAGGGAAAATAAGGAATAGTAGACATTAATGTCTATATATTTCGGTATCAGATATGTTAAATTACATTCTTAATAAAGCAGTATATTATAGATTTGTTAACTCAAATCTGAGGCCTTGGAGAACTAACATTTATTCCATTAAAAGAATTCTATAGTGCACTCCTTTCATTTCTTTCCTTGGAAATTAAGTGTGTTTGCAGAAAACCTCTCTGTTCTACTACTCTATAGCATAAACATATGGAAGTTGCATCCTCTGATAGCAGTTTAGTCAACAAAAGGGGATATATTTTGATGATCCCCTTTATTATTTGCTTATATCATTTTAATTTGTTTTGTTTGCATACCATTGGGTTTTGAACTCAGGACTTCATGCTTGCCACACAGCCATTCTTCTGCTTGAACCATGCCAGGATTTTTGTTCAGATTTTTTAAATGAGATCTCACATTTTACCAAAGCTAGTTTAGACCATTATCCTCATTGCAGTTCTTGCTTTAGGTAGAATGATATGCACATAGTACCAAGCTCTGAGTTTTCTGTTGGTATGGGGGGGGGAGTCTTGTGAACATTTTTACCTGGCTTGGCCTGGAACCATGATAACCCTGATCTCAGCCTCCTGTATAGCTGCAGTGACAGACATTCATCTCTGTATCTAGCTATTAGTTGAGAGAGGTTCTTGCATACATTTTTTTTGCTATGACAGGCCCCAAACTACAATTTTTCTCCTCTCTTCCTTCATAGTAGCTGTGATCATAAGCATGATTCATTGCTAGTAAGCTTAATTATGACTTTTCTGGGTTTAAAATTTGACCAAGTAAATGACTCTTTCATGTGATACCCCTTTTAATGCTAAATGGTATGAGCAATTTCATTTGTATTGATATATGAACTATAAACAACTGAAGGAATATAAGGTTTTTATTCTTATTACCCTATTTAAACAAGTACTCATACACTCTTTTCCTGTTATCATATCCATGTTTCTATAGAAGTTGTAAAATCTTAGACAATATTAAAATAAACATATTTGAAATGAGGTTTTGTCAAAGATTCAAACTTTTATTATGAGATATGTTCTGGGGATTAAAGGTCAACAGGGTGATTACAGATGCTTTTTGATTTATGATAGGGCTATGTCCCATTTCAAGTTAAAATATTACAGTGTCTTCGTCTTGTGGCAACTAAGGATTGAAATGTATCTTTAAAGTTTCTATGACCTCTGGCAAACTAAAACACCTATTATGACATACTTATGTGAAACTTTCTACATGTTAGACTTAAGTAGAGAACAGAATGGGAAAAGGTAAGGAAAATAATAAACTTTAAAGTTTAGGTCTAAGCACACCAGCAATTCAAGATCATACCATGTTGTTATGGAATGGAAAAAAAAACTGATGTTGAAACACATCCAGAATGAATGAAAAACAAATTATTATGATCCTATTTAGCTATAATTGTCATGAACTGTGTCCATAAAACTCCATTATTTTAAACTGATTTCTGATTAGCTAAACAGATGGAGAAAATGGAAGAAGACTTGGAAGTTACATCAACCTCCTTCCCCATTGATGGGAACATCTAGAGAAGATCTAATAATGTCTGTATGATCAATGCAATTGGTGAAAACTCTTCTGTGTTACAAAGAGAATACTTAAGAACTAGAAGAAACAACATGATACTTTTGAACCAGCATGCCCTGTTGATATGTTTTATATATCTCCTACTTATACAACTCCTTGCTCTCTTTATCAAATCAAATAGGAAGAATGTATGGATTTATCCAGTAGAGAGGTGATGCATGAAAGGGAGTTACACATGTTAATGCAGCTGTGTCATTATTGGGAAATGTTTGAAATGAATGACAACTATTGGGTGAAAACATCCTTTAAAAGGAGCATGAATCCAGTTTCAGAATCTCCAGCATCTTCTGTCACCATGAAGATAAAGAAAGCCTATGAACACCATTAGACCAAGTCTTTCCAGATTATTAATAAGAAAAGGAAGAAGAACTGTCTCAATAAGAAATAAAATCTTCAAAGATATCATCAATGGAAAGCTTCCACTGAAACAGAGCTCATTAATTAAAATAAAACCACAAACATAATGAAAAATATTACCGCTTAAAATGTATTTAAAATGTAACATTAAACATCTCAATTTATGACAGTATATACTGTAGATGGTTTCTTCTTCTTATTCACTCCCACAATGTCATTGTTGAGCTAGTAGGTATGGCTTATTGTCATCAACCTGCATCATGAAAGATGCAAATTCTTAATTTGAGGCTAAATCAAAACTCAAGACTGGAAGTAGAGTTTCTACTGGACATGTAGCTATTAAACAATTGTAAAGTCAAGAAGTAACCATTGATAAGAAAAGATAAGGAAGAATGATATAAGGAGTGGCATTGGTTATACTGTACTCATAACTTCTGGAATAGAAATTTCTTTCTACAACTGCTTATTAAAAAAGAGGAACCATGGGCTGGGAAGGTGGCTCAGTGGTAGAGCGCTTGCCTTGCATGCTCGAGGCCCTGGGTTCGATTCCTCAGCACCACATAAGCAAAAAGAAAAAAGCCGGAAGTGGTGCTGTGGCTCAAGTGGTAGAGCGCTAGCCTTGAGCTGAAGAGCTGAGGGACAGCACCCAGGCCCAGAGTTCAGGCCCCACGACCGAAAAAAAAAAAAAAAAAAAGAGGAACCATTGTAAGTTTGCAATTGGCTGTATAGTTAATACTGTATTGTAATCCTGAAATGTGTGTGGAGAATACTCCTAAGGGTCTTTACACTCCACCCCCACCCCCACCCCAGATTATTGATGTGTTAATTTGTAATAATCATTTTACAATGTATTTGTATTAAGACCTTTATGTTATATAATGTACATACCATATGTTATATAATGTACATACCATATGTTATATAATGTACATACCATTGTATTATTTCATTTTCTCTACAATGTTAGAAAAAGATACATATATTTTTAAATCTCTGGACTAGCAGCCAAAGATTCTGTATTTTATATCCAAAGCTCTAGAAATATGGTTGGATAAATCAGATAACTTCTATATGCTTCTGTAACTTTAAAATGTAGGTTTTAAAGTAAAAAATTTCCAAGACTTATAAAAATTATCCATAGTAAGTGACTAAAACTACAATTTATAAAATTCCCATTGAAAATACAATGCATAAATATTGACATGTGAAAATAAAGATGAACTTCTGTTGGATATATATGCTAGAGTGAATTGTAGTGAATATGTGTAGACACCTCAGTAGATATTGTATGAACGTTTCTCTTAGTGCTTCCTTATGCCAATATATTCTGTAATTAGGTTTGCATGTTCTTGCCAGTATTTAGTATTTTTTATTTTATCCATTCAGATAGCATGCAGTAGTTTTACACTCTGATATTAACTTTCATTTTTCTAATGACTGGTACATAGAACATCTTTTGATGTTTATTGGATACAACAAATTTGATTTTTAAAATTACACGTTTTTACTTATTCTAGTATACTCAGCTAGTAGAAACCTCAAAAACAACTATGTAGATGATTTGAATTAGCAAAAGAATAAAAATACATGTTTAAATATGTAGCTGAGGCTGAAAGCAGGAAAAGAAAATCATTAAGTGCTAGAAGCAAAGAGAAAGATTAACACCAGAATGTAATCTCAGAAACTTGCTACAGTGGAATTGGAATGTATATTGGATTGAGTAATAAAACTCAAAAGCACTAACATTAAAGTCTTGGGTTTATTCATCATGCTCAGACAGAAAATTAAGCTATAATTTTCTGTGAGGTAAGAGTTTAGTCAGGAGACTCCTACATAAAACCATGAATGAGTCTTAAAGGATGTGCTCTAGGTGAAACAAAGACCAGGAAAGTTATTCCCACTGGATCTGGAAAGTGTGAAAATATTTCCTTTACTTTGGGCTCTTGAACCCAAAGTATGAATTACATACAAGATTAAAGACTGAATGTACTTTAGGTTATAAAATTGCTAAAATTAAAAAGATAAATACCTAGAGATAAATTGTAGACTATACATAACCTTCGGTTATGTATTGCAATAACACACATTCCTATAAGAGTTATATAGGGAAAACGTTGTAGAAAAATATGAGCTCAACCCAAAGAAACAAAAAAATTACAAAATTGCAACCAACAGTAATACATCTTCAATGAGAGTAAGAAATCACAAGTAAGATCATACGAACATGTGATATTAGAACTATATGAAAATATCTTAAAAATTTAAAAACAATTGAAAATATAAAGAAGACACAATAATAGAAACAAATCTAGAAAAAAATGCACGGAATGTTAAAAATGAAAGCATCAAGCTAGATAGTAGATCAAAAAAACGGAGTATATTGTTATTGAAGTATGTTAGATGTTAGAAGATTGCCTGAAGAGTTAGCTCTATAATTCTAACTACTGAGGAAGCTGAGATATGAGGATTGAAGTTCAAATCCACCATGCCAGAAAAGTCTACGAAGTACTTAATCTCAATTAACCTGCAAAATTCCTGAAATAGATACGGTTTAAGTGGTAGAGTACCAGCCTTGAGTGAAAAAGCCAAGTGGCAGTGTGAGGCCCTGAGTTCAAATCCCAATATCAGCACAAATTACCAAAGAAAGAAAATCAACTAGAGAGATAAAATGAGTAGTATGTTTTAATATGCATTATGAATCAATTGAGAAATTAACATATCTTATAGCACCAAAAAATACAGGAAATAAAATGTGTGAAAAGAGGCTGATTACCAAAATTAGGTAATTTTTAAATGTACATATTATTTTCGAAGGACATAAAGATGTGGATGAACTTACTTTTAGTTAAAAATATGAATATCAATATTTGAGTTCTATCACAAGAAGATACAAAAGATTATTAAATGCCTATAATTTAAGAGAGGAATAAAGGCCCAAAGAAAGCTGCATCTATACAATTAGAGATAGGGACAATATAGGTGACCATGAAAATACCATAGAAAATAAAAGAACAAAATCAGATTAGAAAAATAAATCAAAATGTGTCATTAATGAGTATGTATGCATGGATTTACGAAGTCACATAAAAATGCAGTTCCTTGCCATACATCAAAGATACTGCTACACTTTAAGGGTATAGAATTGTTAGAAGACAAAAGGTTGGAAAAAATGTACTAGGTCTATATCAAAAACTGTAAGCAAAGCTATTTTAACCATGTAATTCCTGTGTTTTAAATTTCGATTTAAAAATATAAAAAAAACTATAAGTATTTTTACTGAAGTAGGTTATAAATAGAGTATATCTTGATAAATGTCACCCATTTCAACTTTCTCACCCACCCTTCCAAACCTACCTCTTCAGCCTTGTTTATCATATTTTTAGCTTATGTGTTGAAGGCTTTTTTCTCACTTAACAAAGTAGTTTATGTGTAAAATGCATATTGTGCATCTGTGTCACCATTTCAATATTCTGACCCCCATTTGACTCACCCTTCCCTTATATTTCTCAATTCTATGGTATATACAATGATTTATTGCATGCATTCACCCACTTTCCCTCTTCATTCTTCTAACCCTCTCCCCTTGATCCCATTCTCCTCTCTTGCAAGTACGATTTGCTGGTACTTATTTTCTTGGGATTTGACTTGATATTTTTAGGGATTTATATTATTTATGCTCCTCATAGAGTCTATTACACTTCAGTTAATTTATTTGTAATCCCTTGCTTACCCCCCAGTGTGTTTACTTGTAGATTTATAGACATATTCTAGCTACCACAAATGAGGGAAAATAGGTAACCTGTGTTTCTCTGGGTCTGGCTTACTTTGCTTAATAAAATTTCTTCCAGGTCTTTCTATGTCCTTATGAATAGTGAAATATCATTCTTTCTGATTGATGAGTATAATTCATTGTGTATATGTACCACATTTTCTTTATCCATTTTTCTTTTTAAGGGCATCTGGTCTGGTTCCATATCTTGGCTATAGTGAATAGAGCTGGAGTCAACATAATTGTTCTGGTAGCTTTAGTATGGCCTTGTTTGTACTGTATTGGATAAATGCCTAGGAATGGGATTGCATCAAACTTAGTTTCTGCATGGCAAAGGACACAGTTAATGAGCTTAATGAGCTAAATAGAAAGCCAACAAAATTTGACAGAATTTTAACCAGCTATATATCAAACAAGGATCTAATATCCAAAATATACTTAGATCTCACAAAAATAACCCCCCTAAATAAACCCTCAATGAAACAGCAAACAATTAATTAATGGGCTAATGACAAAAACAGAGACTTCTCAGAAGAAGTAAAAGTGCCAAAAGACACATGAAGAAATATTCAACATCTCTGGCCATAAAGGAAATGAAAATAAAAATAAGCACTGAGATTCCACCTTACTCAAACTGGAATGACAAATATCAAGAAAACTAACAATAACAAATGCTGGTGTGGATATGACAAAAGACAGTCTATTACACTGTTGGTGGGAATGTAAGCTTGTCCAACCACTTTGGGAAGCAGTATGGGGGTTCTTCAAAAAAAACTAAACATAGAGCTACCCTATGATCCAACAATTCTCTCATGGGCATTTATCCAATAGAACACAAAAAAGGAAACTTTTGAAACTTATTTTTGGAACTATGTTAATATAGAGATAAAAGCCAAAAAGATATGAAGAATATTCTCCATCAGTCTAACTAATGAAAATAGATGTCAAAATCTTCATAATATATTAACAATCTAGTTCCCTTAACCTATTACAAATATTAGCGAATTTATGCTTGTTCCAAGGTTATGAAAATTTTTTAATGAAAGTTATTCTAAGTTTTCTTATCTATCAACATGACACAATGAATGCATAAGGAACTACTGCTGATTTTGATTATCTAACATTTCTGGAAAAAATAAAAAATATAAAATTCATTTGTCCATATATGGGTGGCTGGATCTGAAAGTAAAGTCAGTTTAAGGAATTTAAAAACAATAAGAAAATATAAATTTAGAGAGAAAAAAGCATTAGAAGATGCATTTATCTGTAGAACTCATGATTACTGGAAATAGTATTTGTGTTATAATGAATTGCATTATTCAGATCCAAGACTTCATTTATTAAAATTAACATACATATCAGCATTTTATTTTAAGGAAATATTCAAATATTAAAAGTATAAGGAAAGAATAAGCAAACATAAAATGGTGGACAAATTTGAAGAATCAAATAGGATTTTAAAACATATCTATGTATAAATGTATCTGTATAAATGGATATATGAAATTAGAAATTCAGTAAATAGATTATTAAGCACAGAAGGCATAAGAAGGCTGAAAGATAGATATGAAAATTATGAGAATTTTGTAGCAAGAAGTGACAGGAAATAAGGGTTAGAAAACACTTTATGAGAACATAAAATATAAATCAAATAATGTAGAAATTAGAAAGGGGCAATATTTAAAAAGTAATTAGCATACTTTCAGAAATTCTTGAAACATACATCTTTAATTTTATACCATTAAGAAAAAAGATGAATTCCAAAATATATAAATAAAACCCACAATTTTATGTGCTATAATAAAACCTCAGAACACTGTAGACAGGAAGTAGACAATAAAAAGTACAATTATTTGAAAAGGATAGTAAGATGATCAGCTGTTCTCTCAACAGTAGCACTGGAAATCAGAGAACATTAAAATAATATTTAAAGAGTCAAAAATATGTGTGTCAAACTTAGAACCATATATTTAAGCAAAAACAGTTCTCCCAAAGTTGCAACAAAATAAAGGTACATTTGGACAAACATAAAATTTGCCACTCTGTCCCATTAAAGGAAATTCTAATGTATGAAAAAGTAACTAAAAAATGTTCGGGTATACAAAAACAATTAGAGAATAATAATCAGGGATAATACTTGGTAATTTTTGACCATATAAAGCAATAATAAGCAATAGTATTCAGGAGGTTTTACTGGGATGAAATCCCACTGATTTCTAATACCAAATAATTATTCCTCTTCATCCTGCTGCATTATTTAAACATATGCTCCATGTGCTTTTTTCTTCTAGAATACCAGCTCAGTAAAAGAACCTCTGTCTTCAACATGGATTCTGAATACAAGGTATGATGGGGGAATTAGTGCACTAACATTTAAAAGGTCTGCTGTCCACCTGTCAAAATTCACAATCAACTTGGCTTGCATGGAGAGTTCCAGGTTGGCCTATCTTGAAACAATAGCAAACACAAAATAATAATCAACAACAGCATGAAAAGAACAACTATCCTCACTCTTACTTAAATCTCATTAACTTAAGTAAGTAACAGGATCAAATCTGACAATAGGTCAGGGAAGAAAACGCTTACTTTATTTACTTCTCTCTATGCTTTAATACTTATAAAGGTAACAATATGTATTTCTTGTTTGTGGATTTCATTTGTCCTGTGTATGCTAGAATGAGTCTACCTATAGTCATAAAGAAGTATTTACTATTTTAGCATTGCTATGAGATGTTTAGGTATTTAATTTTTTTCTACCCCAAACCAGGTGGTCCTGGGTATCACTGAAGCTGAATGACTGTCATCAAAGAAAACTAGAGATGTTTTATCCAGATCCAAGATTAAAGAAACAAATGAACAAGCTTTCCCACAGTCAAATAAAAAAACTAGAAAAAGATTAGCTGTCCATATAAATATGACTAGACCATGTGCTTAGAATGTAATCAGAAATATTTTATGGATGGACAACAAAGTTTAATAGTAAAATACAGAATGGACACACATTTCAAAATACAAGTATGCTTTAAAATACTTTACACTTTGTTGACATGTTAACAGAGAATTTCACACTCCATTGAAAAGTCATTAAGGTAATTACCAGATCATTAGTGTACATTTTAAGTCTCAGCTTTGAAACTTTATTCTATAAAGAAATCTTTTGACAGACAGTTGAGCTCCTAGTATATGCGGAGTCAAAATGTAATCTGCTCTATCTTTCCTATCCACCTAACAGCTAGCCTTCAGAAGAGTGCTAAGGAAATGTTTCTGGAACTTGTTCAGTAAATCTAGGAGATTTATTTAATGCAGGTTCATTCAAGTTTCCTGAAAAGAAATTTCTATTTTCTGGAGCACGGGATTTTTTGCTTAGTGAGATTGAAGAATGAGTGTTCTTAAAAATATGTTCTTAATGCTCTTTTAAATGGATACTATTGCTGGGCGCTGGTGGCTCACGCCTGTAATCCTAGCTACTCAGGAGGCTGAGAGCTGAGGATCGTGGTTCAAAGCCAGCCCGGGCAGGAGAGAACGTGAGACTCCTATCTCCAATAAACCACCAGAAAACCGGAAGTGGCGCTGTAGCTCAAGTGGTAGAGCACTCGCCTTGAGCTGAAGAGCTGAGGGACAGCTCCCAGGCCCAGAATTCAAGCCCCACGGCCGACCAAAAAAAAGAAAAATTAAATGGATACTATTATAAAGAAGGAATAGCTTGCAATTTAATTTAATTGATTGTTCAATTAATGTTAGTATTTTTAAAAGTAATGAAAGAGGTGAGAAAAATACATTGTTTTTGTGTGTTTGTGTATGTATATATGTGTTTGCAAATACTGACACACATGCTAATACTCATAGTTGATACTCTACTACTTAAGGTATACCCTCAATCTCATTTTTGCTGGTTAGCTGGTGTTAAGATTTTGACCAACTTTTATGCCTATGATTGACTACTAATCATGATCTTCAGCTCTCAAATCTCTAGAGTAACTAGGATTATTGGCCTGACCTACTGGCAACCAGCTTAAAATTTTAATTTTTTATGTAAATATACACAGTATATTAGAGTAGTTTATACATTCCACAAGACATAATAGTTATGGAACTTGTTCTCCATCAGCATATACAGGTAATTTCATTTAAAAGCTGCTTATAATTCTACTTTATGATTTAATAGTGATATTTAATTATTGCACTATTGATAAGTATTTGAATTAACATTATTATCAATACCACAGTGGAAATTTTATACCTACATTTTTGTGAGTATGTCTAAATATTCTCCAGTTATTGATATGCCATGATGGTGTATTGTGTGCATAATTGCAACTAGTGCAAAGTAGAATAATAGTATCAGAGAAAGGAAAATACATATACATTCAGATCACAAAATGTCAAGGAAAAATTTCTATGATACTGTGTGTCATCTTTACTAGATTCCTTAGTTTTGGGGGAGTTGAAACTAAAACTATAGTACTTGTTAACTATTACAGCAGTAAACTTAGTATTTATAAGAGGCTATATTTTTATTTTCAAATACAGTATTTAACAGTGGCATGGCAGCAGTACATATGTGTAGGATAGTCTAATACATTTATATCTACTTTTTTCCCATATCGAATACTTCATAAATGCTAGAATTGCCCAAGACCAAAATATCTTTGATGTTTTCCTAACTATTTCCATTCTAGTCCTCTTCAACACTGATCCTAATTTTCAAAGAAAATTACTATTTGAAAAATCAGAGAAAGTGATGGGCTTGCAATTTTTGAATAATACAATCCTAGCCAATTATTGCATAAGACTAAAACCACATAGTCAAAATTTGTTGGATATTTCAGAATTACTTAGCTGAAGAGAGGCTTTGAGTAAGTAGTTTAGTTTTTGAGGCATTAAAGTAAAAGATTCATGGGTGACATTTTTTTTTATTATAATTCTGTTTCCCAGACTCATAAGAACAAGGAAACTTCTTGTGCTGAATTCAACATAGCTTAGGCTATGGTTATGAGTCACCATGAATTTTTGGGTTCAGAAAAGTTTTGGGTTCAGAAAAGTACATATTACCAATTCTGTCTGCCTCCCAAGTACACATGCAGGAGCCAATATATTGACTCTTTTCATAATGTAAAAGTTGTGTTGGGCTGGGAAGGTGGTTCAGTGGTAGAGTGCTTTCCTAGCATGCATGAAGCCTTGGGTTTGATTCCTCAGCACTGCATAAGCAGAAAAAGCCGGAATTGCTGCTGTGGCTCAAGTGGTAGAGTGCTAGCCTTGAGCTCAACAGCTGAGAAACAGAACCCAGGTCCAGAGTTCAAGCCCCATGCAAAAAAATTTGTGTTGCTTTAGTAATGAGAAAATAAAGAAGACTCTAGCAGCTACCAGAAAAATGAGGTTAGAAATGAGAGATTGTCAGGTTCTCCTGAAACTTTGGGTGATTGTGACTTGTCTCATTTGACTCTGAACCTGAATGGGAACAGAGCTCAGCTAGAGAGATCATATGGCTCTGGTAGAAGATCCCAAATTTCCTCATTTCTGGCATCCTATATCTAGCCTCCCACTGAGCTGAGAGCATGACCTTGCTTGTTGACCCAGTACACAGCTAGCACTATACAATCGGGGTACTTACAGGAAGCTGCCCATGACTTATCATCTAGTGGTTCATGAAAAGGCAAAAACAAAAAACAAAAACAACCTTCTAACTGTTAAGAAAACCTTGCTCAGCCTTGTAAAAAAATCTTGGGAATCATGGGGATATAGCACTCTGATAAATATTTGCAAGTAGGGAAATGTTGTCCTTTTGGTTCTTCATGGATGTAATGGAGTTCCTGACATTTTTTTCTCTTCGCATAGGTATATATATATATACATATATATATATATACATATATATACATATATATGTATATATATGTATATATATATATTTATATATGATTGTTGAAAGTGAGTTATTGAAGCTCAAACCACAAATTGATATTGTCTTATAGCTTTCCTTAATATTGTCTAGATTAAGTCACAATATTTTGTCTCTTTTGCCTTTTCCACCAGCAGTTTTCAGTTGATTCTTTGTATGATGATCATTTGAACCTGCAGCATTATGAACTATTAATGTATGAATGAGATTGTTATGCAACAATGAATTTCAATAGTTCCCCGCTAAGTCTTGTCACTGATTTACTTTAACATGGATCAGATAAGTATCTCATCCTTGATTATTGGAAAGGAACCTAAACTCAAAACTTTGTAGGTAATTGCTTCCAGTTGAAGTCTAATGAAGTAAACATTCATTGTGAATGAAAATAATACCAAGAACCTATTTCTATTTCTCAATTCTGTCTTTATTTCAGTATTGTACTATAATTTTTTACATTTTAGAACAATGATTTTTCATTATCTTTAATTAGTTGTGCAAAGGCGTTGCCATATAACAAAACAGTTTATTAATACATCTTGATCAATATCACCCCTTTCAACATTCTCACTCATCCCTCACCTTCCCACCCACACTCTATATTTCTTTATTTTATAGGATCTCTCTGTCTCTGTCTCTGTCTCTTTCTCTTTGTCTCTCTCTTTCCCTCTCTCTCTCTGTATACATATATATACATATATATATATATATATATACAATATTCTTGACTGTATTCTTCCCTTTTCCCTTGACCCTACCTAATACATTTGAGTATTTGCTTGCTGGTATTTTATTTTTCTGCACTTTCACTTTGTCTTTCTAAAGAATTACATAATTTGTATACACCTATATATAAGCCAACATATTTACTTATAAGTTTATAATCTAAATCTAGCTTCCTACCTATATGGGAAAGCATGCATCCTTTCACTCTCTGGACAAGATTTATTTCACTTAGCAGTCTTTCCATTTCTTTATAAATGGTAAAATATCATACTTTCTAATGTGTGAGTAAATTCCATTGTGCATATATGCTAAGTTTTTTTGATCCATTGAGGGGCACTGTAACATGACTGACTGATCACTTGACTCCTTGTAAATGGTCATTGCAAATTTTCAGCTTTATATATTTTTTGTTAATATACAGAAATCTGAGTTTTCTATAATGGTTTTTTTATCTTTCAAACTTGCAAGATTTAGTTCAAGTCAGTCTTTATTCATTATTTGAGATTTCCCATATAGGTATTGTAAATAGAGTTTTGGTCATCAGTTTGTATGACTTTTGTTTATAGCCATGGGTAGGTTATTCTTTATCAAGTAACTGAAGTTGAGAAAACTGCCCATTTTCACTGTGTCTTGAATCTTAGAGGAAAAATATCCACTCTTTCTCTGTTAGGTCAATAGTATTTATAGATATTTTGTCAGTACCTCTTATCAGTTTCATGATGTTCTTACCAATTTTCCTGGCCGAGGATTTTTTATTACTAGTGTATTAGTCATATCACATGTGTTTTTTAAAAAAATCTATTAAGACGATTATGAATCCTTGACTCAGAATGAGAATCAGTATCAATTGGTTTTCATATATTGAAGCAAATTTTTGTAATATTAACACTATATATTTATGATATTATCCTGGTTATATGTCTCTTGATTCAACATCCTGAAACATTTCAAGAATTATGGCCTTTCTTGTTAGTTACTCACCTCCAGTTTTCCTTATTGTTAAAATTTGTAGATTTTTATATCAGAATAGAGTTCAGAAATACTCCCAGCATTTGTACATTTTGGAAAAAGGATGTGTAGAATTAGAATTAATCCTTTTCCTTCAAAATATGATAAAATTTATCATTGAAGTCATTTTGGAACGCTAATTGCTATATATGAAGGTTTTCAAAGATTATTTATTTGCTTTTCAGCAGTACTGTGGATTAAACTCAGGGTCTTCTGCTTGGTAGGCAAGCATTCTACTGCTTGAGTTATTGTCCTAATTCTCTTGCAGTTTTAGTTTGCATTCCAGTTTTTTTTTGCTTTTGCTTAAGCAGGCTATAAACAGTAATTTTTGTACATTCCTCTCTTGAATACCTGAGATTACAAGAATTTGTCACCAGGCCCAGCCAATAACCTGTTAATAAAGAATTGTTAATAAAGAATTGTCTGTATCATAATTATTTTTTGACATTCTATAAGCATATCTTTTAAGATCAATGTAACTATACCATATTTCAATTTATTGGTATATAACATTCTCATACTCAAAAAATTAAATCCCCCAACAACAAATCCTCATGAAACAACTGTCCGATTAACAAATGGGCTATAGGCATAAAGAGAGACTTCTCTAAAGAGGAAATAAGAATGGGCAACAGACATATGAAGAAATGCTCAACTTCTCTAGCCATAGAAGAAATGCAAATCAAAATAACATTGAGATACCACCTCACCCCAGTTATAATGGCTATAATCAAGAACTCTAATAGCAACAGATGATGGAGGGGATGTGGACAGAAGGGAACCTTACTGTGTTGTTGGTGGGAGTGTAAACTTGTTCAACCACTTTGGAAAACAGTATGGAGGTTCCTCAAAAGTTTCCACATAGAGCTCCCCTATGACCCAGCAATCCCACTTTTGGGCATTTATCCAAATGATCACAAACAAGACTATACTAAATCTACCAGCACAACTATGTTTATTGCAGCATTATTTACCATAGCTAAGATATGGAACCAACCCAGAGGCCCCTCAGTAGATGACTGGATCGAGAAAATGTGATATATATATATATATCTCTATCTATCTATCTATCTATCTATCTATCTATCTATCTATTTATCTATCTATCTATCTATATCTACATACACAATGGAATTTTATGCCTCCATCAGAACAAATGACATGGCCCCATTTGTTAGGAAATGGAAAGACTTGGAAAAATTATATGAAGTGAAATAAGCCAGGCCCAAAGAAACACAGGTACCATGGTTTCCCTTATTTGCAATAACTAGTATATGTCTGAGACAAGCTGAAAAGGTCAGATAAGATGATGTTAAGCAAAATGAACCCCAATATGAGGACACAAGTGTTTTTTTCTTTCTTCCCATTGTTTCTAACGTATTTATAAGGTAACACATGATTTTTTTTGTTGCTTTGTATGTCCTTCCCCCATGACATAATCCCTGTTTTCACTGTATTTGATGTTATATAATTTGAGGAGGAGAAGGGGAAAAAACAAATTGTTTAAATAGGGATACAGGTTGACCCTTTGCAACAAGACACTATGTGGAAAATGAGCTTTACAATTTAGTTGGGGGGGTGAGAAGGGGAGAGTGTGGTTGTGGAGATGGGAGGGAAGGGTTGGTAGGGGAAAAACAAACGATTAGGCAACAATGCTTCAATGCTTGATAAGAAATGTACTCATTACATTGCTAATGGAACTATAACTGTACAGTATTTTCACAATAAAAAAACATTAAAAAATTATATCTATTTTAGAGAGAAGATAGGAAGATGGCAGAGGTGCAGCTGGGGATTAACTGGGCCCTCTCCAACAAACAAGAGTTTTAGCATCCCAGTGAAAAGTCCTCATCTAGAGAATCACACAAAGTGAACCACAAGTGTACAGAGATTTAGGACAGAGAAGAAAAATGTAGGCAGCTTGCTTAAGAAGATTGAGTTTAGCACATGCCCACACTGGTGGTTGCAGCGGTGGCAGGAGCCACAGAGAGCTGGGACAAAGGCACCACTCAGAGTGTATGGCTTTTCATTCACCTCCAGTGAGAACTGGATAACTAAAATCAGAGAGCCACATCCTATTGGCCACAGACAGATGCAGATCAAGGACAGTGTGAAACACCAAGAGAAAGCATGAGTACCCCAAAAAAAGACATCTTCACTCCTTGTCACAGAATGGCATCTGGTAAGTAGCCCTTCTTTCCAACCCAAGAAGAACGCCATCTTTGATACTGGCATACAGCCAATCAGAGTAGATAGCAGCTAACTTGGGCAGGAGAAGCAGCGACTATGACACCATTTTTCTGCAGGGCACTATCTTACCACTGAGAGTCAGTTCCACACAGGGAAAGTTAGCCTGCCATGGAGGGGCAGCTTTCCATAAGGCAGTTATAGCAAGAGGCAGCCCCACCCTTATGCAGTAAGAGTACAAAGTCTTCAAGCTTATAAAACAGAACTTTTTGTCTGCCTACTCACACCGTTTTGAGAATCGAACCAAGCTGCTAAGCTACAAGGAAAACTGACTACCACAAGAAAATCAAAGGTTCCATTGAAACTAGATTGTAGATATCTAGGAGACTCAAGGTCCCAGAAACATATTGAAGAATTTCTCTTTTGTTCCTTCCTTCCTTCCCTTCCCTCGCTTCCCCCCTTCCTTCCTCCTTTCCT
>NW_012267419.1:1998320-2021821 GCF_000151885.1 Dipodomys ordii
GTTGGGCATTTCTTCATGTGTCTATTGGCCATCCTTTCTTTCCTCTTCAGAGAAGTTTCTCTTTAAGTCTTTAGCACACTTATTTATCAGACAGTAGTTTCTTTGAGTATTTGTTGTTGGGGGATTTAATTTTTTGAGTTCCAGGTATATTTTGGATATGAGACCCTTGTCTGTTGTATGGCTAGTGAAGATCTTCTCCCAATCCCTGGACTTTTTATTGATCTTGCTAGCTATTTCCTTTGCCATGCAGAAGCTCTTCAATTTCATGCAATCCCATTTGTCCAACCTTTCTTTGATTTGTTGTGTTTCTGGGTCTCTATGTTTGGCCTGTTCCAAGGAGACCTAGGTTTTCTCCTATTCAGTCCTGTAATGTTTTCAGAGTGTCTGCTTTGACGCTGAGGTCTTTGATCCATTTGGAGTTGATTCTGGTGCAGGGTGATATATAAGGATCTAGCCTTAGTTTTCTACAAGTGATTAACCAATTTTGCCAGCACCATTTACTGAAGAGGCTGTCTTTCTTCCATTCTATTGTTTTAGCTCCCTTATTGAAGATTAGATGGCTATAAGTCTGTGGGTTCATTTCTGGGTTTTTAATTTTATTCCATTGGTCCTGAGGTCTGTTCTTGTGCCAGTACCAATCTGTTTTGATTACTATGGCTTTGTAGTAAGCTTGAAATTAGTATTGATATTCCTCTAGCACTGTTCCTTCTGTTAAGGATTGTTTTTGCTATTCGGGGTCATTTATTGTTCCATATGAATTTTTGGATTGCCTCTTCTATTTCCTTGAGGAATGAAGTTGGAATGTTGATAGGTATTGCATTGAATTTGTAGATAGCCTTGGGAAGTATTGTCATTTTCACGATGATGATCTTTCCAATCCAGGAGCATGGGAGGTTTTTCACATTGGAAGTTCTGTTTTAATTTCCTTTTTCAGGTTTTTAAAGTTTTCATCATATAGGTCCTTCACTTCTTTGGTTAAGTTAATTCCTAAGTATTTTAATTTTTGTTGGGCTATTGCAAATGGAGTTGCTTTCCTAATTTCAGCCATGCTTTTCTCATTGTTGGCATACAGAAAAGCCACTGATTTTTGAGGGTTAATTTTATACCCTGCTACTTTGCCAAAGTTTTGAATCAGCTTGAGTAATTTGGGAGTAGAGTCCGTGGTATTCTTTAAATACAAGATCATGTCATCTGCAAACAGGGAGAGTTTTACTTCATCTTTCCCTATTTTTTCCCTAATTTCCCCCCACTAAGTATAATGCTGGCTGTAGGTTTTTCATATACAGCCTTTATTGTATTGAGGAATGTTCCATGGATTCCTAATTTTTCCAAAACCTTCATCATAAAGGGGTGTTGGATCTTGTCAAATGCTTTTTCTGCATCTATTCAGATAACCATATCTTTCTTATCCTTGCTCTTGTTGATGTGGTGAATTATATTAATTGATTTGCTTATATTGAACCAGCTTTGCATCCCTGAAACGAATCTTGTTTGATCGTGGAAAATGATTTGTTGGATGAACTGTTGAAGTCCATTGGCCAAAACTTTGTTGAGATGTTTTGCATCAATGTTCATCAAAGAAATGGGTCTCTAGTTCTCTTTCTTTGATGAGTCCCTGCCTGGTTTGTGGATGAGGATTATGATGGCTTCATAGAATGAGTTCAGTTGTGAAGATTCTCTTTCAATTTCATTGAAGATTTAGAGGAGTATTTGTCTGAGCTCTGCTTTGAAGGCCTTGAGGAATTCTGCTGTAAAACCATCTGGTCCTGAACTTTTTTTTAGATGGGAAGTCTCATATTGCTCTTTCCATTTCAGTGCTTGACATGGGCCTGTTAAGATGGTTTAACTCATCTTGGTTTAGTTTTGGCATGTCAATATTTGCTAGGAAAAGGTCCATTTCTGCCAGCTTCTCTCACTTATTAGCATAAAGTTTTGAGAAGCATTTCCTTATAATGTTCTGAATCTTGGTTGTTTCTGTGGTGATGTTTCCATTCTCATCTCTGAGTTTATTAATTTGGGCATGTTCTCTTCTTTTTCTGATAAGATTTGCTAAGGGTCTGTCTATTTTGTTAACTTTTTCGAAGAATCAACTCTTTGTTTTGTCTATTCTTTCTATGTATTTTTGGATTTTAATTTATTTAATTCTAATTATTTTTTTCTGTCTACTGGATTGGGGTTTACCTTGCCACTCTTTTTCAAGGAGGCTCAAATGTCTCATTAAATTGTTGGTTTCAGATCTCTCCAATTTGTTGATGTAGGAACTCAGAGCTATAAACTTGCCTCTGAGTACTGCCTTTGCTTTGTCCCAGAGGAGCTGGTAATTTGTATGCTCATTGTTGTTGAATATCATGAACATTTGAATTTCTTTTCTAATCTCTTCCATGACCCACTGGTGATTCAACACTGTGTTGTTTATCTCCATGTGTTCCAGGACTTTCTTTGGTGGCTTTTGCTGTTGAGTTCTAAATTTTATTCCTTTGTGGTCTGAGAGAATGTAAGGTATAACTTCAATGTTTCTGAATTTGGACAAGTTTGCTTTGTGGCCTAAAATGTGGTCTATTTTGGAAAATGTTCCATGTGCTGCTAAGAAAAACGTGTATTCTGATGCTACTGTGTAAAATATTTGGTAAATGTCTGCTAAATCTAGTTGATCTATGCAGTTGTTTAGATATGCAGTTTCTTTGTTGAGTTTTTGCTGAGTTGATCTGTCTAGCAGGGATAGTGGTGTGTTAAAGTCCCCAACAATTAATGTCTTTAGAACTATGTGGAATTTGAAGGAATGTAGTGTTTCTTGGTTAAATTTGGGTACTCCATTTTTTGGGGAGTAGATATTTAGGATTGTAATATCCTCCTGAAGGAGAGATCCCTTAATTAGTATGTAGCGACCTTCTTTATGTCTTCTCACTAATTTTAATTTAAGTCTATTTTATCTGATATTAAGATTATAACTCTTGCCTGTTTATGGGGGCTGTTTGCTTGGAATATTTTGTTCCAGCCTTTCACATTGTAAATGTGTTTGTTTCTATGGGCGATATGTGACTCCTGAAAGCAGCAGATAGAAAGATCTTGCTTTTTAATCCAACCAGACAGTCTATGTCACTTAATTGGAGAGTTAAATCCGTTAATGTTGAGAGATAGGACTGAGAGGTATTTAGGAGTTCCTGCAATTTTATCCACCTTCTCTGGGGCTGTGGCAACTGGGTTCTTCTTATTGTTCTTGGATTCTCCGTTTGTGTGTGTTTTCTTGGCTTTTATTGTGGTCTTGTTTTTCTATGTGTAGGACATCTTTAAGAATCTTCTGTAGGGTTGGTTTGGTGGAGATAAATTGTTTCAATTTTTCTATTCTATGGAAGGTCTTTATTTGACCTTCTGTTATGAAGGAGAGTTTAGCTGTGTAGAGTGTTCTTGGTTGATAGTTGTTTGTCTTTAGGGCATGGCAAACATCATTCCAGGTTCTTCTTGTTTTGATTGTCTCTGCTGAGAAATCTGAGGTGATTCTAATTGGTTTCCCTTTATAGGTGATTGATCTTTTCTCCTTGACAGGTTTAAAGATTTTTTACTTTATCTTAATTGATCCTGTGCAGATTAAACTTTGACGGTGGGATGTCCTGTTCTGGTCTGGTCAATTTGGATTTCTAAAACATTCTTGTATATGAATAGGCCTATCTTTTTGCATGTTTGGGAAGTTCTATGCTAGGATCCAGTTAGACAAATTTCCTAGACCATTAACTTCTGTCTCTAGGTGCTCCTCTACACCCATTATCCTCAGATTAGTCCTTATGATGGTGTCTTCTAAATGTTGAATAGATCTATCATATTTCTTTGATTTTTCTTGAGTTGTTGTATGTTCTTTCTCTGTAATATTTAGGCTGTCTTCAATCCATGAGTTTTCATCTTCTGCATGGTCTAACCTACTATCAAGACTTGCTACTTTGTTTTTATTTCTTTTCCTTCTAGTTGGTAAGCTTTGATGCCTTCAAATTCTTTGTGGAGGTTTGTTTTAGATCTTGTATGAACTTCTTTGCTTCCTTAATTTGGTGTTCAGTGTTCATTCTCAAATCAGTTAGCTGATTGGCTCTGGTTTCCTTAGATTCCCATTCCTTCTGTTGGGTTCCATTCAGCATTCCCTTTGTGGACTCCCTCCCTTCTTTCAGCTCTCTCTTTATTGATTCCATGAATGCCTTTAGTGATCTTTCTCTACTCTCTTTCTGCTCTCTCAATTCCTGTATTACTGTTTGATTAGCTTCCTTATGTTTACACAATTCCTGTAGTTCCCTTTGAGTGTTCTCAGCCTGCTCACTCCATTCCTGACTTTCTCTTTGTCTGTACTTGGCCCACTCCTGCAATTCCTATCTATCTCTTTGGCAGATCTCAGCCTACTCACGCCATTCCTTAATTTCTCTTTGAGTGTTGTCAAGCTGCTCACGCAATTCCTGTATCAATCTTTGAGTATCTTCCTCACGCTCAGGATATTCCTGTATTAACCTTTGGTTTGCCTCCTCTCTCTCCTTATCATACTCACAGAGTCCTATGCAGATTTTCAATCTTTTCATTTACCATGTTTACCAGTAGTGTTTGTAGAGCTTTTTAGGACCTCTCCTCTGGATTATTCATTATTTCTTCTCTCCTGTAATTATCATAAGTGGGAGTTGAGATACCCGGACTTGCCATTTTTCTTGTGTTTTTCCAGCTTGTTCTGCCCCTTTGGGATGAACGTAACACCAGTTTTGTGCTAGAACACTATCTTAAGACAAGCATCAACCAAAGTCTATAGTTGCACAGTCAAATGTCTGCAGATACAATCTAGTTCAACAGCTATATCTATTCAACAACAAACAACTATGTATTAATGGGCTATGAACCACAAAGCAGAATTTGGCAAACTAGGGATTATCAGGTTTAGGGAGAGATGTGGGTAAATTAGGGATAGAGGGATGCGGAAAAGTAGAGGGAAAGTTAAATTAAGTTCTAATCTCAAAGAGTGAAATATGTTGGATAGAATGATAGTAGGGAGAGAGAAAAAAGAAGAAAGATATAGAATAAAAGAAACAAGAAAAAAATAGAAAAACAAAAATTACAAATCAAAAAGTGAAACACTGAAAAATTATGCTTAATTAAAACATAATGTACAGAGGAAATCAGGGATAAGATAAGAGAAGGGGAGTGATAGAAATGAGATGTCAATAACTTAAAAATAAAAATGCTTAAAATTTGGTATTTATATTCCTCCAGCAATGTTCTTTCCATTGAGGACCGTTTTTGCTATTCGGGGTCTTTTATTGTTCCATATGAATTTTTGGATTGCCTTTACTATTTCCTTGAAGAATTAGGTTGAAATTTGATAGTTATCACATTGAATTTGTAGATAGCCTTGGGAAGTATTGCCATTTTCACTATGTTAATCTTTCCAATCCTGGAGCCTGGGAGTTCTTGCCATCTTCTAAGTTCTGTCTGTTTTGATTTCCTTTTTCAAATTTTTAAAGTTTTCATCATAGAGGTCCTTCACATCTTTGGTTAAGTTAATTCCTAGGTATTTTATTTTTGTGGGGCAATTACAAATGGAGTTGTTTTCCTAATTTCTGCCACACTTTTCTCATTGTTGGCATACAGAAAAGCCATTGATTTTGGGGGGTTAATTTTATACCCTGCTACTTTGCCAAAGTTTTGAATCAGCTTGAGTAATTGGGGAGTGGAGTCTATGGGATTCTTTAAATACAAGATCATGTCATCTGCAAAGAGGGAGAGTTTTATTTCTTCTTTCCCTATTTGGGTCCCCTTCTGAAACAAGCAGAAAAAGTAAGATAAGTTGATGTTAGGTGAAATGAACCCTAAGATATGTATTCAAATTTTTTTTCTTTCATGCATTTGTTTGAAACGCAATTATAAAGTTATTTTTTGTTGCTTTGTATGTCCCTCCCCCACAGTATAACCCCTGCTTTCATTGTATTTGATGTCGGTATAATTTGTGGAGGGGAAGGGGAAAAACAAGCCGTTTAAATAAGGATACAGATGCACTTTTGCAACAATTAGAAGTACAAGTTGGTATGTCGAAAACGAACTTTGCAACTTTGTTGGGGGGGGAGGATTGGGTGAGGGGGCAGGTGGAGGCTGGGAAGCGATGGAAAGGGGAAACAAAGGAGGCAGCTACAATGCTTGTTAAGAAATGTACTCATTATCTTGTTTATCTAATTGTAACTCCTCTGTACAGTATTTTCACAATAAAAAATAAATTAAAAATTTTAAAAATGCTTAAAATATAATATAGGTGTAGTACTGCTATTAAGGAATTTAAGTTTAAGAGGTTTTGAATTGAGTAATAAATTTGTGGATTAAGTGGGTGCACAATGGGGGATAAAGTCTAATCATCAACTACGGATGTATCTGAGGATGAGTAGAACAGCAATTAAGTCACCCAAAGAAGAACAAAAGAGAAGAAAAAGTTAAAAGAATGAGAAAGAAAGAAAGAAAATAAAAGGATCAAAAGGTTGGTAGAGCTAAACCAAAAAAAAAAGAAAAATAAGCACACATACATATACCCCTAAAATAAAAAGTATAAGAGGAAGGAAAAAAAGTTATTAGAAAACACTTCATTTAAAGTTTAAAATTAAAAATTTTAAAAAGTTAAAAAATTTTATAAAAGGTACAAAAAAAGTGTTCTTTGATTTTTTTTTGGGGGGGGGGGAATGGGAAGATCCTGTATCTCTCTTGCATCCATAACCAGTCTCTTGTTGTCCCTGGTCTGCTTGTGGTGTTTGATTTTCTTGTGGCTTGGTTGGTTTGTTAAGTCAGTTTGTTTGAGCAGGCAGAAAAATGCTCTGCTTTACCCAGGATTTTGTGATTCTCCTCCCAGGCTAGTTCAGTGGAAGCGCGATCTGCTTTGAGTATCACAAAAGAGGGAGATGGCTTTTTCCTCTAGTTTGGAGATGCTGTGATGAGGCTAGGCTCTGGGTAGAGTTGAGGCCTTTCAGCAAACAGTAGCTTTTCCTGGGGGCTAGTTTGTGAGAAAGTCACAGAGCCCAGCCTGGAGCCACTCTCAGGGTTTTTGTTTATTGAATTTCAATTGATTGTCTAGGCTGCTGTAGGGAGGGGCAACCTCTGGCTCTGTTTACCTAGTGAAGAATGACATTCCTCCTGGGGTGTAGTTACCTCTGCCTGGGCTGGGTGTCTTTCCCCTTGGTGTAGCTGAGTTTGGAAGGACTTTTTAGGTTCCTGTGACTTGCTAAATGACTCTTTTGTTTTCTTCCAGTCCTGAGTTGGAGCTAGCTTCTCAGCCAGGCCTTTGTCAGTATCAATTATGGAGATCTCCGGTAGTGGGGGGGAGGGGTGGCCTTCCCTCCTCTGCTCCGTGAGAAAGAGTGAGGATGTTGGGCTTCTACTCATGCCAGAGTGTTGGTTCCTGGGTAGTCTCTGGTTCATGATCTGCATGATGAAGTCTGCTCCTTGTCAGTTCCTGCTGGTGTTGAGTAGAATCCCCTCACCTGCTGTGTCTGGTGCCTTTGTCCTGGGCTGTCTGTGTTGCAGGTATGGTGGCTAAGGCTGCTATCACTGCCACCCATGCCACAGCCGCGGCTGCTGGCAAGTGTTCAGATCTGTCTCTTTGCCTGGATTTTCCCTCTCTGGCCAAACTCTCTGTACTGTGATGGCACACTTGGTGTGATTCTCTGGCTTAGTACTGTTCACTGGAGCAACAAAACTACTTTCTATGTTAGAGCTTGTTTAGCCTCCAGCTTCATCTCCACCATCTTTCTGGCACCGTCCAAAACTCCATAATTTCATGTTATAAGTCTAACTTATGCCTTGCAACCAGGACATTGGATGATCCTACTCTGAGCAAACTCTAAGAGAAAAGTTCTACACCTACTGACATTTGAGAATTCTCCAAAGAAACAACCTATCATATTATTCACATGATGTTTTTTATTTTGTCAACAAAGTTTCAACAGTGTACGAACAAGTACAATCATACCTAAAATTAAGAACTCAGTGACAGACTTGCAGTTATCATTTATAGAAGGAAACTTTTGAAGATATATTTCAATAATTATCATAAAGAAAATTTCTATCAAGAGATAAAGTGAAGTACAAAAGAACATGGAAATTAGAATGCAACAATAAAATTTGTCTATAATGTTATATTATATTGGTTCACATTGGATAGTGCTGAGAGGACATAAGAGCAATTTCTAAATGTTTTAACTAACAGGGCAGAATCCAATGTATAATTGTGTTCTCAAGTCTTATAATTACAGAAAATATACTTAAAATATAATTGTAAGCTTTTGTAAAGCAGGCTAAAGTGAAAAATAGCAGGTAAAAATGATAATTTTCTTAAGAGAAATGTCTCAATTATTTTGATGGATACTAAATCAAAAGTACTCCCATACTCTGCTTGTGGAAATATAAATTGGTATAAACTCTCTGGATAAAACTGATAATATGCTGAAAAAGGCATTAATGTAGCTTTACTGAAAGAAATCCTTAAATTCTCTAGTTATAAAAATACAATTCAAAATAACACTGAGATTGATCTTATGCCAATGAAATTTCTTGAAAAGAATGAGAGGTGTTTTACATCTCTGGAAGAGGGTTTGAATGAGAAAAGGAGGTAGAAAATCTTTGCACATAAAGAGAAATATTAATTTTGGGGGATAATAAGTGTTCTTAAAAGTAAGTGTAATTTTCTCTTTCAAGATCCTGTCTTTCAGTAAACAATGATAGTTAATATTTATCAAGAAACACATTGGAGGCATAGAGAAATAAATGTCATGTGAGTCCATGCTTCTGTGTGTACATAGAGCTACAACATGAAAGATGTGCATATTGTCAGTCATAGTAGAAAATCAATAGATAATGTTGATAAAGATCCTAGAATTGTTAGTCTCACCATGTTATTTGGTTGGTTAATAATCCAAACCAGAAGAACAGCTGAAAGAACAGAGAGTTGTTGCCTCAGGGAACAGAAGTACTGGGTAGAGATGAATAGAATAAGGAGTTATAACATATGTAAATATTTATGTTTCACTCTATGCATAGATAGTGTTGGTAATGCCTCATTAATTAATGAAAATTTCACATAGATGCACCTGGAAACTTTGGGATGAACTGGGTTCATTCATCATATCTTTCCATTTTTCAACAAATGTTTTGAAACTCTCAAATACATATCAGTAACATTTAAATTAAATGTTGAAAGATCACCAAAGTGTTAAAATATCAGTTTCCATAGGCCTTATTGATGCAACATTACCTAAACTTCTGTACTTCTCTCCTCTGTACCCAGTCATATTGAACATTATAGGATCTATGCACTTCATCTCCTAATGTAAGTTTATATATAAGAAGAGGAGGAACAAGATTTATCATTAAAATCCTTGGCCAAAGTAAGAAGAAATATTACTTGAAATAAAATCATTAAGTGTTCTATTCTCATGGTTTATTATCAAGGAAAAATACAGATGACAGTTTGTAAGGGTTCTCAAATGAATTCAAATACCCAAAAAGATTTTGGAGGAGATGAACAAAGTTGGAGGATATACATAAATATATCTGGTGACTTCTAGGTGAACTGGGTCAATTCAGGCACATCTATTTTTTCAATAAATGAGCAAATTTAGGGCATATCACAAAACTACAATAATAAAAGACAATTTAGGTATTTGCATAATAACAAGTAGATCAAAGGGATAGGATAGAAAACACAGAAATTTATCCTTACATACTTTGTCAAATAATTTTCCAAAAGATTGCCAAGGGGTATGAATGAAAGGAGAAATTTGGAGGGGAATGCAGTCAGGAATTCATTGTATTTACCACAATACTAAACAAAAGTAAAGGTGACTTGAGGGGAAATGAGAATGTTGAGAATGACACTGATCAAGACACGCTATATACAAAAACTTCTTTGTTATATGACATCTCCTTTGCACAAGTACTCAAAGATAATATTTTTTAAATGTGCCATTGGGTGCTGGTGGCTTACACCTGTAATCCTAGCTACTCAGGAGGCTGAGATCTGAGGATCATGGATCAATGCCAGCTCGGGCAGGAAAGGCTATGAAACTCTTATATCCAATAAACCACCAGAAAACCGGAAGGTGCACTTTTGCTCAAATGGTAGAGCTCTAGCCTTGAGCTGAAGAGCTGAGAGACAGTGCTTAGGCCCAGAATTCAAGGCCCACGACCGACAAAAAAACATGTGCCAAGTACGCTCATGCAGAAAGAACAGTCTCTCCAACAAAATGTGTTAGGAACACTGTTCATCCACAGGTAAAAGAATGAAGATGGGCTCTTTCTTACATATACATTAAAATTATATAAACTGGATTGAAGTCCAAAATATATCTTATAAAATTCCTTGAAGAAATCATAGGCAGAAATTTACGTGGACTTGGCAATGTTTTTGTGGGGAAAAAATCAGAATCAAAGGCAACAAAAGCAAAAATGGGAGATCAAAGTTAAAAATTATGCATCAAACTCAATAAATGATAGTGAAAACAACCTAAAATGGAAGACATTATTTTTGAATTATATATCTTGGAATGATAAAATAACTAGGGCACCGGGCACAAGTGGCTCACACCTGTAATCCTAGCTACTCAGGAGCCTGAGATCTGAGGTTCATGGTTCAAAGTCAGACCAGGCAGGAAACTCCGTGAAACTCTTATCTTCAATAAACCACCAGAAAACTGGAAGTGGCGCTGTAGCTAGAGTGGTAGAGTCCTAGCCTTGAGCTGAAGAGCTGAGGAACAGTGCTCAGGCCCAGAGTTCAAACCCCACTACTGAAAAAAATGATTGCATTCAGGATTTCTCCAAAAATGACAAAGGAATGGTCAAACGCACATAAAAATCCTCAACATAACTGGAGAAATCCAAATTGAAACTACAGTGAGATATATCCCCACACATATCTGCCTGGCTACAAGCAAACAAAGTAAAAGCAAGTTTTGGTAAGAATGTGAACAATGGTGATGTGTTGACCAAAATTAGAATGGTAAAACAATCCACTATCCCACTTCTGGGTCTATAAAAGATGCAAAGAATGATTTCAGAGTTTTTTGTCCATACATGTTCATAGTGAGTAACAATAGCTAAAAGGTACAAGGAATATATGAATGGATGAATAAACTGATATACACAAGCAATGGATTAATATTCGTCTTTAAATAAAGGGAATAAACTGACATACTGTGACATGAATCAACCTTGAGAACATTATGGAATGTGAAATAAGCCAATGGCTTATTCACTAATATGGGGTATCTAAAGCAGCAAATTTCACAAAAACATACAAAAAATGGAAAATAAAGGTTGGGGATTAGAAGAAATGGAAAGTTAATTAATAGAAATATAGTTTCAGATTTCCAAGATGACAATGGGAATACACTTGACACTATTGAATCATACACTTAAGATCAGTTAATATATCAAATTGTATATCTTGCTTTTTTTGTTGTTGTTGTTGGTCGTGGGGCTTGAACTCTGGCCCTGAGAGCTGTTCCTCAGCTCTTCTGCTCAAGGCTTGTGCTCTACCACTTGAGCCACAGTGCCACTTCTGATTTTCTGGTGGTTAATTGGAGATTAGAGTCTCATGGCCTTTCCTGCCCAGGCTGGCTTTGAACTGGCATACTCAGATGTCAGCCTCCTGAGTAGCTAGGATTACAGGAAAGAGCCACCAATGCCCTGCTTACTAAGAGTGAAAATCTCTGTTTCAAATGCTTTTCATGATCTCAAAAAGTTATAATATTTGCTTTTATCGTGAACTAAGAATAATATTGCAAGAGGTGGATACATACAGTCAGTTGCCTTCTATTGGGAACTTTTTACCTTCACTTAAGATAATCTTTCCTTTGAGAAACCATTGGGTCATGGAATTTTAAAGAAAAGTGCCCAAATTACTCATAAATATTTAAGCAAATGAACATTGCTTTGTTGCTATTCTATCAGGCAAATAATAGAAATGAGCTGAAAGAACTGGACTTAAATGTTAGATTGCTTAAAACAAAGTAAGGCATTTTCTGAGGTCCAAGGACTGAGAGTATAAAACAAACCTCATGGTCCAGGTACATTGGTTCAAGCCCATAATCCTAGCTACTTGATTGGTTATCAGAGAATTGCACATTGAAGACAGTCTGTATTAAGCAATGTCTGGAGTGCTGGCACATGCATATTATTCCATCTATAGGTTAAGTGTTAAAGCTATTCATACACCTGTCGTTCCCAGCAACATGGGAAAGCACAAGGGTCATAGCTCAGTCCAGCCTAAAATTAATGTGAACCCCTAACTAAAAAAATAACCATGGCTGACACTACAAGGAGCTGATTTACAGGAAACAAAAACCTTGCCTTGAAATTTACAGTGAGACTGTACATACTTGCATGAAAATGCCTATTTTTTCCAAAAACATTTTTCATTCATTAGTATTTTCAAGTTTTCATACTGTATACATTTCTTAAAACACATGATACCAGCAGCAACAGAAAATGAATGCCAAGTTTGGTACACATGTGTTATCTACCTCAAGGTAACAAGTACGTGGCAGAACCAGTTCCACCACAGCGCCCACAGGGGGCCCTCTGTGCAGCAGCGTTGCCGCCATCATGTCAAGTGTTCTGGGGTTCCTAGTGCATCACATCTTATTTATTTTAGCAAATCAATCTATTTTCTGTATTTAATTATAACAATTAACTCGTTCAAAACCTTTATTTGCAACTACACTTTGTTCACGTGGCACTCTGGTTTGTTGCCTACCTAGCTGATCCTAGAGGTCAGTTCATCCTACAGCTGCCACCTACTTCACCACTACTACGTGTTCATTTAAGTAAGTGCTCACTGTGTATAGGAATTTGTATTTTGGAAGGTGCTTGATCTACCTAAAAGAAAATTTAGGAATTACTTTATTATAAAATGCTCCTAGAAGTCTTAATTGTGTCTGTAACGTTAGACTTGAGCATGGAAGTAATTAAGGTACATCATAATTGTAGTTTCCCAGTTGTACACGGTAGACATTCATTGTTTTTCCTGAATGATGTATTATTCCTCATCCCCAAGGCAAGCATGATAAACTAGGTTAAATGTAGCATGGGACAGCGCAGTCTTAGAATTGGTTCCATCTATTTTATTTTGCTGAATACTGTCTGTATCTTTGGTTATCCTGTTTGGAGAAAAAGGACAAATAAAACATGGCCAGCAAAAAAAACAACCAGGGCTGAAAATGTGGTTTAGTGGTTGAGTGCTTGCCTAGCATGCATGGAGCCCTTGATTCGATTTCTCAGTACTACATAAACAGAAAAGGCGGGAAATGGTTCTATGACTCAAGTCATAGAGTGCTAGCCTTGAGCAAAAGAAGTTCAAGGACAGTGCCCAGGCCCTGAGTTCAAGCCCCAGGACTGGCAAAAATAACCAAGGCAATAAAAAGCTAGATGGATGACTCAAGTAGTAGAGCACCAAGTGTGAGGTTTTGAGTTCAATCCCTAATACTGCCAAAATAGGGGGGGAAATCTTCAAAAAAAATGTTACCTACAGATTACATACTTAATAAATGTAATTTCCTTCAAGAACTGTTGTAGAGCAATGATTAATTTTTTCTCTTTAAAAGTCTCTCTTGCCTCTAGAGTAAGTAGTATTTAAACATCACATACTCAAATGTTTGTATGCTCTTCACTGTGTCACAAATGGAAGGTACCCAATAAATATTTATTTTATACATGAGTGCATGAGTTATAAGTTTTTAAACCCCTGGTGTTTTAGTCTAAAGAAAACATTGAATTATAAGTCAGTTATGATATTAGGCCAGTATGTTTAATGAGCCAACCATGATATTCATTTGAATTTGGCAAATCACAATGCCCTGAATAGAACAGTCATTTTCTGTAAAATAGAAATTGTTAATAAAATGACAATGATAACTCCATAATCAAATTACAATTATTCAATTTTGATTCATGTGTGAATCATATAGAGATAAAATATAGTGTGGTCTTATTTTTGATAATTCACTGCACTCCCTAGTCTATGCTAAGTGCAATGTGAGGTAAAAAGAATGCATGAACATTTGTCATCGAGATGTGTCTTTTTTTCACTTTTTTTCCTTCAGTCTTGGGGCCTGAACTCTGGGCCTGAACGCTATCCCTGAGCCCTTCAGCTCAAGGCTAGGACTCTACACTTGAGCCACTGTTCCATTTCTGGCTTTTTTCTGTTTATGTGGTGCTGAAGAATTGAACCCCGGGCCTCATGCATGCAAGGCAAGCACTCTTCCACTGAGCCACCTTCCCAGCCCATCACATTTCTTTCATATATATAAAAATAATGTACAGAGGGATTACAGTTACATGAGTGAGGTAATGAGTACATTACCTATCAAGTGTTGTTACCTCCTTTGTTTCTCCCCTACCATTCCATCTCTCCCCACATCCCCAACTCCTCCCTTCCCCCACCCCTGAAGTTGTAAAGTTTGTTTACAAAAGAAGTGATTATTAGCTGGGCACTGGTGCTCATATCGGTAATCCAAGATATTCAGAAGGCTGAAACCTGAGGATCACAGTTCAAATTCAGGCCAGGTAGGAAAGTCTATAAGACTGTTACTTCCAATTAAACATCAAACAAGATGGAAGTGTAGATATGGCTCAATGGTAGAACATTAGATGAGACCACAAAAGCTCAGGGACAATGCCAAGACCCTGACTTCAAGTCCCAGAACAAGTACACAAAGAAGTGATTACTCACAGGAAATTAGACACACGTATTAAAGGGCAAGCTCTATAGATAGGTTTGATTGCAAAGTTCAAATAGATTGACAGCTGAAAAAGTCTTGTATAATCTGAGATATGTTTGGTTTAGCTTATGCAAATGAAGAATGTGGTGAATTGTTATTGACTTTTGTAAGATGTTTCTCCAGGACACCTGATAATTGTAGAATCTGACCACACTACTGTATAGATAATAGGAAAAATGGTCTAAGGTTGAAAAATAAAATCCTCTGCTCTACCTCATTACTTTGATTATGGGTTTTGTTGTAGTGGACAGAATATGTGCGTGACAGTTTGAAATGAATTGCACATTTACATCATACCCTATTCTGTTCCATTTCATCAGCAAGACAGGGTTTCATAGCTTATGATTTTCTTTTCATCCAGAATAATGGATCGATGATGATCTGGGTTTAACCTGGACACAATCCACAATCTGACGGTGTTTCAGTTGCATGGCTGGGAAGAACACTATGAACTACAAAGCCGCACATACTGTCTTAGGTCAGTGAAAAGGAACACAAATGCATGATGAAAGTGATGAAAATTTTGCCTGTCTATTTCATAGTTGGGAAAAGAAATTTTCTCTGAGAACAAGTATAGAACTGGCATTATTTAACTTCTTGTTGTTCTTATACTTCAATGGTAGCAATAGTTAGAATGTAATGTTTTCTGAGATCATTTGCAAACTGTCATGGTTAGCATGCAAAGATTTGTCAGTTATTCTCAAACAAACAAAATATAACCAAAAGAAATATTAACCACATTAAAGGCATTTTATGTGTATTTTGGAACACAGTTTTGTACCAGAACTGAGATTTGAACTCATGGACTCAGCACTGTCTCTGAATTGTTTGCTCAAGCCTAGCTCCCTACCACTTCTGCCATAGCTCCACTTCCAGCTTTTTGTGGTCAGTTGGAAATAAGTCTCATGGACTTTTCCTGGTCGGGTTGGCTTTCAACCCTGATCCTCAGATCTCAACCTCCTGAGTAGCTGGGATTATAGGTATGAGTCAAGAGTACTTGACGCAAATTTTTAATATGACTTATCTCTGAGTTTTTAGAATATTTTTAAAGTAGAGAATTTGTCATAATTGACATAATGAGTAAGAAATGAGAAAATAAGACCTGTTAACAGATGGCATCTGTACTTACTAGTATACTGAGTACCAGAGATTAGAAGTGTTCAAAATGACTAGTAGGATTATGGCTAGGAAAATGAGGGATAGAGAAAACCAACAGAAAAGTTTCCCCAGGCACAAATTTAAGTTAAATAATGAATTGATAGTGATCCGGTGGACAAATGCTAAAGAGAAGTAAAAGACCTTTAAACAATATCATTTTCTGAGAAATCAATTAGGTTCTAAATTCATATAAAGTGATGAAAACATCAAAATTCTTTGTACATTTAGTGTATTAATACAACTCCTGTACTATGTGGTATCACTTGAATTTTTCTCAAAAAAATATCAAAGAGCAAGCCTCTCCCTCCACATTGCTTCCAGCTGATGTAAATAAAGGCCTTGTATTTACAGTGCATTTGCTGTAGCAAAACATAGGTGGGGAATGCATAACAGTTGCATCACAATCTTTGCACTAATGTAAGACCCCAATGAAGAAGGAGTTGAAGGATATTCTGTGAATAAGAATTCACATTTGACTATAAATTCCATGAAGTTAAAAACTAGACCTGATCTTAGCTATATGCTTCAATAAAAATAGTTATGCTGGTAGCCTTAGTATGGCCTTGTTTGTGGTCCTTTGGGGAAAAGCCCAAAAGTGGGATTGCTGGGTCATAGGGGATCCCTATGTGGAGTCTTTTGAGGAACTTCCATACTACTTTCCAAAGTGGTTGAACAAATTTACACTCCCACCAACAATGCAGTAGGGTTCCCTTCTTGCCACATCCCCTCCAGCATCTGTTTTTATCAGATTGCTTGATTATAGCCATTCTAACTGGGGTGAGGTAGAATCTCAATGCTGTTTTCATTTGCACTTTTTATGGCTAGAGAAGTTGAGGATTTCTTCATGTGTCTATTAGCCTTTCTTATTTCCTCTTCAGAGAAGTTCCTGTTTAAGTCTATAACCCACTTATTTATTCGGCAGTTGTTTCTTTCAGGATTTGTTGTTGGGGGATTTAATTTTTGAGTTCTAAGTATATTTTAGATATGAGACCCTTGTTTGTTGTATAGCTAGTGAAAATCTTCTCCCAATCCGTGGTCTTTCTATTGATCTTGCTAGCTATGTCCTTTGCCTTGCAGAAGTTCTGCAGTTTCATTCAATCCCATTTGTCCAACCTTTCTTTGATTTGTTGTGTTTCTGCGTCTCTATTAAGAAAATTTCGGCCTGAGCAAGGAGACTTAGGGTTTCTACTATTGCTTCCTCTAAATGTATTCAGGATGTCTGCTTTAACTTTGAGATCTTTGATCCATTTGGAGTTGATTATAGAACCAACCCAGATGCCCCTCAGTAGATGAATGGATCAAGAAAATGTGGGATGTATATATATTGGAATTCTATGCCTTCATCAGAAAGAATGGCATTGCCCCATTTGTTAGGAAATGGAAAGACTTGGAAAAAAATATATTAAGTGAAGTAAGCCAGGCCCAAAGAAACATAGGTCCCATGGTTTCCCTTATTGGCAGTAACTGTATATGTCTAGGACAAGCAGAAAAGGTCAAAAGCTATGTACATATTACCATATAAGATGATATTAAGGGAAAAGAACCCCAATACAGGGACACAATGTTTTTTCTTTCTTGCTATTGTTTTTAATGTATTTATAATGTACTCTGTGTTTTTTTTTGTTGTTGTTGTTTCTTTATATGTTCCTTCCCCATGGTATAACCCCTGTTTTCACTGTATTTGATTCGGGTACCCTGCATCTTGTATGTACACTTCTCTAATTTGGAGAGGGGAAGGGAAAAAACAAAATGCTTAAATTGGGATACAGGTTGACCCATTATAACAATGATGTGTACAAGACACTATGTTGAAAACGAACTTTACAACTTCGGCCAGGGGTGGGGTGAGGGTGGGGGAGTAGTTGTTGTGGAGGTGGGAAGGGATGGTAGGGGGAAAAACAAAAGAGGAGGCAACAATGCTCCATAGGAAATGTGCTCATCACCTTTATCATTCAAATGTAACCCCTCTGTACAGTATTTTTACAATAAAAAACATACAAAAATATTTTAATCTAGAAAAAAACTAGACTTGAGACTCATAAAGCAATAATATTGGTCTGTAATCATTTTACTGATGTGTTCTTGGGGTGTATACATTTCTACTATTTCAAAAGACAATTTTGTTGTTTATAGATAATTAATTTTTTAGAATATACTGTTGCGTATATTCATGTTATAAAAAGGCAACTATTTAAAAATAAGATATAGGTATAAATGGATACTTTTAAAAATATTACTTGACATAACTTGGCAAGGGAATATTTTGCTAATGAGTAAAATCCTTAAAAACAGCATATTGTGGTATACTTGGTATTCTACAAATTATTACATTATTACTGCCTAAAAATTAAAAAATAATTTCAAAGTTTAGTCCATATGAGAAATCAGCGATTTCATTCTGTTTTCCCAGTTTATTTAAAAATTTGATATTTAAAATCAGGTTATACAATAACAAAATAATGAGGTAATAGAAAGAAAAATAGAAACAACAAATTATGTTCATTCTTGCTGCATAACTGCTTGCAACTTTCACTCTTTTATAATGTGGACTTATAGACTTTTCTTACATGTTTAAATATATTGTTTAATATCAAAGGTGCAAGAATGCTAATAACCTTGATTTATTAGTTGCCTCTGTATAGTGAAATCTCATATGGTACCACATATAATGATTGTATTTATTAAAAATTAAAATATTATTTCAAGTAATTTTTCTTTGAAATAGCAAAGATTTAAATATCACACATGTTTATGTTTCTTATGTGAACTAAATATTTCCTTCAGCCATTTTTTTACTTCTTTTTTACTTTGATACATAGTGTTTAAAATTTATAACCATTGTTCGTCTATCTATTCATTCACTGAAAGCATTGTTCTAAATGCTATTGAGAATAACAAAAGGAAATAATCATATTTTCAGAGAATATTTGAATCAGCTATATAATAGCACACACAAGACAGTTAACCTGAAAATTTCTGACTCATTTAGTTAAGGTAGAACACAAAAGTTGAAATCATTAACTGACAATACTTCGATAAATTCCCTAATATATTTATACTTTCATTACTATATAATTCCTTCTTTTATTTTTTGGTAGTCTGGCTTAATGTCTCTTTTATTTGATATAAACATGCCCTTCTCATTTTGTGCATTGTTTGTATGGATATTGTTTTTTATACTTTCATGATAAATGTATGTGTTACTGTGTTTAAAATGATTTGCTTGTAAAAGACATGAAATTGTGTTTCTTTATAGAACGCATTGCGTGTTATTTTAAATTTTAATTTTTTATCTTTTTAAATTTTTGTATGTTTTTATTCTAAAAATATTGTACAGAGGGTTTACAGTTGCATGAGTAAGGTAATGAGTACATTTCCTATCGAGCATTGTTACTTCCTCCTTTTTTTTCCTCTACCATCCCTTCCCTCCCCACATCCACAACTCGTCCCCACCCTCTGAAGTTGTAAAGTTTGTTTCCAACATAATGTCTTGTATATCTCATTGTTACAATGGGTCAACCTATATCTTTATTTCAGCATTTTGTTATTTCCCTTTGCCTTCACAAATTAGAAAAATGTATATAAAAGATGCAGGGCACCGGAGTCAAACACAGTGAAAACAGGGGTTATACTATGAGGGAAGAACATACAAAAGAAAGAAAAAAATCACATGGTACATTATAAATACATTAAAAAACAACAACAAGAAAAACAAACCTCTTGTGTCTCTACTTTAAGGTTCATTTACCTTAGTATAATCTTGTATGGTCATATGTACATAGCTTTCAGCTTTTCTGTTTGTCCTAGACATATACTAGTTACTGCAAATAAGGGAAATCATGAATCCTATGTTTTTGTGGGCCTGGCTTACTTCACTTAATATAATTTTTTCCAAATCTTTCCATTTCCTAACAAATGGGGCGGTATTTCTTTCTGATGGAGGCATAGAATTCCATTGTATATCTATTCGCCACATTTTCCTGATCCATTCATCTACTGAAGGGCATCTAGGTTGGTTCATATCTTACCTATGGTAAATAAAGCTACAACAAATATGGTTGTGCTGGTAGCTTTAGTATGACCTTGTTTGTGATCATTTGGGTAAATGCCCAAAAGTGGGATTGCTGGGTCATAAAGGAGCTCTATGTGGAGTCTTTTGAAGAACCTCCATACTGCTCTCCACAGTTTACACCACCAACAATGCAGTAGGGTCCCCTTTTGGCCACATCCCCTCCAGCATATGTTGTTACTAGATTTCTTGATTATAGCCATTCTAGCTGGGATGAGGTGAATCTCAATGCTGTCTTGATTTGCATTTCTTTTATGGCTAGAGAAGTTGAGCATTTTTTCATGTGTCTATTGGCAATTTTTATTTCCTCTTCAGAGAAGTCTCTCTTTAAATCTTTATCCCTTTTATTAACCGGGCAGTTGTGTCTTTTAGGATTTGTTGTTGGGGGATTTAATTTTTTTAGTTCTAAGTATATTTTAGTTATGAGACCCTTGTTTGTTGTGTGGCTAGTAAAGATCTCAGTCCATAGGTGTTGAGTCTTCATCCTTCCTAGGAAAGACAGACGGGGTCCAAGGAAAGGTAAGGCCGGTCACCCATTCCCAAGCCTCCCAGAGACAATCAGACACAGCAGGGCATCAAGTCAAGCAGGAAAACTCATTTATTAACACAGAGTAAACCCTTTTTAAAGCAATAAAGAGCAGGTGGCATGGGAGGAGAGGAAGAGGAACCAATCACTGTCAAGGTCACACCCTATCATGCACCTAAGCTTTCACAGGCTGGTTACACACTGAATATAAAGAAAATCAAGCTCTGCCCACTCAGCTCCCTCTCTGCTCCATCTTTGCTGCCCATGTGCTCTACAGATTCCCCCTTTTTTGTTTTAATGGCAGACCACCTCCCAGCTAGTTATCCTTTTCTCTCCTATGTAAGGGTTATTTTAACATTGGTAAGGATAGCATTGGCCATGCAGGGGGGTTGAGACAAGTCTGGAGGGCCAGATTCACCAGACAAGGATAGGGAGGGCCCTTGTGCATGATCCAAGAGCCGGTCCCAGTTACCTCACATCCTCACCTAGCACAGTAATAAACATCAGTCCCACCACAGTTAGAAATGTCCCTTAATTAGTATGTAGCGAACTTCTTTATCTCTTCTCACAAATTTTAATTTGAAGTCTATTTTATCTGATATTAGGATTGTAACACCCTCCTGTTTATGGGGGCCGTTTGCTTGGAAGGTTTTGTTCCAGCCTTTAACATTGAAAATGTGTTTGTTTTTATGGGCAAGATGTGACTCCTGAAGGCAGCAGATAGAAGGGTCTTGTTTTTTAATCCAACTAGACAGTCTATGTTGCTTAATTGGAGAGTTCAGTAAATTAACGTTAAGAGATAGGACAGAGAGGTAGTTGGGAGTTCCTGCCATGTTATCCACCTTCTTGGGGGTTGGGAAAACTGGGTTCTTCCTATGGTTCTTGGATTCTCAGTTTGGGTGCAGTTTCTTGGCCTTTATTGTGGTCTTGTTGGTTTTCTATGTGTAGGACATCTTTAAGAATCTTTTGTAGGGCTGGTTTGTTTCAATTTTTCTTTGCTATGGAAGGTTTTTATTTGGCCTTCAGTTATGAAGGAGAGTTTAGCTGGGTACAATATTCTTGGTTGATAGTTGTTTGTTTTTAGGGCATGGCATACATCATTCCAGGCTCTTCTTGCTTTGATTTTCTTTGCTGAGAAATCTGAGGTAATTCTAATTGGTTTCCATTTATAGGTGATTAATCTTTTCTCCTTGACAGCTTTAAGGATGTTTTCCTTGGTCTGAGTTGATCCTGTGTGGATTATAATGTGACATGGGGGTTGTCCTATTCTGGTCTGGTCTATTTGGGGTTCTCAAAGCTTCTATATCTGAATAGGCCTATCTTTTTGTATGTTTGGGAAGTTCTCTGCTAGGATCCTATTAAACAAATTTCCTAGACCATTAACTTCTGTTTCTAGGTGCTCCTCTACACCCATTATCCTTAGATTAGGCCTTCTGATGGTGTCTTCCAAGTGTTGGATAGATCTATCATATTTCTTGGACTTGTCTTGGATGGTTGTATGTTCTTTCTCTATAATATCTAGGCTGTCTTCAATCCCTGAGATTCGATCTTCTGCATGTCCTAACGTGCTGTCAAGACTCCCTACTTTGATTTTTATCTCTTTTCCTTCTAATTGGTCAGCTCTGATGGCTTCAAATTCTTTGTTGAAGCTCTGTTTTAGGTCTTGTATGAATTTCTTTACTTCCTTAATTTGGTGTTCAGTGTTTATTCTCAAATCACTTAGTTGCTTGGTTATGGTTTCCTTGGACTCCCATTCCTTCTGTTGGGTTCCATTCAGCATTCCCTTTGTGGTCTCCCTGACTTCCTTCAGCTCTTTGTTAATGGATTCCATGAATGCCTTTAGTGATCTTTTTGTATTCTCTTCCTGCTCTCTCAATATCTGTATTACTCTTTGATTAGCTTCCTCCCATTCGTGGGATTCCTGCAGTTCTCTTTGAGTGTTCTCAGCCTGCTCATGCCATTCCTGCCTTTCTCTTTGTGTGTTCTCAAGCAGCTCATGCAAATCCTGTATCAGTTTTTGAGTAGTTTCCTCATGCTTATGATATTCCTGTATAAACTTTTGGATTGCCTCCTCTCTCTCCCTATCACACTCATACAGAGTCCTTTGTATGTTTTCTATCTTTTCATTTACCATGTTTGCTAGCAGTGTTTGTAGAGCTATTTTGGAACTCTCCTCTGGATTATTCATTATCTGTTCTGTCCCCTGATTTTCAAGATTGGGAATTGAGATACCCGGATTTGCCATTTTCCTTGTGTTTTTCTGGCTTACTCTGCCCATTTGAGATGAAAATAGCACCAGTTTTGTGCTAGCACACTATCTTAAGGCAAGTATCAACCAAAGTTTGCATTTGTACAGTCAATAGTCTACAGATACAATCTAGTTCTATAGATACATCTATTCAACATCAAACATCTATATGTTAATGAACTTCGAACCGCAGAGAAGAATTTGGAAAACCAGAAATTATTAGGGTTAGGGAGAGATGTGGGTAAAAAATAGGAGTAGATTGGTGTGGGGAGGCACAGGAGAGTTAACTATGGCCTAATCTCAATGCAGGAAATAGGTTGGGTAGGATGAAAGTAGAGAGAGAGAAAGAAGAAAGGGAAAGGGAAAAGAAAAGAGACCAGAAAAAATAGAAAAGTAAAAATGAACAATATTATGTAGATATGAAAACAATCTATTTAGAGAAGAATGTGAATATATTGAGAGAAGGGGAGGGACATAGAGGAGATGTGAAAAACTTAAAAATAAAAATGCTTAAAATATTATATAGGTATAAAGAGGTAGTACTGCTATTAAGGAATTTAAGGCTCAGAGGTTTTGAATTGAGTAATATATTTGTGGATTAAGTGTGTAGACAATGGGGGATAGGGTTTACTACTTAACTACGGGTTTATCTGAGGATGTGCAGGACAAGAGTTAAGTCACATAAAGAACAAGAGAGGAAAAGGTGAAAAGGATAAAAAAGGAAGAAAA
>NW_012267419.1:2022776-2113309 GCF_000151885.1 Dipodomys ordii
CGCTGAGTCTTGGTTCCTGGGTTGTCTCTGGTCTGCGAACTGCAGGATGAAGATGTCCGCTCCTTGTCGGTTCTTGCTGGTGTTGAGTAGAATCCGCTTGCCTGCTGCGCCAGGCTCCTTCATCCCGGACTCTCTGTGGCTCAGCTATGGTGCCCTGCGGTCACCGCCGCCACTGCTGTTGCAGCGGTGTCGGCTGCTGGCAAGCACTCAGATGTGTCTCCTTGCCTGGGTTTCCCCTCTCTGGCCTAACTCTCTGTCCTGTGATGGCACACTTGGTGTGATTCTCTGGCTTAGGACTGTTCACTGGAACTCTAAAACTGCTTTCTATGGGAGAGCTTGTTAAGATTCCAGCTTCTCCTCTGCCATCTTCCCAGAACTCTGGTTTTGGAAAGTTCTTAACCTCTCTTTCTCTTTTGGAAACATTTTTCCAGATAAAGTATTTTTTTCTCTTAACACTTTGAATGCCATCCTAATTCTTTGAAACCTGCAAGGTTTCTGATGAATATTCTGCTGATTTTATTATTTTTAATTTATATTTTATTATAAATGTGATGAACAGAGGGGTTACATTACATAAGGTAATAAGTTCATTTTTAACAGTGTTAGTCCCTCTTTTATTTTGTCCCCCACTCCCTATTCCCCTCTCCTCTCAAGTTTTAAAACTCATTTCCAACATAGTGTCTACTGAGTATCACAGTTGCATTGCTTCCCTCTTGTCCCACCATTTCTATGATTCCTTTTCCTTTCCCCAAATCAGATAAACTTGTATGCAATACAAAGGGTACAGAAATCAAAACCAGTGAAAACAGGGAATAAACAAAAGGAAAAAGGAAAGAAAGAAAAAAGAAATAACTGCAAACAGTACAATAAAAAACCTGTTGTTTCCATTTCTTGTAGTTCATTTCTATAAACATCATCTTATATGGTCATATTCACATAGCTATTGAGCTATTGTGATCCTCTACTAAGAACATCATCCTATGTTCTCACTGAATTGCTGCTTACTTAGAGTGCTATATAAAATTAATCATGTCCAAGTGTAATTATTTGTCTTTTACTTTCCATTTCCTTATGAATGGGGCAATGACATTCTTTCTGATGGAAGCATAGAATTTCATTGTGTGTATATATACCACATTTTTTTCATCCTTTAATCTTCTGAGGGGCACTTAGGTTGATCCATATCTTAGCTATGCTAAATATTACTGCAGTGAACACGGTTGTGCTACTAGCTTTATTGTGAGCTGGTTTGTGGTCAGATGGGTAAATGCACAGAATAAGGATTGCTGGGTCACAAGGAATTTCTGTGTTTATTCTTTTGAAGATCCTCCATACTGCTTTCCAGAGTGGTTGAAAAAGTTTGCACTCCCCCCAACAGTGTAGTAGCACTCCCTTTGGGCCACATCCCCTCCAGCATCTGTTATCTTTTATTCAAGTGTGTATCTTTGTAGGCTTCTATGATTTAGAATTGAAGCAGAATATCCATTTCTTTCCTCATAGTTGAGGAGGTTTTACTACTGTATCTATGAATAGTTTTCCTACACTTTTTTCTCTTCCTTTCCTTTCTGTTACTTTTTTACCATTTTTTTTATTGTCAAGGTGATGTACAGAGGGATTACAATTATGTAAGTAAGGTAATAAGTACATTTCTTATCAAACTTGTTTCACCTTTCCTCATTTTTCTCCAATTTTCCTGCTTCCCCCCAAGCTGTCCAGTTCATTTCCAAAATATTGTCTTGTGAATATCACTGTTGCTTTTGTTTTCCCGTTGTCCTTTGTCTCACCATTCTGTTGTTCCCCTTCCCTTCCCTAATTCAAATAAACATATATACAATACTAGGGTACTGAAATCAAATACATTGACAACAGGGGATATACTATAGGTGGAAAAACTCTAAGATATGGACTCAAGAGGTTTTCCTTTGTTGTTGTTGTTCTTAATGTACTATGTGGTTTATTTTTGTTTTTTTTTCTTTTCCCTCTTTAATGCATGTATTTTTAGGCTTTATTGTGTCTTATCAGTACTCTAATGTTTTGCTGCTCCTGAGGCTTGAACTCTAGGCCTCCACACTGTCCCTGAGCATATTTGTGCTCAAGTTAGTGCTCTACCACTTGAGCCATAGTATCACTTCTGGCTTTTTCTTAGTAGTTTATTTGAGATAAAAGTCTTCTGTACTTTTCTGATCCAGTTGGCTTCAAACTGATACCCTTAGATCTCAGCCTCCTTACTAAGTAGGATTACATGTGTGAGCCACTGGGTCCCAGCTTAAATAACCTGTTTTCAAGTATTCAGATTTTCTTCCTCATGGTGAAGGCTACTGTTGAAAGCCTACAATGATTTCATCAGTTTTGTGAATCTTTTTTTTTTTTTTTTGGTCCGGTTGTGGGGCCTGAACTCGGCCTGGGCACTGTCCCTCAGCTCTTCAGCTTAAGGCTAGCACTCTACCACTTGAGCCACAGCGCCACTTCTGGCTTTTTTCTTTTTGCTTATATGGGGCTGAGGAATTGAACCCAGGGCCTCGAGCATGCAAGGCAAGCGCTCTTCCACTGTGCCACCTTCCCAGCCCCAGTTTAGTGAATCTTAAAAGTGGAATACTGTTTTTAAAAAGTATTTTCTACCATATTGTTGGAACGGTCATTTTGTTCATAATTCATTTTCCTGACTTCTCTGTGCACTATTATAATTGTTATTCTAATTTTATTGTGCATGCATCATTTTACTTTTGGTTTGGGAAGTTTATTTGGATTCTTTGAGCCATCTCTCAGTGTTTCATTTTTTTTCCCCTTGGAAACTTGTGTGGTTATTCGTGCAATTGAAACTATCACTCCTATCTTTTAAAGTGAAAGAACTTGGACCATTCAATATGACTGGAGATTTGGGAAGACTCTTAACAGCTCTCTCTTGGTGTAGATTTTTATGTATAAATTCCTAATTAGATCAGTTTTTTTATTTTCCCCCCAAACTCATGATTTCATGTTTCTGCTAAAGTTTATCTGCTGTACTCTGTGTCCTGTATCCTTTAAAGTAGCAGCATACTACTCATTTTTTTTCTTCATCTGGCATTTTGTGTATCCACCGGTGCACTGAGTAGCTTTCAGCCTAAAGCAGTTCCATGGGCATCAACCTGAAAGACCAGGACATTAGAAATCTTGCATTCTTTTCTATCCTGGCTAAGAATAAAAGCTTTTGGGTTTGTATTGGTGTCTGCTGTTGTTCTATATATCAACTGAAATAAATGTATACCTTCAGCTTTTTTTGTTGTCAGATCTTAAGGGTGCTACACCAAGATTGGTGAAATATAAAGCAGTCTCTTAGGCTGCCTCTCAAACTCTGAGCGTCAGAATATTGAATATATGTTTTGGTCTTCTCTTTTCCTCTCCACGGAGAAGCTAAGAACTTGGAGTTTCCTTTCAATCTTTTGGTGGTATTAGGGAAGATTCTATGGTATAAGATATACATTTTCCTACTGGCTTTGGCAAATAGATGTCTGTATGAAAATAGGAAGTTAAGAGGCTTATTTGAGGATCTTCACAGAACAATTTGAAGTCTTTTCAACTATCTTTAAAACAGGTAACCATGTGTTAATATGAGATCTTGAGATTTAGTGTCCCTCAATTAAATTTTTTTTGCATTTTTCAGTTTTTCTGTGTATATTTTGAAGGTATACATTCTGGAACAGTAGAATTGTTTATTAAACCTTTTATTAATATAAAATTCTCTATTTGCATTTGTCTTATTTTTTAAATTTTCAAATTTTTATATTGCCTATATTTTTCTTTCTATCTTTTTATATATTTGTATATACATTGATTTTTATCTTCTAGGGCTGTTTTATGTCCCGAATTTATCTTATGAATAGCATAAAGCCAAATGTAGTGTTGCATATCAGTAATCCAAGCATTAGAGGGGCTGACTGGAGGATAGTGAGTTCAAGGCTATCCTGTGCCATACAATTAGAGCCTGCCTCAAAAGCCAATATATATACATATACATATAAATTTATATATATATATATATGTATACGTATACATATACATATACACATATAGTAGGGTACTAACGTATGTTCTTTAACTTAAATATTAGCCTTGCATTAGAAATTTTCTTTATCTTTTTTTCAAAACAGATAGACTTGTTCTTTGTGATTGCCATTCAAAATAAGTCTTTTTATACCAACACCTTTTCTAGTTGAATTTTAATCTTCAATTGTTAAATGTTTATCTTTAAGATATTTCTCACATATTCTCTCAAATATGATATGACCAGATTTAATTTGGCATTGTGCTATTTGTTATTGACATTTGTAAACAAAAAGGCTCTTACAGTGTAATACATGAAATCAAAGGAACCAAAGACTGACTTCATAGGAATATACCAATCTCTTAATACTATTTGTAAATATTTTTATTAGCAGTTTTGTAGAAAGGTCACTTGTTAAATGCTAAGTGAACATTATGTTCAAAACTTTAACAATCATTGCTCAAGATTTTGTGAAAATGACTTTTGGCTTCTGTGGAAAATGTCCTTGGTATTATTGATTTTTACATTCTGCTGTGTCTATTCTGCTCTTATTGTATCCATTTATTGTCTTTAGTATTAGTTGCAAATTTTCTATTATTTCTTCTTCCTTGAGTTCTTTTCTTATTTAATTTAGCTTTGTTTGCCTTTCTACTTTCATTTTGGCCTACTCTCCCAGAGAGCTCTCGGTACTGTTTCACAAAGACTCCATTCTATTTGTCTATCATCAAAGATAATATGTATTTATATTTTAAATTCTTAGAGGCAGCTGATTACAACATAATTTTAATTTTTAACTTTATATTTTCTTTTGAGTTGTCATAGATTTTTTTCTTTTTCTTATTGCTTCATGAGCTATCAGGTAAGTCTATGCCAGATTTAAAAATTCATGATTCTATTGAGCTTTCTTTCATAGAGCCGACCCTCCACCATTTGAGCCACACCTCTAATTCAAGTGTTAAGTAAAGATGGACTCTCTCAAACTTTTCTTCCTTGGTTGACTTCGAACCATCATTTTCTGTGCCTCAGCCTCCTACTGAACAGGTAGAATGATAACAATGTCCATTTATTTTTACAGGAGAAACTAGGGTTTCAATTCAGGAACTTGCTTGCACTTGCTTGCTTAATGTTCTACCATACCTCCAACCTTTCTCAGATTTTTCTTTTTTGTACAAACTTAGTATTTGATACAATTTCCAATTGTCTTTTTACTAGTGCTTGTAAAAAGCTTCCTTCATAGGACAAAATCTACTTTTTCTCTTACATTCTTCACACTTTTATGTGTGTTCATATGTATACTTGTAAGTGTAATCTCTTCTGACTCACTTCAGTTGAGGTTAAAATATTTCTAGTTCAATCCCGCTTCAAATGTGACCAATGACCCTTTATTTACCATTCAATTTTCTCATACTTCATATTAGAGCTATTTGGATAGTGTCATCACCAGAACTCTCTTTTGGCACACTAATGCTCTTGAAATGTCTGTGACTTTCATTCTATTTTTGTTATATCTCATTTGTCTATGTTACTTTGGTTTGTAAGTGCATAGATTAAGCCTCAAGTCTTTGTTTAGGAGTTTATTACCTATAGTTCTACAAAAGGGTTTCAATTAAACATGCAAATCTTATGAGTATAACCGTGTTTGATCAATATCACCCTTCTCATCATTCTCCCCTATATGGTTCCATTTTCACATATGTACATTGAATATTGTGACCCTTTTCACTCACCTTTTCTTTCTCAGGTCTCTTTTCATTTTAGTTACTAAAGCTCTACTTCAGTTTTTAAAATGCTTCAGAGTATTATATATTTCCATGTGAAATTTCATCTCAAATTTATCTTTTCATATTGCTGGAATGCCCACAATATTAACTTTAAGACTTGTGCAATGAATTTGTCTATTTTTTATTAATTGCTCACTTGCTGGTCCTTGTAAATTATTTCCTCTAGTTCAAGAATTATAATAATTCATTAGTAAACCACTATGTAATAGTACAAAACTATGAAATGATATAATAACAACTTAGAGAATATCCTTCTCTTCCCAAATGATAGAACTTAGCTGGTCATCACAGACAATCTATTAAGTATATTCTATTATTGCCTCATTTATTGCTAAATAAGAGGTGTGAAAATGTCAAGTATTCTGTCTCAGTTCATGAGCAAATAAGTGACAGAGTCAGGATTAAAACTCAGATTGACTGTGACTTGAATCTGTGTCCTTAACCACTAAAGCACATAGAATCTTGTTACATTTTATTTTCTTTCAAACCTCTGACTCAATTTCAAGCTTATAATTAAAATATTGTTTCAAATAGTTTTCATCAAATGATTCACACAAATAGATTTATGAATAGATGTTGAACATATTACCTACAGTGTGCGAACATAGGAGCAGAACATAAATAATTATTAATTATTTTATTGTTAGAGGCCTATGATATTCATATTCATTTAACTAGCTTAAATGATATTGAGCACTTTGTTAAGCATTGAGATCCACTGGTGAATCAAACAGATACGTTCCTTCATTTTTTTCTGAGTATACATTAAATATGTTTTTAAATGTATTTAATGAAGTGAGTCCAGAGGCACAAAATTATTAAAAGAAGAGTATTGCGTATAGAGGGAAAACATTAAAAGAAGACTTGTTAGTATAGGGGCATATGTCTGTAATTCCAGTATTTGGAAGCTAGGAGGCAGAGGAATAGTAAAAAAACAAAAAAACCAAAAAACATAAGATTACTATTGCTGGAAAAGAAAGCAAGATGGTGTGCCACTTGAAACAAACAACTAAAGGTAAAAATCAGAATGATCTAGGCCTTATGTACCATGTTAAAGCATTTGATTTTATGGAGAGGGCAATGCAAACTGCAAAAAAGCTATAGGGAAAGAAATGGCATGTTAACATTAGTATTTTAGAAAAAGTAGTCCTATGAGATACTTCAAGTGACACTAATGAGAAGAAACTTGGAGCAGCTCTACTGCAACATTGGTACTAGGTAAATAAAAGAAAGGCTAAATATAAACCAACAGTAAATTTTGGAGAATGCTGAGAAATACATTTACAACTAATGAAAATACTCAAGTAGAACTCTGATTGTGCACCTTGAATGCTGGTCAAAGTACCACTATTGTATATGAATAATAAGCTAATGAACTGTGTCCAGAGCTTTAAATATATAAATGTCATATTGTCCATAGTGAAGGTATAACTCCAGAGCAATGCCAACTGAATATTGAAGAGAGGGCTTTTGTGTAATTTCTTAAACATTTATTTGAATGCAGTGAAATTAAAAGCAAAACAATAAAATTTTGACTACTAAAATTTGAGTAAACTCAGGACACATACAGAAATTGTTATTTGCTCTTGATTTTATTATTATATTTACCAAGCCTTAAAATCACTATTCTGCATTGGCAACTTAACTATATCTTGCACAGTGAAACCTTAAAGCTTGAAATGCTGCCTTCTACAAGTTCTCAAGGGACTTCATTACTAAAATGATGCAATCCTTCAGTCAAACCCTAAGGGCCTCAGAGTGATAAGGAAAAACTACCTAACTAACCCACGGAGTCCTTCAGCTGCTACTGATAGACTAGCACTATGTAATAACCTAGGAAGAGTAGATGCCCTACAACCACATAAACCTTACCACAATGAACACTGTAGACTCAGTCAGTTTGAGGAGCAAAGGAAATGACTGGATTTAATATGTGACAGAACCTTTCACTTTTCTTCTTAAAATTCTCAAATAATAATAATTGTAATGAAACTAATAGCTATACATATAATTTCCTTTTGAGAAAACTATAGATTTCTGTAGGATTGCAGCTATCCTTTAAACCACTTATGAGACAGAAATGTTCGAATTATGATTTATTTGTATTCCCCACGGTATAACCCCTGTTTTCACTGTATTTGATGTTGGTATTATTTGGGGAGTGGAAGGGAAAAAACAAATTGTTTAAATAGGGATACAGGTGGACCCATTGCAATAATGAAATGTACAAGATGCTATGTCAAAAAATGAACTTTACAGCTTTGGCAGGTTGGGGGGAAAGGGGGTAGTGGAGGAGGTGGGAGGGAAGGGATTGTACGGGAAAAAACAAAGGAGGATGCAATGTTTGATAAGAAATGTACTCATTACCTTGAACATGTAATTATAACCCCTCTGTATGGTATTTTTACAATTAAAAAACTTAATAAAAACATTTTGTAAAGATGCTGTACAGAGGGGTTACAGTTACATGAGTAAGTAGTGAGTACATTTTCTATCTAGTATTGTTACCCCCTCCTTTGTTTTTTCCCCTAATATCCTTTCCCTCCCCATCTCCCCAACTCCTTCTTCCCCACCGAAGTTGTAAAGTTTCTTTTCAACATAATGTCTTGTACATCTCATTGTTACAATGAGTCAACCTGTATCCTTGTTTCAGTATTTTGTTATTTCCCTTCCCCACCCCAAATTAGAAACATGTATACAAAAGATGCAAGGCATAGGAATCAAATACAGTGACAACAGTGGTTATATCATAGGAGGAAGAACATAGAAAAGAAACAAAAAAATCATGTAGTACATTCAAAACAACAGAAACAAAGGAAAAACCTCTGGTGTCCATATCTTGGTTCATTTTGCTTATCATCATACTATATGGTCATATAAGCATAGTTTTTAACATTTTATGCTTATTTGGGAAGATTATCCTAAAGGTATACTAGTTATTGCAAATAAGGGAAACCATGGGACCTATGTGTTTTGGGTCTGGCTTACTTCCCTTAATATACTTTTTTCCAAAAAGTTCCATTTCCTAACAAATTGCCGTCCGATGGAGGGATAGAAGTCCATAGAATCTCTCTCTCTCTCTCTCTCTCTCTCTCTCTTTCTCTTTCTCTCTCTCTCTCTTTCTCTCTCTCTCTATATATATCACATTTTCTTGATCCATTCATCTACTGAGGGGCATCTGGGTTGGTTCAATATATTAGTTATAGTGAATAATGCTGCAATAAACATAGTTGTGCTGGTAGCTTTAGTATGGCCTTGTTTGTGATCGTTTGCTGGGTCATAGGGGAGCTCTATGTATAGTCCCATGGAACATTCCTCAATATAATAAAATCTGTGTATGACAAGCCTACAGCCAGCATTATACTTAATGGTGAAAAGCTAAAGCCATTTCCTCTAATTTGGGAACAAGGCAAGGCTGTCTGCTCTTTCCACTCCTCTTCAATTTATTTTTAAATTTTTTAAAAATTTTTACTTATTTTTTATTGTGAAAATAGCATACAGAGGGGTTACAATTACATGGGCAAGATAATGAGTACATTTCTTATCAAGCATTGTAGCCTCCTCCTTTGTTTCCCCTTCCCATCCCTTCCCCACCCAATCCTCCCTGCCCCCCCACCAAAGTTGTAAAGTTCGTTTTCAACATAACGACTTGTACTTCTCATTGTTGCAACAGGTTCACCTGTGTCCTTATTTAAACGACTTGTTTTTTCCCCTTCCCCTCCATAAATTATACCGACATCAAATACAGTGAAAGCAGGGGTTATACTGTGAGGGAGGGACATACAAAGCAACAAAGAAATAATCTTATAAATGCGTTAGAAACAATGGCATGAAAGAAAAAAAAACATTTGAATACATATCTTCGGGTTCATTTCCCTAACATCACCTTATCTGACCTTTTCTGCTTGACTGAGACATATACTAGATATTGCAAATAAGGGAAACCATGGGACCTATGTTTCTTTGGGCTTGGCTTACTTCACTTAATATAATTTTTTCCAAGCCTTTCCATTTCCTAACAAATTGGGCAATGTCATTCTTCTCTGAAGAGGAAAGAAGGATGGCCAATAGACACATGAAGAAATGCTCAACCTCCCTAGCCATAGAAGAAATGCAAATCAAAACAACATTAAGATGCCACCTCACCCCAGTTAGAATGGCAAAAATCAAGAACTCTAATAACAACAGATGCTGGAGGGCATGTGGCCAGAAGGGAACCTTACTGCATTGTTGGTGGGAGTGTAAACTTGTTCAACCACTTTGGAAAGTAGTATGGAGGTTCCTCAAAAGACTCCACATAGAGCTCCCCTATGACCCAGCAATCCCACTTTTGGGCATTTACTCAAATGTTTACAAATAAGACCACACTAAAGCTAACAGCACAAATATGTTTATTGCAGCATTATTGACTATAGCTAAGATATAGAGCCAACCCAGATGCCCCTCAGTAAACGAATGGATCAAGAAAATGTGGTATATATACACAATGGAATCCTCTTCAATTTAATATTAGAATGCCTTGCTAGAGCAATAAGACAAGATACAAATATAAAGGTTATCTAAATAGGTAAAGATGAAGTAAAACTCTGCAGATTACAACATCTTGTATTTAAAGAACCCCATGGAATCCACTCCCAACTTACTTGACCTGAATCAAAACTTTGGCAAAGTTGCAGATTATAAAATTAACCCCCAAAAAACAATGGCTTCTAGCCTTGAGCTGAAGAGCTAAGAGACAGCGCCCAGGCTCAGAGTTCAAGCCCATGACTGACAAAGAAAAAAATCAATGGCTTTTCTGTATGCCAATAATGAGAAGAGCGAGGCTGAAATCAGGAAATCAACTCCTTTTTGTGAAAGCCCCACAAAAATAAAATACCTAGATGTTAATAAAGAAATGAAGGACCTCTATGATGAATACTTTAAAAACCTGAAAAAGGAAATTAATGCAATGATTTTATTGACATGACACCTTTCAGCTAAGCAGTTACGACGATATACTTACTCTCAATGACTTACCTACATACTGTAAATTGACATGTTCTTTAAAACAGTCCACCTTAATTTTGTAGTGTTAGTAAAGCAGAATTAGTTGTATTTAAGCTGTGGTGAATATGTGTCATTAACCTGTGCTGCTAATTGACAGATTGGGCCCTGGAAAATACATATATTGAATGTATGATACAGGAGGCCTGAAGTTTCCTAAGCAGCACTATATCTTTCAGATTTGTCTTTGTATTTTTACTAGTCAAGCTTAGTATCACACTATTAAAGAACACCAACACCTTGTTTCTTGATGGGGGAATGAAGGAATGAATGAATAAATGAATAGCTGAATTGAAGAATGATTGAATTATAAGAATTTTCTCTGAATTATACCATTTTATTCTTTAACAAAATGTAAAGAAAGAAAGGTGCTATTAGAACCTGGATGCAGCTGGGCTGAATATATTAAATAGGCTTTTCCTCTTTATTCTTTTCATTCTCTTCTGAAGTAAAAGATACTGCTGCAGAAGAAATATATATTGAGGCTTGGGATCTGTTTAGGGTTGACAAAGAACAGAGAAATAAGGAATTAGTGATATTTTTCTCCCTGTTGACATTATGTGACCACAGCAATATGTGAATTAATTCTAATTTTGAATACATCAGTTGAAGCATGCTTTTGGAAATTGAAAAGCATTATTACTTCTCTCCTCTCCAATAAATCCAGTTAGCTATGTGGGATGATTTCACATCACTCCTACAAAATTGTTTTCATCATAAGTGAGGCTTTCCAAAGTCACCTTCAGCCTGAGATTTCCCCCTTTATATTGGAAGGAGTGCTACAGCTGTCACCTCTAAAACCTTTAAAATTATGTGATCTAGTACAACTATCTGACATCAATAATGATGAAAGATAAAAATTAAGAGTTGCAGATTATTCTGAAACACATTCTTAAAAGTGTGACTTCTAAAGTAAGATGTATTCATATTCTAATGGCTATGGCAGTTGCCATGTTTTGCACCCACTGTAGGCCTCAGTAAATATATCTTGTTAAAAATGTTGGTGTACTGTGTTTATTGTATAATAAGATAGTACTTGGAAAATAAAGGGTTTAGACCTTATGGAATAATTGACACATGGCTGCGTCCAAGTGATTATGCCCAATGCAATGCAGAGTTTGTCATCTGTGACGCAGATGAGCTCTCTTCCCACTTCAATTTTTCTCAGGTGACTTATGGATTAACATAACAAGGTTTATAAATAATAATATATGCAACAATTAGTCATATACTACCTGAAGATGTCCATAGATCCCATTGTACCCTCATTGAGGGAACAGATTAAACTTTTGGGTGGTCTGATTACTAAGATTATGCTATGGATTGATATCTGATATCCTAATTTTGTACATAATATTCATAATTCAGGAACTTCATGAAAAGTCTTCACACACAACATTAGGATTCACTGACTCAAGTATCTTACTGAGGTAGTAGTAAGAATAAACATCCATTTAGTGTTTAGTATATCTATAAATCTGTAAATAAATTTATGTGGCGAAACCCTTGGAAAAATATTTTAAGTGAAGTCAGTTAGGCCCAGAGAGACAAAGGGTCCATGTTTTCCCTTACATGTGGAAGCTAGCTTTAGCACAAACTCATGTGATTATGTTTGGTGGTATGCACCTGTATACAAATACATTAACTGAAATATAGTAGATTCAAGGGAGAACTCAAATAGTGTAATTATATAGATTTGTTGTGTTTCAGGGTCTCTATTAAGAAAATTTCCGCCTGTGCCACGGAGCCCTGGAGGTTCTCCTATTCTTTCCTGTAATATTTTCAGAGTGTCTGCTTTGATTTCAAGGTCTTTGATCTATTTTGAGTTGATTCTGTTGTAGAGAAATATTTAAGGATGTAGCTTTAGTTCTCTACAGGTGTTGTAAAGTTCGTTTTCAACATAGTGTCTTGTACATCTCATTGCTACAATGGGTCAACCTGTATCCTTATTTCAACATTTTGTTTTTTTTTCCCTTCCCCTCCTCAAATTAGAAAAAAAATGTGTATACATGATGCAGGGCACTAGAATCAAATGGTGAATTTTTTCTCTCCTATGTGGAAATTAGGTATATAAGATAAATAGATGCATACATACATAGATGCATAGATAGATACATAGATATGTAAACTTAAAAAGATGTTGTTTTCATTACTTTCATGATTGGTTACGATGAAGTTAGAAAATTTTGAGGAAAATGTATGTACAGGTATATATCTGGTGAAGCAACTTTTTGCAAAGGAACAATTTGAACTACAGAACTTCTATATATATTTGGAGATATAGAAATTCAAAAGGAAAAATACTGCACATGCATATATACAAAGTGATTTTTGTTGTCACTGCAGCACTTAAAATATCTATTTAGAAATAATTTTTTAAAATATTTTGGAAATATAAATTCTGGACAGCTGCTCTTATTATGGTGCTAAATTAAAATGACATCCTGAACACCCATTCACAAGATGTACACAAAAATAGCAATTGCGATACAGAAACAGAAATGACTAAATGTTGGGGAAAATGTTTTTTCACATTTTGAGAAGGAAAAATTCATTACTCAGAAGCCAGTTTCTTATTCCAGCCTATATTCTTTTCTCAAAGGATCATTCACAGACTTTTTGAAAGATATCATGGTCCTTACTTAGGATAGAGTGACAGAAAAATGCAAAGAAATGTATTCAACATGAATATTTATATACTTGAAATGTTACTGGCATGGAAATCTATGAACCTAAAGGTGGAAGACTCATGTATATCAGCTGAATGAGAGCAACAAGACAAAGCAGATGTGATATAAAAATGGGACAATATTCCAAATCATCAGGACAAATGAACAAAACATACAAGACATATGACAAAGCCAGCAACAAGATTTAATAAGGGGTAATATGATAAGGTATTCAATAATTTCCAGACTAAAAGTTTGCAACCATCTGCTTCCAGCAGTCTACCGGGAATGAGAATGATTACCTGCTCATGCAGAAATTTATGTAGATATTGAAGTAAATGTACCAGCACTCTCAGCACTGTTTATAAATAACATATTTTCAGTACTCATATTGAGTTGAAGATTTCCAGGAGAGGAGAAGTCACTACAGTTTCCAATAAGAAGGTCACCAAAAGGAGGGACTTGGAGAAGGTTCCAGAATTTTACTGTTATTAGGGAGAACTATTGGGGGAGATTTCCCATTATCCAGTTGAAATTTTACTATTTAAAATTTGTGCTGGCATGCAAGTGTTCAGCAGCTTTATCTCAATTGTCTCAGATGAGGGGTATGCAGTACAGATGAGTTGGGAACCTAAAAGATATTGGTGAAACATCACCACTCTAGAAGCTCCTTTATTACTTTGAAAATGCATGCATACAAAGTATTTGGGAGGGAAGAACATTTTCTGGTCTCATTTAAGAGTTTTAGATTAGTTAGTATAGCTATGTCTAAAATGGAAGTAAAAGATAAGGAAACTTGACTAGTTAAAGAAGTTACATTCTTCTTCTTGGTAAAAGAAACTCAGTGGTTGCATATATCTTTTTAAATATTTAGAGGAGTGTCCTTCAAAAGAAGCAATGAATTACTTCTCTATTACCAATAGAGAGTAGGTCTTGAACCAATGACTGTACATGTAGTTTTAGGTTTAAAAAAGAAAGATTGTTGATAATAATAGCTAGAAGTGAGATGGAAATGGCTGTCCAGGGGTAAAGTGTCCTTCATGACAAAAGATATTCAACTAAATGCTGGCTGAACATTTGAGAGGGTTATTTTAGGAATTATAATTTGAATGGACAGTTGAGCAAACTGAACTCTACTATATCATCTAGATAAGAGAGTTCTGTGATACTATGTGTTTTTGTCTTCCAGGTAGGTTCCCTCATGGATTCAATCACTTTGTAGTTAATTTAAATGTAATGGTATTGATTGATAAATAAAAGTCTAATATAGACTAATATCTTAGTTCTTCTTTGGATACAATTTCCATACTCAACCTTAGAAGAAAATCAACTAGATGAATACATTGAACTATGGAATGATAGTGGGAAAGGAGCTCATTTAACTTCATTGTGAAAGGATATTGAACAATTTTATGTAAGAACTGATTTTAAATGAGAAAAATGGAGCTCAGAAGAAAATGAACTGCCTAACAGTGTGGGAAAAGAAGAACAAACCATGATTCTGGAAATAGCAAGGCAAAATACACTTTTCTACTGATCCGGGGTCAATGGATAAGCAGCTCTCATGTATTTGGTGTCAAGCATCTGGAATCTTTTCTGATAATTATTTAAAGGCTCCTTTCTCATTGTGTACTGAATGATTTTTCTCTTTAAATTAGTATCCAGAAAATATTCTATTAAACGTTTCTGGATAAATTTTGGCTGAACCAGAAATTTCTGTGCATCACATAGTAGAGTTATATTATTTTTAGCAGTAACTTAAAGGATTCAAGGATCTTTATTGCCAAACCTTCTTAGTGTATAATTTCCTAGATCTAATAACATTTACTTGTTCAGAATTTTTAAATACTAGGAGAGGATCAGAAAAAATAAAATGATACTTATAGAAATGATCCCCAAGAAATAAAAACAAGATGCTTTGTTATTTTTTGTTGTTTTCTCCTTGGTCATTCGTTTTATTTATTGTACCTTTTGTCTTATATGTAATTTGTCTGTTTTGGGGAGAGTAAAGAGGGAGCACAGAAACAGTGTGACAAAGAGTGAACAAATGCAGCAGTGATACTCACTAGACACTATTGATAATAAACTATACAACTTGTGGGGGGATCAGGAGGAAAAAATTAGGAGAAAGTGAGGGAAAGGAGTGACACTGTTCAAAAAGAAATATACTTATTACCTGACTTATGTAACACCTCTGTACATCACCTTTACAATAACAATAAAAATAATTTTAGTAAGTTTTTTATTGTGAAAATACTGTACAGAGGGATTACAGTTACATGAGCAAGGTAATGAGTACATTTCTTATCAAGAATTGTTGCCTCCTCTTGTTTTTCCCCTACCATCTCTTCCCTCCCACAGCCACAACTACATCCCCCCACCTAAATAGTAAAGTTTGTTGTTCAACAGTATCTAGTACATCTCATTGTTACAATGGGTCAACCTGTATCCTTATTTAAATATTTTTTCATTCTCCTCCCCAAATTATACTGACATCAAACACAGTGGAAAGAGGGATGATACCATGGGGGAGGAACATGCAAAGCAACAAAAAATCACATGGTACATTATAAATATGTTAAAAACAATAGCAAGAAAGAAAAAAAAACACTTGTGTCTCTATCTTGGGGTTCATTTCGCTTAACATCATCTTATCTGGCCATATGTACATAGCTTTTGACCTTTTCTGTTTGTCCCAGACATATACTAGTTATTGCCAATAAGGGAAACCATGGGACCTATGTTTCTTTGGGCCTGGATTACACATAGAGCTCCATTATAACTCAGCAATCCCACTTTTGGGCATTTACCTGAATGATCACAAACAAGACCATACTCAACCTACCAGCACAACTATGTTTATTGCAACATTATTTACCCTAGCTAAGATATGGAACCAACCCAGATGCCCCTCAGTAGATGAATGGATCAAGACAATATGATATATATATATATATATATATATATATATATATGAATTCTATGCCTTTATCAGAAAGAATGACATTGCCCCATTTGTTAGGAAATGGAAAGACTTGGAAAAATAATTTTTAAATACAGCTTTTATCCTAGAGATTGAACTCAATTGTTAGCAGATAAAGATACCTCCATATACTTTGTCTTTATTTTCCCTTTAATTTGATGTGCTGATTAACATTCATAACCCAGTATTTTCCTTTATACCTAACCTTTAACCTTGATGTAAACCAGTATGTATGCACAAAGATTTCACAACTTTAATTAATTCTTGCACTTTACATGCCTAACACATATCAATCAAATAATAAATTAATACTTTCTAGGGGGAGAAAAAAAGGTAACAGGTAGTGAATGAAGAACAAAAGAAAGTGAAAGGAAGGAAAGAGGGGAAGGAGTAAAGGAGAGGAGAAAAGGTGGAACTGAACTATTCAAGAAAGAGCATCATCATCTAGTGAATCCTATCTTCCTCTGGCCATCCATATATTTTCTTTGGTTCCTTGGTTTAGTGGAATTCTAGTAAAAGTAAAATAAAAAAGTTTTATTGGGTATGATAAACAATAGAATAAAAATATTTCATTTGTCTTTGGGTGTCAGAGTTCAATGTAGTTGACTAGATCACTAAGGAAAATCAACTCAAGATATAGGACAAAAATAGATGTGATAAGAAACGTCGTATAAATGAGAGCTGAAAAGACCTTGGCATATGAGCTGAACAGCAGAATACTGACAATCTATCTACAGGAAGAAAAAGAATCTTAACTAGAAAACCAAGCAAGCAGATTGCTGCCCCTCAAGCTTCAAGACTCCAGGGTCATTGTTCCTGTAGATTTCTTCTTTCTTCCACTTTTAACATATCAAACAGTTCCAGGAACACAGGAAATAATGAACGGCTTCCAAAGCTATTAGCAATATATATTCAGAAACTATAAGCCTGCCAGGCATAAAAAAGCAAGCAGAAGATTCTTTTTGCAAGCTAAATGCCTCTCAGAACATTCTTTCCAGTAGATGGTTTAGCAAAATGTTCGCACTGGGAGGCAGTTCCCCAGGTGCCACAACTTTCCTTTAGTCATTCAGTCATCTATTAGCTTCTTGATCTCAGGGTTAATAACACATAAATAATAAGAAGAAAACATCCTTTTGGATAAAAAAATTGAATTTCTGTCTGTCAATTCTTTTTACTTCAGGTTAAAGGAACTTTTTCAAAAAGGGCATATCCTAATCACAGGAGTGGTAATCTCAACAATGTTGATTAAGCATAAAGTTCAACCATTTTTAATTCAGCATTTGGGGTTTGCTTCAAATGGATCTCTGCAGGAAGAAAGATGCACAGAATGCATAGAGGAAAACAAAACTGTTCTACTGAGACTTTATTGCTCCTGAACATTAAAGATTTTACATTATAAGATTGGCAAATATCTTATTAGGCTGCAAAACAGGAGAATTCCTTTACCCTCCCCTTACAATATTACAAATTACTATGTTTTAATGAGACTCCACTACTGATTGTTAACATTATTTTCATGTGTGAAAAAATGGACATTGAAATATGGATACAGGGTGTAACTGGCGCTATCTTGGCATCTTGGTGGATGATAAGGGCTTTTGGAAAATTCAGAGATGAAACCCCACCCCCAACCCCATGTGACAGATGTCTGAATTCCTAGAGGCAGGGGCATGGACTTGGACAATAGGTTCTGGGACCTACCAGACTTATATCATGTAATCCGGAGACTGAACTCTTGAACTCCCTGTGACTTATTTAGGCCCATCACCTCAGCAGTCATTGTGTCTCCTGACTCTCCTAACTATCCTCAGGTCACCATGGCATCCATGCCAACTAGATCTCATTTGTTGAGATTATTTTCCTTCTGTTTCTTTATTCTATTACCCTCATGACTTAGTTTCCTAACAACATTAAATGTATTTGAGGCTGCACGGTTTTGGGGGAACATTTGTCTGCTCTCAGTTGCCCACTTTCTAATAAAAACTTCCAATTTCTGTGTTTTCTCTGGATCTCACCATCAAATTCCCAAATAACACATGATGCATGGAATAATGAGGAAACTCCTAGAAAATATGGAGGAGATGGATGTAGGTCTTTGGATCAATAGATGCAAACAGATTTTAATGAAGCTGTCCCTGAGCTCACAGATCAGATCTAGTTCTTCAGGGTTTCCGCAGCCCACTGAGTCTGAATTTGTATTGTATTTGATAGATGTTATTAGTTTTTGCCTTTCAAGGTAAGCGCCTGGTTTCTAGACATTTGTGGAACCCATAAATGGGGACACAAAAAGCATCTAGGAGGTATTAAACAGTTTCAGACTAGAATAAAGAGATGTTTGAAGTGTTTGAACCCAAGGTAAATAAAATACCAGAGTTTGGGATGAGATCAAAAGTTAGTACTGGGGAAAGAACTAAGAGTAAGACATACAGAGAAACTATATGTGATATCTAGGTAAAGGGTCAAAGCTAAACATAATATGTAGAACATTCATAAAATATCAAAAAAGAATTAAAGTATCATGCTTTACTGTAGTCGACAGTAATGTCTACCTTACATACAGCAAACAGAATTAGGAAGTCTTAAATATATGTAACTTGTCACATTTGTCAGAAATTGTGTATGTTCCACAAATTCATATGTTCATTCTATTATCAATTTATTCTCCTGAATTTCATTTTAAACCTTGGATTTCATTGGTTCACTTGGTCACTGTATGTTAGCTAGATCAGACACTTTGCTTCCATTTCTAAGACAAAGAATAAATATAGTTGGGAACTAATGATAGTTACTCCCTGCTTTCCCTCAAATCAACACTGCAAAGAATATCATAAGGCCTCATCATCATTTTCCAGGAGTGAAAAAATAACTTATTAGTGGCATGCTCACTCTGTAAAATACAAAACTGTCATTCACCCACATTAACTTGCAGAATTTTGAGTAAGCAAGAAACTGATATATTTGAGTTTATATTACATTCTAAACACTGTCAGGCTCCTTCAAATGCATTCTCTCATTCAATCTTTGCAAACAGCCCTTCAATCTCTATATTATTATGAATTAAATGTATTGTTTCATAATTGGTTTCATAATGCTCATAGTCCCTGTCACTTTCCAATTGGCAATTTTTGTAAATCTTTAAAAAATAACAAGATCTAGATTAGTCTTTAAAACACGAAATAATGCCTGCAAATACAACAGTATTTTTGCATTCCTTTAATGTTATTATAAAATCTGTTAAGTGTATCAGAAGTTTTGGATAATTATTATAGTAGGCTATTTCCAATAATGTTAAAAGATTTCACAATTTTAGTTATTGCCAGTACATGTTTGTGGTCATTTTTGTACTGCATAGTCATTCACTTGAAATTAAACATTTTATCTCATGCACCATAGAAATAGACTAGTATTTTATGTACATATATTTCTATACACATATATGTGTGTATGTACATATATACATAGATATATAAAAAAGTATACATTAGCAAGTATTTATGCATAGTATATACTTCCTAAAATAAGCCATGGTCAAGTCTGTTTGCCACATTCTCTCCATTACAATTGTATACTAAATAAAAAGACCTGATATTCAATAATAACAAATTTCCTATCAGTTTAGATTCCACAAATTAGTGGCTGGTATACTGCAATCATCCTTGATCCTTATTGCCTAACACTGGTTAAAAAATGTTATTTTAGTTAGTAAGGAACAGCAAAGCCAGTGGTATAAATGTGATGGTAACTAAACACATTAGCTGTCACAAAAGACAAGACATGAAAACTAGTTCTGTTTACTAGTGGCACTCACTAGTTCCCTAATTTTGGAATTGAACTTACCCATTTGTAAATAGCATGTGAAAATGCTCTTGCCTCATTGATAGTTCTAATATGCTTTCACATCTGTGATAAAAGGGCACAAACCATTTTTATTTTTGTTCCTCTTGTTTAGCATAATTGTTTATCTAATGTTATTGGATAAATGCTGAATGTAATCATTTATTCAAAGTATCACAGAATAAAATAACAGATAAAAGTTAAAATGATTGTTTTCTACAATTGGCTGAATATCAACTTTGCCTTTGGGTTGGATTTTGCCTGTGCTGGTTATCCTGAAAACAATACACAGCTATGTTAGTTGAAAGGAAAATATAGCTTTTGGGTATTCTTCTTGTAGAAGATCTAATTTGGTGTCTATTCTGTATAAAGTTAATAGTGATTTCAGAATCCACCTCATGATTGGTGATTGGCTTTATTTTCAAAAACGTTATATTTTTAGCAAAAAGTGGTGTAGTATTTCAGCCCATCAATGTCTTATTTCTTGAACAATACTTGCTACTAGAAAAGAAGGGTCAGTGCTGCAGACTGGATGAGAGCAAGTTTTGAACAAATTTTAATTTGACTGGCTGCTTGACAATTTGCCAGTTGGGTGATGTTGTTTTTAAGTTCTGAGTGATTTCATTTCCTTATCTGCAAAACAGAATGGAAAAATAGCAAATATGACATTGCTTAACAGAATGTCATGCATTCATCAAGTTTTCTATACATTGTAGTTGTTACTGTTAGATATAACTGTCATGTTGTTAGAACAAAAACTCTCTTATATGTGATGGAGATACCACATTGTTTGTGAAATATAATTGGTAAATGCTTTCAGGAATATGTTTTAGGAAAATGATACACAAATCAATTGTATACTTAAATTTGTATATATAAATAAATACATGTACATGTATACATATATATCTCCATGTGTATTATAAGCAAATAACATATGATTAAAAGAAGTTTTAGTATGGAAACACTTCAATTTTTTTCTGAGTGAGTTTGAGGCAATTGTGGGCTGTCCCATTAATGTTGACTAGTAGGGAACTGGAAATGCTAAAAAAAAATGTGAGACTTTATACAAAAAATTGTTAAAGGAAAACAAGCAGTGGAAATGACTCAAATGATAGGGTGACAGTATAGCAAATGTGAGGACCTGAGTTCAAAACCCCAGTACCACCAAAAAGTGAAGAGTCTATCTTTCTTCCATTCTATTTTTTAGCTCCGTTATCGAAGATTAGGTGGCTGTAGGCCTCTGGGTTCGTTTCTGGGTCTTCAGTTCTATTCCATTGGTTCTCAGGTCTGTTCTTGTGCTAATACCAAGCTGGTTTGATTACTATGGCATGGTAGTTGAGTTTGAAATTGGGTATTGATATTCCTCCAGCACAGTTCTTTCTGCTAAGGATTGTTTTTGCTCTTCGAGGTCTTTTATTATGCTAAGCCAAATGAACCCCAAGATAGAGACACAAGTGGTTTTATATTTCTTGCTGTGGCTTTTAATGTATTTATAATGGACCATGTGAGTTTTTGTTTCTTTTGTATGACTTTCTCCCATGTTATTACCCCTCTTTTCACTGTATTTGATTCTGGTGCCGTGAATCTTATACACACATTTTTCTAATTTGGGGAGGGGAAGGGAAATAACAAAATGCTGAAATAAGGATATAGATGGACCCATTGTAACAATAAGATGTACAAGATATTATGTTGAAAACAAAATTTACAACTGGGGTGGAGGGAGGAGTTGGGGATGTGAGGAGGGAAGGGCTGGTAGGGGAAAAACAAAGGAGGATGTAACAACCCTCGATAGGAAATGTACTCATTACCTTATGCATGTAACTATAACCTCTCTGTACAGTATTTTAACAATAAAAAAGAAAAAATGAAAGGAAAAGAAAGAACACTAGCTGAAAGAAGCAACCACTAGTTGAATTTCTAACGTGAAGACTGAAACTACTGTATTAAACTTGAAAGGAGAAAATTAACTTTTGCTCTGAAATATAGTACATCTTTCTTCTTCCACATGAAAGTATGCACTAGTTTAAAAGGTAAGTTATGTTATCTCTATTGTTGATTTGGATTAAGAGCCACAGAATTATGTGTCTTCCAAATATGATCGTCTTTATTTTGAGGAAGAAAATACATTGAGAACTGAAAGCAAGTTTGTAGATTAAATTGTTATGTATGTCTTTTGATTCATTTTTTCCACTGAAATACATCCAATAAGGACTACTATTTAAAAAAGAAAAAGGATTTGCTAATGATACAGTTTAAAAGCAAAACTAAAAATTATAGCTTCCTACTAGAAAAGGCCATTGCTTTAGCTTATTTTTAGATATTCAAGAGGAAAAGTTCCAGAAATGGAAACAATAACTGACAGCTATATATCTGTAATGCAGTCAGCTCTAAGGATAATTATGCATATTCTTAATGAAAAAATGAGTATTTCGTGTAGTTTACAGGGTGAGACCTACTTCATCTTGCAATTCTTCACAATGCTAACTTTCCATCAGTAGAGAAAGACTGATACCTGTATCTTCAAATGTGTTATTGATTTTATAATTTTATCAACCTAATCTTTAAATTTCATCACATATTATGTATTGTTAGTGATAAATCAGATTTCAGCTTGATGTCTGATCATTGGAAAATAACTTATTTTTATTCAGTGATTCTTTTTAATTTACTTCTTAAATTATCATTAAGTAGTTGTATAATGGTTTGCCCTTAAAGAAATATATGAGTACAATGTGTCATGATCAGTGTTGACTCTCTTGGCTCAAACAAAAAACATTCTAAAGAAATAGTCCATGTTTCCTATACAGATAGTTTAGAAGCAGACATAGCCAATGGCTTTGAAATTATCATGCCATTTATTAATACAATAAATAGTGATCATTGACACTAGTTTAAGAATATTTTAAGTAAATGAGAAAATCTAATGCAACTCACAATGGGCTAAGATTTATAAAACAATACAAATAAGATGCTATTAAAGTATATAAAGAGTGGTGGTCACATTGAGAAGCAGTGACTATAGATTTTGAGATTGCTCTTAAATTGTCATAGATGAAAACGTAATAGTATTTGAAAAATGATCATTTCTGTTTGAATAAGAAGAAATATTTTATGGAAGATATAGATTTGACTATGAAATATAAGCTTTTTAATTAGGAGAACTATTGAATATTTTTATTATAAAAGTATCATAATAAAGGCTATATTTTAGTTGTACATCTTGAAGAACTATGTCAGCAATGAACTCCAATGAGGAGAATAGGGAGATTAGATGATTGCTGCAATGGAGGTATGGACCAGGATTGTGGCATTGGAATTGAAATAAAAAGAGGATTATGATCAGGATTCAGAGCAGTATGGAAGTCTCAAGAAGGTACGATTAAGACAAAATATACGTTTTAAAAGCTTATCTTCCCTAGTGTGTTGGAATATCTTTTAGGCTCTCTTTATTCTACCAAAGTAAGATATCCGGAGTAATACTGTGCATATAGTTAAGATGTAGTGCACAAACTCACTGCTATTAGTTCCAGAAGAGTAACAAATAACTACAACCTGAGAATACCACACTTTCTTTGTGATATTATAATGGTCTAGAGTAAAGATGCTTTAAAAATTATAGTTTCTTGGTTTTAGAACTCATTAATATTTTCTTCACTACATATATCAAATGTGTACAAACATTTTATATGATATCGTCTTCATTATATTGAAGAGGTGATTAGAAAGCAGTAACATAGGGAAAGTAAGCAAAAAGAAATAATAGAAAATTGTCAAATTTTTCCTTTGTAAAGGATATATGGGCAGTGATAGAGTCAAATCAAGTAGAATGTCTCCAAGTTATGTATCTCGTAAATATAATTTCAGGTCCATTTTCTTTATTATTACATCATAACCTCATGTTTTCCTTTCACTTCCTGGCATACCATGGAAAATTTCTTAACATGTCACCAAGTAAAGGTTTTCTGTTTCATGGATTCTTTCAAAGTATTCGACTTTTTCTGGGGATTACTTGTATATCTAGATATAAGCAGTTCACCCCTCTCACTTTCTTGCTGATGGCTTAATCAGAACTCTTGTTAAGTCTCATAAGCCAAAGAATAGTTCAAGAATTCCTACTCAAGAGAGATGGAACATGAGTATATGGAGCACTGGAGTTCTCAGAAAGGCATGTTTAAGGCCAAGCTCTATCTGCAATAGGAGCATGGACTCTCCACAGATCAACTATTGTATCATATTCTTCCCCACGTACTACTAAATGATTGCTTAAAAGGATTGCTGTGCATTATCTCTAAGTTGCTTTTTCCCTTGTGCACCTTTATCAGCACAGAGATCAGAATCTATTTCACACTGCAGTTCCAAGCAGCTTACCACATTCTATTCTACCTGTGAAGTGTGTTGCTATGGATGATGGTTTCTGATTATGGACTATTAATTGCTTATGCATATATTGGGTGTTGCCTGTAGTTACTACCAAGGTGCCCTTAAACCCATTGCTAATTTTCCTTATACTATTACTTTGACGTCTAGTGAAAGGGCTATAATTCATAAAATAGCTAAGCTACAGTATAATATTTATCCATCTTCATTAAAGAGAGAGAAAAATAATAGAGTCGTTTAACGGGTAAGCTTATTACTGCAATTGTCCCAGGAAAAATGCTTTTCTTTCCTCTGTTTCAGTGGCTTAGACATAGAAAAGTAATTAGAATGTAGAGATTTAGAAGGAAATGAGAGGATAAAATGTGAATTAAGGAATGAAGAACTTTTCAGTATAATTTCAGTCTATGGAATTAAGTATGGTTTGGAGAGGCAAAACAACCTGAAACAAAACCCAGATAAGCATAAAGTAAATAATATATGCTGGGACTCTAGTATGGGAACAGCTGGTTGATTTCATATTGGTAGTGTTAACTTCCTCCAAGTATTGATTGTAGTGAAAAACTGGGATATATATGCCCAATAATGGCAAAAGTACTATTGTCACAGGGCCATTCCTTTTTGTGGTATTTCTAGATGAGTAGCCTCCAATCTAGTGTTGCATTAGTCCTTAGATCATTCCAAGTTGACTTCTCTTATTCCGAGTCAACTCCAAAATTTACTTTTGATGCATTGTACTCATTAACTGACATGTCGAGTTTAAATCCCTTTATACAATTAATTAAAATAGTATTAAAATTAGTTAAATAAGTCCCTTCTGTGAGGTCTGTTTCATGTAATAATGTATGTTACTAGGAAGGACTTGTCAGTTAATAAACAGACATTTCTTCATTATTCACTCATGTATTTATAAATACCAATTATTCTATTTTTTCCTTGTCTTTATTGTTTCACACTGTCAACGAGTGGAGAAGTAGATGGGAAAGATGAAATAATACAACTGTTTCTTCTCTAAGAGAACAGATAAATATAAATAAACTTGGGGAAAATGCTGTTTATTAACCTTCATGAGATACAGTTAAGAATGAGGAACATACTTCATTATCTGTCAATAATAAATAGTTGATATGACATTTTTGCATTCCTTGCATTTGAAGGATATATTAAGAAATATACAAGGGGTGAGATAAATTTCAATGGCAATATAATTTGGCACATCGAAAGAAACAGAGTAAGCTTAGAAATCTATTCACTAGATTTTATTATTTTTTGTCTTTTGAAAATATTCAATAGTAATTACTACATATCGATGCTTTTACTGCCTTAGTACATGATAAATTCATCAAATTCAAATACAACAAGCAACATGGAAAAATTTTATTTGCTTATTTTCTGATATAGATAGTAATGATTAATGGTAGTTTTAATATCAATAAGATGTACAGTAAAATGTAGCTAATGTTCGTTGAATGTGTCTGGCTATCAGGAAAGTCAGTGTCCTTTTCCTGCTTATCACATCTAACAACCTTAAGAGATAGGTGTTATTATCATTTCTATTTGTAGATAAGGATTCTGAAGCTTAGAAAGGTTAAGAACTAACTCAAAGTTACACAACAAAGTAGAAAAACTAAAACTAGAAATGAAATCTCTTTGGCTTTCAAATCCAAGCTTGTAACAATTCTACCTATTATCTTGAAGTAGAAAAGTAATAGATTTTGTATATGTCTTAAAATTTAAAATTCTGAGAGGTGAAATACTAAGGGGAAATGAAAATGAAACTAGTTTTATTTTTCCAGCTGAATTACAAAAGGGTTACAGTTACATAATTAAGGTAATAAGTAGATTTCTTATCACAGAATAAATGCCATTCTTTTGATTTTTAATACAGTATAGAGATGTTTTATTGTGGTATTTCTATACATGCACATGATGCAATTTGAATAAATTTATCCCACCACTATATTCCAATTACATCCTTCCCTCTTACTACCTTTCCAAATAGCATTTTGTGAGATTCATTATGCTGTACTCTATTTATGTCAGTCACCATAACTTTTGCTTTGCATACTGTCTCATTTTATCTTTACAACAAACCAGAGAAGTACATACTTCTTATATTTTAGAAAATAGCTTTAAAGACATTAAGAAATTTGATTAAGGTCACAGAGATGGTAAGTTTTCAAGCAAGAACACAAATTATATATGTGAGTAAAACAAAGTAAAGGTGACTATTACTATTTTTAGCCTCTATAAGTATTTAATTCTCTTCCTTGGGAAATATCTCGGATCATGAAGAATGCTATCATTGCTACCATTTGCTTTTTTCTTCTTTAATTTTTAAGTGGAAACACACACACACACACACACACACACACAGAAAAAAGTCTACAACAAATAGACCTCTATGTGGAGCCAATTCAAATTAGTAGTTGTCAATAATAACTAGTAAGAAGTAAATCTCAATAAGTTAACTAGTGCTTTCTTCCCTATCATAACATCCCTGGTCTCTGAAAGATCTAATTGTGAGGAGACAAAATGTTGTAAAACAAATCTTAGACAAGATTTGATATATTTTTCAGTTTAGGTAATTTTCCTCGATGGTTCTGATTGGTGACTTAGCCTTGCATATGCTGCAATAGTTTTAATTTAATTAACTTCTTTGAACTCTATCTTTGGAGGTGATATCATTAACAGTTTCTATATATGTTTTAGAAAAAAACACTAATATATCACTAGTGATATTATTTTATTTTCATTTTATGTATTTTTGGTTACAATATCTCCTGAGAACATCTTGTTTTATTGAATTTTATTAGATACTTTTGACCTTCCTGTACCTGGATATTTGTGTCTTTCCCCAGGTTTGGAAAGTTTGCTACTCTTATTCCTATAAATGTGTTTTATTATTCGTCTCTCTCTTTTCCTCTTCCTTTAACTACTATAATTTTAATATTCTTTCTTTTGATATTGTAGTACAAATCTCACAAGCTATCACTTTCATTTTTTCATGTCTTCTTTTTAGACAATATATTCTGCATTAAGTTCTGTGGGTTCAGTTTCTTCTGTTTGATCAATTGTGTTGTTAGTGCTTTGTATTGGAATTTTTATTTTGTTCTTTATCAGCTTCTGCTCCAGAAGATTTTTTTATTGTGAAAATACCGTTCAGAGGGGTTACAATTACATGGCAAGGTAATGAGTACATTTCTTATCAAGCATTGTTGCAATGGGTCCACCTGTATTCCTATTTAAACAATTTGTTTTTTCCCTTCCCCTCCACAAATCATACCAACATCAAATACAGTGAAAACAGTTGATGTTAGGTGAAATGAACCCCAAGATAAGGACTCAAATGGTTTTTCTTTCTTGCTATTGTTTCTGATATATTTATAAGATATTTCTTTGTTGTTTGTTCGTGCCTCCACCATTGTATAACCCCTGTTTTCCAGAAGATTTTATATTTTATTTTTGGATTTCAAATATGTAAGTCAGATTATGAGTTTGGGTATTTATTTTCCTAATTTAATTGCATTGTTTCTTTGTCTCTTTTTAACAAGTTCACTAAGGTTTCTAAAAACAATTACTTTGACTTCTTTGTCAGACAATATATACATCTGTTCTATTTAGAGTCAACTTATGAACTTGTATTTGTTACTTTGGTGATGTCATGTCTCCCTGATCATCCTTTTGGCTTGTGCTGTTGTCTCCACATTTTAAAGCAATATATCGAATCATTCTTGCCTTTGCAGGCTGACATAATTTGGGAAAACATTTGCAAGTGTGTTGAGAGATTTCTTACAGCTTATAGGTTATAATCTTTGGTCAGATTTAATGCTATCAGCCTTGACTAGCCTGAAAAAGTAATAATCCTTTATGACAGCAAACCTTAAGCTTGTATCAATGTGACCAGTCTTGAGAGATTGAGTCTATAAAACCTCTTGTGTCCATATCTTGGGGTTAATTTCGCTTAGCATCAACTTATATGGTCATATATACACAGTTTTTTACCTTTTCTACTTGTCCTAGGCATATAATAGTTATTGCAAATAAGAGAAACCATGGGACCTATGTTTCTTTGGGCCTGGATTATTTAATATATTTTTTCCAAGTCTTTCTATTTCTTAACAAATGGGGGCAATGCCATTATTTCTTATGGAGGCATACAATTCCATCTTGATCCATTCATCTACTTACGGGCATCTGGGTTGTTTCCATATCTTAACTATGGTAAATACTGCTGCAATAAACATAGTTGTGCTGGTAGCTGTAGTATGGCTTTGTTTGTGATAGTTTGGTTAAATGCCCAAAAGCGTGATTGCTGAGTCATAGGGGAGCTCTATGTGGAGTCTTTTGAGGAACCTCCATACTGCTTTACAAAGTGTTTGAACAAGTTTACATTCCCACCAACAAGGCAGTAGGGTTCCCTTTTGGCCACATCTCCTCCAGCATGTATTTACAGTGTACTATGTGATTATTTTTGTTTCTTTTATATGTTCTTCCTCCATGGTATCATCCCTGTTTTCACTGTAATAAATTCTGATGCCCTGCATCTTGTTTATACATTTTTCTAATTTGGGTAGGGGAAGTAAAACAACATAATGCTGAAATAAGGATACAGATTGACACATTGTAACAATGAGATGTACAAGGCACTATATTGAAAACGAACTTTATAACTTCTGGGAGGGGAGGGAGGAGTTGGAGAGGTGGGGAGGAAAGGGATGGTAGGGGGAAACAAAGGAAGTGGTAACAATGTTTGATAGGAAATGTACTCATCACCTTACTCATGTAACCGTAACCACTCTGTACAGTATCTTTACAATAAAAATAAATTGAGTCTATAGAGACTTGCCAGATAATGGGATAAAAAAGGAAACTATATCCACAGGGAAGAGCCAAAAGCCAAAGTTTCTGTTATCAAGTGTTGGTCTTATATCCAGAGATCATGTATATTGGCCTGATTTCTGAACATGTGGGAGTCTGTTTAAAGCCTCAGTACACAGAATCTACCTGGCCATGGGATAGGCTTGAACCTGAATAAGGGCATGTCCTGGTACTGAAGTGAGCCTGTGAGGGAAAACCTGGGTCTTGGCTGTATGGATGCAAACTTTGGGTTTAAAGGGATAAGGGCAGGGTTGAATCTAATACAGTGGGCCTAATGCCTGAATCTTCTAGAGCCTGAGCTCTGGGAAACTGTCTTAAAGCCTAAGATCTGATAGATGCTGGGACATCTGTGGATCCTGAGATGGTAAGATCTAGTTTGCATCCTGTGGTCACAGGTAATGGCCTGGTGGGACTACAGAAGCTGTCTTGAAACCTGGTTGGAGAGTGGTTTGCCGAAAGGCTGAGTATATAAACAGTTTTTAGAGTTTTTTTTTATTGTGAAAATACCTTAGAGAGGGGTTACAATTACATGGACAAGGTAATGAGTGCATTTCTTATCAAGCATTGTTGCCTGTTGCCTCCTCCTTTGTTTCCCCTTACCATCCCTTCCCATTCCCACCCCTCATCCCCCCCACCATGCACCAAAGTTGTAAAGTTCATTTTCGACATAACATCTTGACATCTTGTACATCTCATTGTTATAATGGGTCCACCTGTATCCCTATTTAAACAATTCGTTTTTTCCTTCCCCTCAACAAATTATACCTACATCAAATACAGTGAAAACAGGTTATACCGTGGGGGAGGGACATACAAAGCAACATAAAAATCATCTTATAAATATGTTAGAAACAATAGCAAGAAAGAAAAAATCATGTAAATCCTTATCTTAGGGTTCATTTCGCTTAACATCAACTTATCTGACCATTTCTGCTTATCTCAGACATATACTAGTTATTGCAAATAAGGGAAACCATGGGACCTATGTTTCTTTGGGCCTGGATTCCTTTACTTAATATAATTTTTTCCAAGTCTTTCCATTTCCGTACAAATGGGGCAATGCCATTCTTTCTGATGGAGGCATAGAATTCCATCTTGTATATATACATTTTATTGATTCATTCATCTACTGAGGGGCATCTGGGATGGCTCCATCTCTTAGCTATGGTAAATAATACTGCAATAAACATAGGTGTGCTGGTAGCTTTAGTATGGTCTTGTTTGTGATCACTCAGGTAAATGCCCCATTGATATTGCTGGGTCATAGGGGAGTTCTGTGTACAGCCTTTTGAGGAACCTCCATACTACTTTCCAAAGTGGTTGAACAAGTTTACACTCCCACCAACAATGCAGTAGGGTTCCCTTCTGTCCACATCCCCTCCAGCATCTGTTGTTATTAGAGTTCTTGATTACAGACATTCTAACTGGGATGAGGTGGAATCTCAACGTTGTCTTTATTTGCATTTCTTTATGACTAACGAGGTTGAGCATTTCTTCATGTGTCTATTGCCATCTTTCTTTCCTTTTCAGAGAAGTTTCTCTTTAAGTCTTTAGCCCACTTATTTATCAGACAGTTGTTTCTTTGAGGATTTGTTGTTGGGGGATTTAATTTTTTTTGAGTTCTGGGTATGTTTTAGAAATGAGACTCTTGTTCATTGTATGGCTAGTGAAGATCTTCTCCCAATCTGTGGACTTTCTATTGATCTTGCTAGCTATGTTCTTTGCCATACAGAAGCTCTGTAATTTCATGCACTCCCATTTGTCCAACCTTTGATTTGTTTTGTTTCTGAGTCCCTTTTAAGAAAATTTTGGCCTGTGCCAAGGAGACCTAGGGTTTCTCCTATTCCATCCTGTAATGTTTTCAGAGTATCTGTTTTGACGCTGAGGTCTTTGATCCATTTGGAGTTGCTTCTGGTGCAGGGTGATATATAAGGATCTAGCTTTAGTTTTCTACCAGTGATTAACCAATTTTTCCAGCACCATTTACGAAGAGGTTGTCTTGCTTCCATTCTATTTTTTTAGCTCCCTTATCCAAGATTAGGTGGCTATAGGTCTGTAGGTTCATTTCTGGGTTTTCAATTCTATTCCATTGGTTCTGAGGTCTGTTTTTGTGCCAGTACCAAGCTGTTTTGATTACTATGGCTGTGTAGTAGAGTTTGAAATTTGGTATTGATATTCCTCCAGCACTGCTCTTTCTGTTAAGGATCGTTTTTGTTATTTGGGGTCTTTTATTTTCATATTAGTGTTCTTATAGAAATTTGGTCCACTAGATTTGATGGAGTTTGAATCTCCATGGTATTTACTGGAACCTGAGCTCACTGATTTAGTGTTGATGTCTAGATCTATAGGAGCTTCTAAATGCATTTCAAAGGAAACTGAAATGGAGACTATTATGTAGGTATTGTTCTCGTGGGTAGGTCTATAATGACAAACTTTTTTGTGGGGCTCTGGAATTCTACCTGGAACCTGATCTCTAGAGGATGTCCTACATGTTGATTAGGACCAAAGCCTGGTACTACTTGTATTTTTCAGGACAGGCCTGGATTCTCAGACTGTTTGTACTTGGATGGAGTCTGTACACATGGAGATCTGCCCACTGCTGATTATTACTAGAGAAGGCAAGGTGTTAGGTTATGCAGTGAAATCTGATACTAGCTTCTCCTAATTGATATTCAATATTTCTTTCCTTATATTCCATTCTGTTATTCTTACTTGTTTTCATTAGGTCTTATGGGGGTATTTTTGTAGATGGTTATCTAAGATGATGATTCTATGGGGTTACAAATGCTAGTGTTTTGTTTCTATAGTTTTAGCATATTTCCTTAAACTTCATGTGCTGAAATTTAATCTCACTTGTAAGGTATTAAGATGATCAAATCTCATTGTGACTATAATGCTTATATAGGGCTTTTCAGAGAGGGAAAGAGGAGAAGAAACATGCATCGACATGAGTGTTTCCTGTCTCTTGGTATGTAATGCCTTATTTCCCTTCATGGCTCTGCCACAAAAAGCTACCATTGATTGTAATCATTGATTGTAGACTCTTTACCAGTTTACCTTGGACATCTAGAACTCTGAGCCAAAACAAAAGCTCTTACCTGTATTACTCAACCAGTCTGTAATTGTGTTATTACCAACAAAAAACAAACAAAAGCAACTGGATTGTTTGGATACCTTTCTGATAACTACATTCAGAGAAGAGTCCGAAACTCTAGAAGTAATATACTCAATAATGTTTTTCTAAAATCTAACACATGAATTTTAAAAGACCATTTATACTATCATTCTCACATTCTTTCATCTGCCTGGCTAGGGAGCCAGTGGAAAATGTTATAATCTCATTTTTTTGCCTGGTGTATGCGCTATTTTGGTACCTAAGCTGTTTGATGTGATTGGAAAATAAAAGCTGAATGGTAATTTGAACTATTGGTATCTTGACTGACCTTTTCATAAAGATGGAATGTAGAGAGAGAGAAAGAGAGAGAAGGGAGGTAGAGAAGGATGGTGGGAGGAGAGGGAGAAAGGCAAAGAGAAAGAGAAGAAAGAGTTTGAGAGGGAGATGAAAGGAGAGAGAGTGAGAATTACAGTTTCTGGGGGAAACAATCACTATAAGGACTTACAAAATTAGAAATTTAATAATGAGACCCAACCCACATGTCTGTCCATCTTACATTCAATAATTAAAAGTTAATATCACTTAACTATGAGAAAACTCTCATGTAATTCCCAAATAGTTTTCAATTCTCTTGAGTTTTAGAAGGTATAATTAAAACTTATTCTCTTTGTCTATAAGCTGTTATATCACTGGAAGAAAGGAAACAAGATTTTTTAAAAAAAATTATTAGCCATTGAAATTATTTGGTAGCATTAAAAGAAATAGTTCCTTTACGCATTAAAATCTCTCATAAATCTTTTGATAAAGAGTTCATTGAGTTGAGTTACACTCAAATGAAACTTTAAGCATTTAAACTGTAAGTGCCAGTAAAGAGATTGTCAATGATATCATTTTCTATAAATGACTTTTTATAAAATAGCAAAGCTTGGAATCAGAGTGAAAACCTGTAAGATAATTCTCATCCTTTTGCCATCATGCCTAGCATGCATCCATTCTTTTGCTATTTCATGTCCTTTTTGCTGCTTTACATTGTGAAACTCTTCATTTGAAAGTGTACACTTCACCACACTGTTTGTGAAAAGTTGGATATGTAAAAATGATTCAATTTCCTAATTAATATATTTTTTCTTTAAAACAATCCTCATCAAAATTTCAATGACATACTTCACAAACTTTGGAAATACAATCCAGAAATGTATATGGAAACAAAATACAGTAAGTAGTTAAAGAAATTGCATGTAAATAATAGCACAATATCAGATTTCATAACATACTACCCAGCCATCTTAGCAAAAAAAAACTGTTTTAAAGTAAAACAATGGAACAGTCTAGATATTCCAAAAGTAATCATACACAGATGTATGAAGGCACTGAACATATGCACTACTGATAGGAAAGTGTCTTTAAAAGTCCTAGAAAAATTGGATAGGCTCATACAGAAGACTGAAACACAATCATTAATACTCAGCCTATTCCAAAATTAACACAAAATGGATCAAATACTTACATGTGAGACCTGAGTATTGAAAATTTCTAGAAAAAAAGCACTGCAAATATTGGTATAGAACAATTTTTGTGGGGGGGGGCTAGCAAGGACTCAAGCAGCACAGAAAAATAAAGTAAAATTAACAAATGTGATTCTGTTGAACCAAAAATCTTCTAGATGAATATACAACCTACACAATGGGACAATGTATTTATCAAACATTCAAATGCCAGAAAGTTGGTATATATAAGTAACTAAAAAGAGATTGCAACAAAAATCTAATTGAAAATAATAGGTAAATGATCTGAACAGACACTTTTATTTTTTCATTTTTGTCGGTTGTGGGGCCTGAACTCTGAGCCTGGGCACTGTCCCTCAGCTCTTCAGCTCGAGGTTAGAGCTCTACCATTTGAGCCAGAGTGCCATGTCTGACATTTTTTGTTTATGTGGTGCTAAGAAATGGAACCCAGGTCCTCATTCATGCAAAGCAAGCATTCTACCACTGAGCCACCTTCCCAAACCTGAACAGACACTTCTTATATATCCTGTTATCACTGTATTTGATTTTGGTACCCTGGATATTTTATATACATTTAGTTGAATTAGGGAAAGGTAGGGGAACAACAAAACGGTGAGACAAAGTACAAAGAGGGAACCAATGCAATAGTGAAACTCACAACTCAATATATTGATAATGATCTGTATAAATTGGGGGAGTTTGAGAGTTGAGAAAGTGGGAAAAAATGAGGAAGGAGGTAACAAGTTTGACAAGAAATGTGCTCATTACTTTACTTAGGTTATTATAATCCCTTGGTACATCACCTTAACAATACAATTTTTAAAAGTCATAAATAAGCTGGAGAAGAATGGCAAAGGAGAACCTAGAGGCTAAATCATCTCTTGCACAGTAAGCAATTTTAGTGTTCCAGTGAACAGTCTTAGAGTAGAGAATCACCCCACGTGTGCAATCATAGTACAGAGAGTTTGGCAATCGAGGAAAAATCCAGACAGATTGGTTAATGAGAGAGATCAGAGCACTTGCCCATGTCTGCTGCAGTGGCGGCAGTGGCTGCTGCCATGGCTGCCATATTAACAGAGAGAGCTCAGGACAAAGGCGCCAGAAAGAGTGAGCATGGGGATTCTACTCACCACCAGCAAGAGCTGACAAGGAGCACAAATCTTCTTCCTGCTGATCACAGACCATGGATGGATCGGAAACCAAGAGACTGGTGTGAGTACCCCCAAGACATCCTTAATCCTTCCCATGAAGCAGGGGTGGGAAGGTAGCCCTTCCCCACCACCAGAGAAGAACTTCATCTTTGATACTGACAAAGGCCCAACCTGAGCAGCTAGCTCCAAGTCAGGCCTTGGAACAAAACAATAGGATCTATTCAACAGGTTACAGGAACCTGATTTGCCCAGCTCAGCTCCACCCGGGGGAAATTTGCCTTTCCCAGGCAGGGAAAGCTCCATCCCCAGAGGAGTGACTTCCTTCACTGGGTGAACAGAGCCAGAGGCTGCCCCTCCCCACTGTAGATTAGGCAGCAGACCCAGCAGCAGGAAGGGTAAAAGAAAACCAATTGAAACTCAGTAAACTTAAATCTGAGAGAGTCTCCAGGCTGGGGTCTGTGAGTGTCTCAGGAGCTAGCCTCTCAGGGAAAAGCTACTGACTGCTGATAGGCTTTAACCCTATCCACAACCTAGCCTCATAACAGCAACTCCAAGATAGAGGAAACAGCCATCTCCCTCTTTTGTGATACTCAAAGCAGATCTACTTCCCACTGAACTAGCCTGGGAGGAAGATCATAGTCCTAGGTAAGGCACAGATACTTTCTGTCTGCTCAAACAAACTGACTTAAGAAACCAATCAAGCCACAGGAAAACCAAACACCACAAGCAGACCAGAGACTCCACCAAGAGACTGGCTATGGAAACAGAGGAGATATAAGATTCTCCCCCCCCCAAAAAAAATAAATCAAAGAACTCTTTTCTACCTATAATTTTAATTTTAAAAATTTGTTTTATATTTTTATTTCTTTGATAGTTTTTATTTTAGGTGTGTGTCTGCGTGTGTTTAAATCTCATTTTAACATTTTGGTCCTTATATTTATTTATTTATTTATTTTTGGCGTGACTAAATTGATGTTCTGCTCATTCCCAGATATATACCCGTCATCGATTATCAGACCTTGTCCTTCATTGTGTGCATACTTAATTCAAAAATTGAGTACTCAATTCACAACCTCTTAGGCTTAACATCTTTAATAGTAGTATTATTTCATACAATTTTTAAGTATTCCATATTTAAATTTTTATTTTCTTTTTTTTTGTTTTTTTCATCTCTCTCCTCTCATTCTATTCTTTTCTTCTATCAGTATTATTTCTTTATACTTACATAATTTTTAAGTGTTTCATTTTTTAAATTTAATTTTTTCATTATTTCTTGTTTCTTTATTTCACTCCTCTTTTCATTCTGTTCTATCCATTTCCTCTCTGAAATTAGGGCTTAGTTAATCTCACTCTTTCCTTTTACCTCTCTATCTTCTTCTAATCCTATTTTCCCCCACAATTCTCCCTAAACCTATGAATTTCTGGTCTGCTGAATCCTTTTTGACGTTCTTAGGCCATTAATTTATAGTTGTTTGATGGTGAATTAGATGGTATCTGTTGAACTAGATTTCATGTGCAGCCATTTTGACTGTGTCAATCAGTGTCTGCAACTACAGTACTCGGGTTGATGCTTGCCTTAAGATAGTGTTCTAGTGTGAAATTGGTGTTACTTTCATACCAAATGGGCAGAACAAGCTGGAGAAACAAGAAAAATGGCAAGTCCAGGTGCTCAACTCCCACTCATGATAATCAGATGACAGAACAGTTAATGAATAATCCAAAGGAGAGTTCCCAAATGAAAGCCTGCAGAGGACTCAGTGTGAGCTTGATAGGTAGCTAGACAAGGGTAACCAATGATTTATACAGGAACTTCACAAGCATGATGAGGCTAGCCAAAAAAGAATACAGGAATCACATGAGCAAGAGGAAACTAATCAAAGATTAATAGAGGAATTGTGTGAGCAGGATGAGGATAGTCAAAGAGTAATACAGGTAATGTGTGAGCAGGATGAGGATAGTCAAAGAGTAATACAGGAAATGTGTGAGCAGGATGAGAATAGACAAAGATCAATAGAGGCATTCATGCAATCCATAAAAAGACAGTTAAAGAAATTCAAGGAAGCCACAAAGGGAATGCTGAATGGAGCCCATGAGAAGGAAAGGGAGTCCAATGAAACCATAACCAATCAACTAAGGGATTTGAGAATAAACCTTGAAAACCACATTAAGAAAGTAGTCTATAAAAGATCTAAAACAAAGCTCCAACAAAGAATTTGAAGCCATCCATCAAAACTGATCAATTAGAAGGAAAGGGAATAAAAAATAAAGTAGAAATTCTTGACAGTAAGTTAGACCATACAGAAGATCAAATCTGTGAGATTGAAGACAGCCTAGATTTTATAGAGAAAGAACATACAGCTAGCCAAGACAAATCCAAGAAATATGGTAGATCTATTCAATATTCAGAAGTCACCATCAGAAGGCCGAATCTGAGGATAATGGGTGTAGAGGGACACCTTGAGACAGAAGTTAATGGACTAGGAAATTTATTTAACAGGAGCCTAGCAGAGAACTTCCCAAACATGCAAAAAGATAGGTTGATTCAGATACAAGAAGCTTTTAGAACCCCAAATAGACCAGACAAGAACAGGACATCCCACTGTCACATCGCAATCTGCACAGGATCAATTCAGACCAAGGAAAGGATCCTTAAAGCTGTCAAGGAGGAAAGATCAACCACCTGCAAAGGGAAATCAATTAGAATATCTTTAGATTTCTCAGCAGAGACAATTAGACAATAAAAGCAAGAAGAACCTGGAGGGAGGGGAGGCTGGGAAGGGATGTGAAGGGTAAACAAAGGAGGAGGCTGCAATGCTTGATAAGAAATGTACGCATTATCCTGCCCATGTAATTGTAACCCCTCTGTACAGTATGTTCACAAAAAATAAAATAAAATTTTAAAAAAAGATAAAAAAAAGAACCTGGAATGATGTTTGCTACACCTTAAAGACAAACAATTATCAACCAAGAATATTGTACCCAGCTAAACTCTCCTTCATAGCAGAAGGTCAAAGAAAAAGCATCCACAGAAAAGAAAAATTGAAACAATACATCTCCACCAAACCAGCCCTAAAAAAGATACTTAAAGATGGGCTACACATAGAAATCCAAAAAGAGCACAATAAAATCCAAGAAACCACACCCAAACTGAGAATCCAAGAACCATAGGATGAACATAGTTGTTACAGCCCCAAGAAGGTGGATAACATGGCAGGAACTAACAAACACCTCTCCGTCCTAACTCTAGTTGGATTAAAAAGAAGATCCTTCTGTCTCCTGCCTTTAAGATTCACACATTGCCCATAAAAACAAATATATTCTGACAGTGAAAGGCTTGAGTAAAATCTACCAAGCAAACGGTCCCCACAAACATGTGAGAATAACAATCCTAATATCAAATAACATAGACTTGAAATTAGAATTAATGAGAAGACATAAAGAAGGTCACTACATATTAATTTGACAGGATATCTCCCTTCAGGAGGATACTACTATTCTAAATATCTATTCACAAACAACAGAACACCCAAATTTATCCAAGGAAAACTACGTTCCCTCAAATCTCACATAGATCCAAAGACATCCCCACTAGATAGATCATCATGGCAAAATCTCAACAGATCTGCAGACCTAAACAACAACATCAACTAGATTTAACAGACCGCACGTGCTATTCAGGTAAGGGGTAGGTTTATTCATCATTCTGGCTGGCACCAGGCCATGTTGGACCTCCACACGGCTGGGAAAGACCCGGGAAAGACCTGGGAAAGACCTGGGAAAGAGGGCATCTGGGCCTGGGATAGGCCTTATCTAGGGTATGGGCGGAGAAAGGTGTGGCCACACCAAATTCAGATGTGACCTCAGCAGATGCAGATGTGACCTCTTCCAGGTGTGCCAGTTGGCTAGGTAATGAAGGTACTGGGTGGAGACTTTGCTGCGAGGAGGGTGGAGTCTGCTCACCATCCAGGAGCTGACCTTACATTCCAGCCTTTCAATAATCATAAAATAGGGTGTGGATTCTCTCTGGCTACTTCCTACTGACAAGGGGCATCGACATTAAGGGTCAAAGGCTGGAATTTGGTCCCTTCCCAAAGAAGGCAGTGAGCAGGAGCTGTCCCTTGTTGGGCATGAGTCCTTAGATGAAGTCTGGAGGAGGCAAGTCAATTGAATGCAGTCTGGAAAAAGTCTCATGAGGCATTGCGGGGCTGGGGGAAAATACTAGAGAGCAAATAAATGGCAAGAAGAAGGACTTGGGGCTGTAAAATATTGGTAGAAATGTCCCTTGCTACTTCTGACATCTGGCAACTAGGTAGAGGAAAAGTCAGGTAACAAAGGCAAGAATATAAATTCCTGTCCAGTTAATAGGTAAACAGGTATGGACATTAGATGGGCAGGCTTCTTACTTCTATTGACCTCCCTGCTCTGGTTAATTTTGAAAGGGCAGGCACAAAGTGGCTGATATGACATCATCTCCTCTTACTCCTCTCCATAGTCCCTTGTTCCCCCAGACTGGCTGAATCTAGTTGCCCATTGGTGAGATGGCTTGTCCCAGTTGGTATTCAAGGAGTTTTGAACTCAAGGCCTGCACAATGTCCCTGAGCATGTCTGCTCAAGGCTAGCACTGAACCACTTCTAGTTATAGTACCACTTGCAGTGTTTGCTGGTTAGAGATAAGAGTCTTGAGCCATCCTTCCAGCCTGGCTTCTTGCAGGTTAGTTGGGAAATGGAGTCTTAGGGATTTTTCAGCCCAGATTGGCTTTGAATTGCAATCTTTGCCATGAAAACCCTTTATTATTTCCAATTAAAGCAGCAAGGAGATCAAATAGAATAGAGTTTACCTGGTCCTTATCAAGAATTGACCAAGAAATATTCTACATTGACAAAACTTGTTAGATGTGAGAATCTTAGCACAGATATATCCAATATTTTAGAATCACATAGTCAATATTAGAATACAGAACAAAACAAAAAAGGCAAAACTCAAAACCTAAAATTTTGACAATGTTTAGACATCTTTGCTAACAAAGCACATCAGATGTTTGGGGCTAAGTTACTAGCCAGAGCCTGTGAAAAGAGAAATTTTTAGCAAGGCACATTAGAATAGCTGGGTGGAAGGGTATGAGTCAGATGAGACCAAACCCTTAACCCACCATGTGGCCAAGATGGCAAGTTCAAGATGGCGAATTTCTGAAAAAATGCAAAGAAATCCTGAACAAATAGATCAAGCCTACATTGGGTAGTCTTTGAGAAGGAACCTAGAGGAGAGTCCCTGGGACCCAGCCTGCATCACAATCTTCAGGGCACAAGGCAAAATGTTGTAGAAAAGAGAAAGGGAGAGATATGGAAAGTTGGACATGATTAGCATAGAGAGAACAAAGAGAGCCTGAAAGTAAACAGACTTCTGACCATTTACCATTGCAGAGGCAAAAATTGTCTAAATCTGAGAACAGCATAAAAAAATTAGTCACTCTAGCTTTCCAGGGAGCTCAGGAGGCATTTCAGAGAGGTTTCATGACACTGGAATGACACAGCACCCCATTAAAGGTGTAGGAGAAAAAAAATTAGTGAGTGAAGGAGGGCTTATTTGAAGGAATTGGCAGCCCAATTTACCACCGAGCCCTTTAGGGAGGAGTGTCCAAGGAACCAGAGTCAAGCGTCCTCTGCTCCGGAGGCGACTGGCCTTTCAGTTAAAGTCCTAGCAGGCTCTCCAGTGTGGTACCACGTCTGAAGAGAGACTGAGGGACAGAGAACCCTTAGAGAATCGTTCACTCACCAAAATGTAGAAGAAAGGAGGTGGATGCAGAGGACATCAATGGTATTGATGCTCTGTGTCTGCAGCAGACAGATGGATTCGCAAAAGGCCATCAGAACTGTGGGTATTCCCCAGAGCAAAATGGGGGGGGGAACAAAAAACAAAAAAAGAAAAGAAAACAAAAACTGGAGAAGAATCCCACCATCCTAATTTTAAGTCCTTCCCAGATTTCCACACCATTTATGTTAGGTTTTTAAAGAGGGGTGGCCAAGTAAGAACCACACCACGCACGTGGTATTCAGGTAACAAGTAGGTTTATTCATCGTTCCGGCTGGCACCAGGCCATGTTGGCCCTCCATGCAGCTGGGAAAAATCTGGGAAAGATGGCATCTGGGTCTGGGTTAAGCCTTATCTAGGGTATGAGCTGAGAAAGGTGTGGCCACATCAAATTCAGATGTGACCTCAGCAGATGCAGATGTGACCTCTTCCAGGTGTGCCAGTTGTCTAGGTAATGCAGGTGCTGGGTGGAGACTTTGCTGGGAGGAGGGTGGAGTCTGCTCGCCATCCAGGAGCTGACCTTACAAAATCTACCAAATATTTCATCCAGCAGCATCAGAATACATGTTCTACACAGCAGCACAGGGAACATTTTCCAACATAAGCCACATATCAGGTCACAAAGCAAGCTTGTCCAAATTCAGAAACACTGAAATTATGCCCTGCATTCTCTCAGAACACAAGTGAATAAAATTAGAACTCAACACCAAAAGCCACCAAAGAAAGTCTTGTAACACATGGAGGCTGAAAAACACACTGTTGAATCACCAGTGGGTCATGGAAGCGATTAGAAAGGGAATTAAAATATTCATGGTATTCAACAAAAATGAACACACAAAATATCAGCTCTTCTGGGACACAGCAAAGGCAGTACTCAGAGGCAAATTTATAGATCTGAGTTCATACATCAATAAATTGGACAGATCTAGAACCAACAATTTAATGAGACAGGTGAAGGTCCTTTCAAAATGGCATGAAGCTAAACCCCAATCCAGGAGGCCAAAACAAATAACTAAAATCAAACCAGAATCGAATGAATTAGAATCCAAAAAGACCATGGAAAGAATCAACAAAACAAAGAGTTGGTTCTTTGAAAAAATTAACAAAATTGACAGACCCTTAGCAAATCTTATCAGAAACACAAGAGAATACACACAAATGAACAAACTCAGAGATGAGAATGGAAAAATCACCACAGAAACAACCAAGAATCACAACCTTACAGGGAATACTTCTCAAACCTTTATGCTAATAAGTTTGAGAATCTGGAAGAAATGGGCTTTTTCCTAGCAAATATTGACATGCCAAAACTAAACCAAGATGAGTTAAACCAGCTGAATTCTACAGGGTCTTCAAAGCAGAAATTTGGAAGAGAAAGTTCACTTCTAAAGTCTTTCTATGGAGCCATTGTAACCCTCATCCCAAAACCAGGCAGGGACTCATCAAAGAAAGAAAACTATAAACCCATTTCTTTGATAAACATAGATACAAAATTTCTCAACAAAATTTTGGCCAATCAACTTCAACAACTCATCCAAAAAAAATCATACACCATGATCAAACAGGATTAATTTCAGAGATGCAAAGCTGGTTCAATATGCACAAATCAATTAATACAATTCATCACATCAACAAGAGCAAGGATAAGAACCACATGATTATTTAAATAGGTGCAGAAAAAGCATTTGACAAAATCCAACACCCCTTTATGATGAAAGCTCTGGAAAACTAGGAATCCAAGGAACTTTCCTCAATATAATAAAGGCTGTATATGACAAATTTACAAGCAACATTATTCTTAATGGTGAAAAGTTAAAGCCATTTCCTCTAAATTCAGGAATGAGACAAGGATGTCCAGTCTCTCCACACCTCTTCAAGCTAGTGTTAGAATGCCTAGCTAGGGCAATAAGACAAGATGCAGACATAAAGGGGATCCAAACTGGGAAAGATGAAGTAAAACTCTCCGTTTGCACAAGATATGATCTTGTAATTAAAGAACCCCATGGACTCCACTCCCAAGTTACTTGTGCTGATTGAAAACTTTGGCAAAGTAGCAGGGTGTAAAATTAACCCTCAGAAATCAATGACTTTCTTGTATGCCAATAATGATAAGAGCACAGCTGAAATTAGGAAAGCAACCCCTTTTATAATAGCCCCACAAAAAATAAAATCCTTAGGAGGTAACTTAGCAAAAGAGGTGAAGGACCTGTATGATGGAAATTTTCAAAATCTGAAAAAGGAAATTAAAGCAGAACTAAGCAAGTGGAAAACCTCCCATGCTCCTGGATTGGGAGGATTAACATCTTGAAAATGGCAATAGAACCAAAGGCTACCTAAAATTCAATGCAATACCTATCAATATCCCAACCTTATCCCAACCTCATTCTTCAATGAAATGGAAGAACCAAACCAAAAATTCATATGGAACCATAAAAACCCCGAATAGCAAAAACAATCCTTAGTAGAAAGAACAGCGCTGGAGAAATATCCATTCCCAAATTTCAAACTCTACTACATAGCCATAGTAATCAAAAGAGCTTGGTACTGGCACAAGAACAGACCTGAGGATCAATGGAATTGGACTGACAACCCAGAAATGAACAAACAGACCTAATCTTTGACAAGGGAGCTAAAGAAATAGAATGGAAGAAAGAACATTTTCAGTAAACGGTGCTGGCAAAATTGGTTAAACACTTGCAGAAAACTAAAGCTAGATCCTTAAATATCACCATGCACCAGAATCAACTCCAAATTCATCAAAGACATCGAAGTCAAAGCAGACACACTGAAAACATTACCAGAAGGAATAGGAAAACCTCTAGGGCTCCTTGGCACAAGCCGAAATTTCCTTGATAAAGATCCAGAAACACAACAAATCAAAGAAAGGTTGGACAAATGGAATTGCATGAGACTGTAGAGTCTCTGCATGACAAAGGACATAGCTAGCATGATCAAATAGAAAGGCCACAGATTGGGAGAATATCTTCACTAGCTATACAAGCGACAAGGGTCTCATATCTAAAAGATACTGGAACTCAAAAACCTGAATCCCCCAACAGCAAATTCTCAAAAAAAAAACAACAGGTTGATAAATAAGTGGGCTAAAGACTTAAAAAGAAACATCTCTGAGGAAATAAGAATAGCCAATAGACACATGAAGAAATGCTCAACTTCTGTAGCCATAAATGAAAAGCAAATTAAAACAACATTGAGATTCCACCTCACCCTAGTTAGAATGGCTATAATCAAGAAATCTAGTAACAATATATGCTGGAGGGGATGTGGACAAAAGGGAACCCTATTGCATTGTTGTTGGGAGTGTTCAACCACTGTTGAAAGCAGTATGGAGGTTCCTCAAAAGACTCCACATAGAGCTCCCTTATGACCTAGGAATCCCACTTTTGGGCATTTACCCAAATAATCACAAACAAGGCTACACTAAAGATACCTACACAGCTCTGTTTATTGTAGCATTATTTATGATAGATAAGGTATCAAACCAACTTAGATGCCCCTCAATAGATGAATGGATCAAGAAAATATGGTATGTATATATGATATATATATTATGTATATATATGATATATATATCTTATGTATATAAATTCTATGCCTCCATCAGAAAGAATGACACTGCCCCATTTGTTAGGAAATGGAAAGACTTGGAAAAAATATATTAAATGAAGTAAGCCAGGCCCAAAAAAACATAAGTCCCATGGTTTCCTTTGTCTGCAATGACTAGTGCATGTCTAGGACAAGCAGAGAAGGTCAAAACGTATATATATATATATATATATATATATATATATATATATATATATATATATATATATATATATATATATGACCACATGAGATAATGTTAAGCAAAATGACTCCAAGACAGGGACACAAGTGGTTTTTTCTTTCTTGCTATTGTTTTTAATGTACTTACAATGCACTATGTAATCCTTTTGGCTTTTTTCGTATGTTCTTCCCCCATGGTATAACCCCTGTTTTCATTGGATTTGATGCCGGTGTTCTGAATCTTGTATATGCATTCTTATAATTTGAGGATGTTAAGGCATATAGTGGAATGCTTAAATGGAGATGCAGGCTGGCTCATTGTTATGATGAGATGTACAGGACATTATGTTGAAAGCAAACTTTACTATGTTGGGGTGGAGGGTGGGAGGAGTTGGGGAATTGGGGAGGGAAGTGATGGTAAGGGGAAAACAAAGGAGGAGGTAACAATGCTTGCTACGAAATGTGCTCATTCCCCTACTTAATCCCTCTGTACAATATTTTTACAATGAAAATATAATAAAATAAATCTGAAACAATCATCTATTAAATCAAGACTGAAAGGAATATAAAATGTAAGCATAATTAGCTATATTGCATTCAGACTTTCAAAAGTACATTTCACCAAATCACAGTACATTTCTTATCAAGCATTATAGCCTCCTCCTTTGTTTCCCCTTCCCATCCCTTCCCATCCTTCCCTCTCCCCGCCCCCCCAATCTGCCCCACCCCCCCACCAAAGTTGTAAATTTCGTTTTCGACTGCTTTAATTTATTTAGGATATAATTTTTGGGAAACATTTAGGGCAGGAAAGCTATCCTTATTATTACCTCAGAAATGCCAGGAATAATTTTCTTGTGTATTTCCAACAATCCCATCGTTTAGAATAATCAAATTTTATAGAATCACCACTTGCTTTTTGTAGTCAGTGACATTTTCCTGCCCTTCAATAGACATTCTGATTTTTGACATTGAACACTTCTGACATAGTTACTTATAACTTTCTCTGGTGTCTAATTTCCTGTAATGTTTCTTTTAAACTTTTGACCCTATCTGAGAATGGTGGTGCTTATAGTAAGTATAAAATTTGATAATCACATTGTAGCATTCAGGTATTTTTGTTATCACTCATTCCATCAGACTATTGCCTGAGGCTTTCCTCTCCTCAGTAATGTGGATCATCTGAAATCTTTGTCCTATTTTATCATATTTTGAACTGCAGAACTGAGTGTGTATCATTATGTACTGAAATTCTTGGACTTTTTTCCTGAAAGTTATTCCATGTCATGTCACAAGTGCATTTATTATACAGTAATGCAATTACAAACATCATTCTTATGGAGATTTGGACATTCACTTTAACTGGTTCAAAACAGTAGGTATTTTCACCAATGTTTTAAAACTAGCAAAAGCTATCGGTATCTGAACATCATATGTCAACTTAGGTGGCTAAATATAAGCGTTTTAGGCAGGATAGCAAAAGGTTCTCATGGCTTAATGCAATTTTTATTACAGAGCATTGCCCATGTCCTTACAGACTTGTAGCATTTGGACCTATTTTTATCTTGTCTCCTGTCTAATGATCTAATGAGCATCTGACAATTACAGAGGGTTTGCATCCCAAAGACTTTAAAATTCTATATTTGCCAAACTTACCTCAACAATGAAAGACACTATGTTTGTTGATTGAACCCAGGGAATTTTAACAGATACAACTAGCAAGACTTTAATTGTGAGCTCATTCTGAAGGAAAAAAAGTGGCATATACTTTAAGTTTTGTACAATTTGATCTTACATTGTGTAGAAAGGAAAATATCACATTTTCTAACTGGATAGAATCAAGTAGAAGATATTTTTTGGAGATTGTATATGAGCTTCTTTTTGTATATGAGAGTTTTGTACAAATATCAGAATAGATATTGCAATAATATCATCTCATAATTTCTCTGAGGCAGTTGCTTCATTATGCCATATATCTCTGTGAACTTTCCTTTTCCCTGAGATCCAGTCCTATTTTAGGAATGAGTTGGTATATCAGTCACCACAGATTGTGGTCTACATTTGCTATCAATTTTCTCTGAGTTTTAGTTCCTATGCCTACTCTGCTCCTTTGTATTACAACTCATTTATGAATTAAAATCATAGAATTAGAAGAAATATTAGTATGATTTCTACTATCATTTTCTGGCCTCTTTCTTAACTAAGGTAACAATAACTGCTGTAATAAATAACTCACAATTCGAATGGCTTCACACAGTAAAATTTATTATTCTCTTAAAGCTCAATTGTGAAGTTAGTAGGATATTCTTGATCTAGTAACTTAAAAGCTCAGGTTGTTGGAGGCCCCTCAATCTTCAATGAGTGCACTGAATTCCATGTAGCAACCACAGGGAGGATTTTGGATTTTTTAATGGGCCAAACCTAGAACTAGTGTATACAACATATATGTACTTTACAATGGTATAGCTCCATAAAATTACCATCTTTAATTGTAATTGAGGCTAAAAATGTAGACAGAGTACCTAGAAGAAATACACACACACACACACACACACACACACACACACACACACACACACACTGGGAATAAGTAGCAATTTTGCTTTCATGATATTGTGTATTGTATCACAGTAATTTTTCAGGAATGGTTTTATTATACCCATTTACTTGATGGGAAAATTGTGGCTCAAATTGGTGATGCAACTGATTCAGAGTGGTTTAGCCAGCAAATGGCAGAGTTGAGTCACTAGATCCAAATTACCTACGTTAAGAAAATATATCTAAATCTATTACCTGGTTCAAAAGCTCATCCTAGGATTGAAACTTCAGAATTTTTTAGTTGTATATATTTTATTTTTCCTCATTTGATAATGAAAATGGTTTTTCCCTTTAAGTGTTTTATAAATACATTTGAATTGATTATTTTAGAATATGTGGGGAAATTCAACGAAGAAAATACTACCACTGCTCTGCATTAGTACTGTTCAACTACAGTTAGTTATATCCCTTCTGAGTTCAAATACAGTCTATTATATAGAATTAAATGTAAGATATAGTGCATCCTGACACATATTTTTGTAAAGAAGTTAAACTGAATTTAAAGGATGCAACTAAAAATATAGTAAACTATAGCATGCATATTTTCCCTCATTTTTAAGAGGAGGATAACATCAGGTTCAATTTTGGTCTTATATAACTTCTATAAAATCATGAAATTATTTGTATATAAACTTCATATGTAGCAAGACCTGATATAATTTAGATAATTATTTATTGGCATGTAAGAGGAAGGTATGCTATTAACAAGAATACCTTTTACTACAATGAAGCATAGAGAACTGTCTAGTTGTATGAATTTCTTATTTAAAAAAATTATTGTGAAAATACCATACAGAGGGGTTGCAATTACATGAGGAAGGTAATGAGTACATTTCTTTATCAACCATTGTTGCCTCCTCCTTTGTTTCCCCTTACCATTCCTTCCCATCTCCCTCCTCCCACTCCCCCACCCCACTCTCCCCTTCACCCCTCCCTGAGCCAAAGTTGTAAAGTTCATTTTTCGACATAACGTCTTGTACATCTCATTGTTGCAATGGGCCACCTGTATCCCTATTTAAACAATTTTTTCCCTTCCCTCCACAAATTATACCAACATCAAATACAGTGAAAACAGGGGTTATACCGTGAGGGAGAGACATACAAAGCAACAAAGAAATCATCTTATACATATGTTAGAAACAATAGCAAGAAAGAAAAACCATTTGAGTCCTTATTTTGGGGTTCATTTCCCTAACATCAACTTACCTGACCGTTTCTGCTTGTCTCAGACATATGCTAGTTATTGTGAATAAGGGAAACCATGGGTCCTATGTTTCTTTGGGCCTGGCTTACTTCACTTATATGGACTACACAGGATGAAAGATGCATTTTAAAAGCCAATTTAATGTCATGTAGCTTTACAAAGTGGGTCGATATCACTAACTTGCCAAGGGTAAAAACAGCTAATTGATTTTGCTGCCACCTGTGAACACAAATAAACAGCAAGTCTCATACTGCTTACTGGCTGCCTCAACAGGGTACTTGTTTGTTTAGCATTAGCAAACTCCAGAAAAATTATCTTACTTTCATATTGTTTTATTATTCCTAATGGCTTATTTCAACAAACAAGTCAGCCCTGTAGAACAGACTAGATGACTAATGTCTGTTGGCACAGACTGGCAGAATGCTGTTCTCAACAGCAAGGCAAACAATTGCTGAGCTGTCCGTAGAATACTTGACACTACAGAATGCTTGTCACTGTGGACTTTACATCATTTGAGTTAGACAAAGGGGATCTTTCCAACACATTGAGAATATACTCAAATCTACATAGTATATGAATGTAGGAATAAATTAGAACATGAACGTTCATGTACACACATACTGAAATACACATGCATACTGTGTACCTCATATAGATAGATTAAACATGGTTGCCAGCATAGTCTGTGAGATCAAATAAGGGAATGCTCCTTATTCATAAAGCACAAGTACCAGGTTACTAGCACACATTTTCAGAAGAGAGTATAAGTTGTTATAATCTCTTTGAAAGGCAACTGTGAAGAATTTATTAAAATTTAAAATATATTATGAAATGATCTAAAAGTTTCATCTATAAGGTTCTATTCTTAGGCAAACAACTGAAACAAATAAGTAAAAACAGTTGAAGTACAAGGATAGCTATTGGAGTACTGCCAACCAAACAAAATGCTGGTGAGAACTTAAAATTTGCATTAATAGGGAAACAATATAGATATTCAGTAAAATAGTATTTATCATTATAAAAGAATGGTGTGTGCTGGTCTGGACAATTGCCCATTTTTTGTTGCTATGTGAGAATGGAAAAGGATAGTATTATCACAATTTTGTAAATAAACCATCTTTGTATGTCTATAGCTTAATGTCTCTATATTTTTCTTCCAATATAGATTTATTATGAATGAAAAAAGATAAAATCCAAATAGGGTTGTGGGGTCAGAAGTGAGAATTTTAAATTCATATACATAGAAAGAAACGTATGTAGGAATATATACCTATCAATTTATCTATATACACACATGTCATATTTAGAGATTTATATGTAGTCTTCACTCATTTTTGTAATTTGTATCATTATTGATCTTTGTTCATTCTTTCATTCCAGATGTGTAACAGAGCTGACCTTGATGTAAAAATTCATCACAATTTCAAACCATAGGAAGACTAAATCTTTATGAGTTCTTGGTAAGATTATTTAAATGCAGTTTAGGATTCATTAACGTGTTGAGGCAAAATGACACAAGTAAGTGAAATCAACAGAAATTACACAAATTTAATTTACTGATCACCACCTCCAAATCTATCATATTCTTTGACAAGACTGTAAAAATGCATTCCACTAAATTGGTTAGATTTTCATTTCATTCCTTTCCTTGCATGCCCTTTGACATAATTGCTAATGAGCAATGCAGTAACTGGCTGAGCACACAGGAAGAGAAGAATTTACAATTCTTAATAAGCCACAAACCAAACAGTAAAGGGACAGTAATCAGTACTCTTGGGTAAATAAGAATTGATTTTCCTTCACAAATAGTAAGATGAAATTGGTAGCTATACTTTAAAACTGAAAGGGAATAGATATGAACTATGTAAAATACTGAACTTTGAAGATATTCATTTTTGGATCACTAACTGAAACTCACTTTTGGATGATAATCATTGCAACGAATGATAATTAGACATTCTATACAATATTTACTGTATGTTCATATATACAATTAGAATTTCTACCATTAAAACAAATTGTTTAAATAGGGATACAGGTGGACCCATTGCAACAATGAGATGTACAAGACATTATGTCAAAAAACAAACTTTACAACTTTGGCATGGGGGCTGGGCATGGGGGTGAGTAGGGAGATGGGAAGGAATGGTAAGGGGAAACACAGGAGGAGGCAGCAATGGTTGATAAAAAAATGTACTCATTACCTTGCTCATGTAATTGTAACCCCTCTGTACAGTATTTTCACAATTAAAAAAAAGAATTTACAACTTAAAAAAAAACATGTCCCATTAGGTGGGATGGAGAGATACCAATAGAGAGGATTAATCTGACTAAAGAATAATATAGTTAGATGTGAAATACTAAAATGAAACCACTTTGTACAATTCATATACACAAAAATTTCAGAAATATATAGCAAATTATGTGGGATGGAGAGGTAATGGAGATGATGAATATGGTCAAGGTACTTTTATACATGTATGAAAATACAACAATAACACCTGCTGAAATTGTGTCACGAAGAAGAAATGAGGGAGAGTCTAGAGAGGTGAATTTTCAATGCATATTATAAGGATATGTATATATGTTGCAGTAAAACTCTAGCCAATGTACTCTAACAAAATGTAAGTTATAAAATACATGTTCTAGAAGCATTAACAAAATATTTTAGTTGTGAGTAATCTACCTTCCAGTCAGCTACATTTAGAGCTAGTTAAAAGGTAATAAGTATATCTATGCATAGCTAAAATAACAGTGGATTCTAGAAACACAAATCTTGTTTTAGTCATGGTCTTAACTGTCTGCCCTCTTGAAAAAGTTACTTATTTCTAGATACTCACACTTACATGTCATTCAGTTAATCTTGTTCATCTGCCTGGTTACAGTTATCCTTTTTTTGCTACTTCCCGACTATGTACTAAACACCTTCGTTAAGTCTGTAGATTTCCACTCCATCCTTCTGTACCTTAGAATTCTGAAAATAAAATCTTTAGCATTGAAACATTTGGAGGAATGGAAGAGTGATTATATGAAGGGTTAGATAGTGAAGTTGAGGTAGTTATAATTTCTCCTCCTTCCTTAATAGATCATCATGGATTGGTTAATATTGATGACAGACTCCATAAATACTCCATGTCAAGGCTGTTATTACATCAATTGTTCTGGCTTACATAGACCTAAATATGACTCTTCACCACTTAGTTGTCTCAACATTTTTCTATCTTTAGAAATATGCTTTAAGAAACTTAGAATATCATTTATGTGAGCTGATTCTTTTCATGTATGGATTCTGAAGAATGCGCATGTATATCTCTCTATAAACCATATACTTGATTCAAGAAATTGATCTCAATGTACTCATTATCTTGCCCATGTAATTGTAACAAAAAATAAAATTAAAAAAAGAACTTGATCTCACATTACCTTAATCATGTAACTGCAACCCCTCTGTACAGAATCTTTACAATAAAAATATATATTAGAAGAAAAAAAAGGAAATTGATCTCAGAAAAAAGTAAGCTATTTTACATTAGATTGCTATGTTACAAATAAGTATCCCTCATAAGTTCTGTGTTAAAGTCTTGGTACCCACTTTGTGTCACTGTCAATAGTTATTAGGGAAAAATGGGAGATAATTACAGGTTATGACATGGCAGGAGCTACTACAGCCATTGAGAAAATGCCCTTGAAGGGGATACTCTCTCTCTCCTTCTCTCTCTCTCTCTCTCTGTCTTTCCTAGTTATGAGCTGAATGGTTTATAGTCTTCTGTGTTTTCCCATAGTATTTTCCTTTACCACAGGCATTCAAACAATGAAGGTAACTGACTATGGATTGAAATCTGCAAAAGTAAACCAAAATGCAACTCTCCTCTTTATAACTTGATTATTTCAAGTGTTTTGTTACAGCAATGCATGTTGAGTAACACATAATGTTTAGGTCTAAATCTATGCTCAGAAATTCTCCTCTTCCTGATGTATTTGTTTGACTCTCTGGAATCATGACCTTTCAGGCATAATAAAAGATACTTACTGCCTCTCTGGAGATAGTGTAAACAAAAAGGGTGAATAAAAGGTTTGGAAAAGTTGAATATGTATTTTAACTACAAAAAAATCATGCTTGTGTGTGATTTTATGAACTACCTGTCATATAACACACTGACACAAAGCCTTAATTAAAACTTTTTCCAAAGTAATTTGTAATTGATTCATATGTTTTGTGTAATTGTTAATGTGAAGCAAGATGGTGGGGGAAATCGTTCATTTTGTATGGTGAGAGTTATTTCTAAAAATGATAAGCATAACTTCTGCTATACCAATTCATAAAATTTCAGGAAGCTTAAATAAGTATTATGTTATGCATGTACTAAATAAACTAGAACATATTGTTATGAAACTGCTATAGTAGCTGTTACTGATGTCCATTATGTTTTCCATTATGTTTTCCTATTAGATTTTAAGTTCTAGGTGGATAGATAGCCAACAAAGTCAAGTGACGTACTCTCTTGTTACTTTAAACATTTTATGACTTTCTTAATAAATGAAAATAGCACCAGGCCAAATTTCTGCCTTTTCTTTTCTTTGTGTTTCATTGTGTTTGCATGGCTGGTGGTCTACCACTTGAGCAATATCACCAGTCTGACATTTTGCTGGATTATTTTTGGAATGGTGTGTTATAGATTTTCCTGCTGAACACAGCTTTGAAATGTTTTCTTTTATGTCTCAGCTTCCTGAGTAGCTAGGATGATAAGTATGAAACACCAATACTCATGAATTTATTTCTCTTTATGTTCTTGAAGACAGGTAAGATATGGTCAATCCTAATTTAAGCAAATGAATTGCTTATTTATTGATAGTAATAACTAGAAAGAGATGTTTTATTTAGTCTTAATTACCAAGTTTTTCTATATATTTTAATATACCTTTCCCTAGTCATAATACCTTTAATAGTACCTTTCTCTAGACATAAATGGATGACAGATTTGGTTGGAACAGTCTGTTAAAATCCCAAGTAAGTCACATTTTGAAATTTGGCCTTCAATACTGAATCAACAAAGTTGCTAAAAGATTCCATTCTCTTATGCTGATATATCATGAAGATAACTAGTGCTGCTTGAATGGATCAAATGTATCTTTGCAGAACTTTTCTTGTTTCTCTTTGCTTTTTTAAACAGAAGATCCACAACCGACTCACAGATAACATGGAAGCCATGGGCAGTTCTAAGACAGCAATAATTGTAAAACATTGGAAAATTAGTATTGAGGAGTATATAAATCAATTTAACATTTTATTATAATGATCACAAATGTTAGTTGTTATTTTATATAGATTAATTTTCACATTCTAAATTTCCTGAACATAATCATTTCCATCATATTTTAATAATAGAAAATAAGACCACTGAACTTAAGATAATTTTGACAAAATATAGCTCATGTTAGTGTCCAAAAGATACCATGTACTTGTGGGCTATATTTTGAGGTAGTCTAGAACAAATTCAAAATTCAAAAGTAATTTTGAAACCAAGATTACATTGTACAAATTATGACAAAGGACGAATTGTGACTGTTTAGTTGACATCTATGGATAGTATAATTTTTTCAAAGACAATTTCAGTACTTTTCAATGAGCTTTATAGTGGAATATTTTGTAATTACAAAATTTTGTGTGAAATTAAGAAAAGTGGTAGGAAATGTTTCATTTTCAAAGTCTAGTGATACTGGAAAGAAGAGGAGAAAATCTGTGAAAGATAAGAAAATGTGCTGGGCATCCAGGTGGCAGAAGCATTCTCTAGGATTTCTTATAGGGAGTCAAGGGAGACAGAGCTATGAAATAGTAAGATTGCATTTCTTTGAAATCTGCATATTCTGCAGCCCTTAAGCTATTATCTGCAGCTGAAGAGTTCCAATAAAAGTGATTTAAAAACTCATTCTGGCTGCCGCCAGATGCCAGCCTCCTGGGGTTGCCACCACATATTTAATATGAGCTTGATAGTTTCAATCCCCTTCCTGATGCCTGATTCAGCTCTTCTGTAGACAGCTCCTTCTGCCTGTCAGTGTCAAGGTATTGCTAATGATTGGATTTTTTATATTTCCTATTGGTTTTTGTCATCTATTTCCTTTACATTATCCCTGTTTTACTTCAGTTTCCCCTTTACATTTACATATTTATTTGCCCAAAATTATATTCAAATCTGGACTCACTGGATTCTACTTTAGCATGAAATCTGACAGAATACTTTTTTTGGGTCTGGTCATGGGGCCTGAACTCTGGGCCTGGGCACTGTCCCTCAGCTCTTCAGCTCAAGGCTAGTACTCTACCACTTGAGCCACAGCTCCACTTCCGGCTTTTTTTTCTGCTGCTTATGTGGTGCTGAGGAATCGAACCCAGGGCCTCATGCATGTAAGGCAAGTGCTCTACCACTGAGCCACCTTCGCAGCCCAGAATATTCTGTCAAAAACTAAAAGATGGAAGGATCATCATAATACCTTGGACCTATCAACATGGAAAAGAAAAAAGACACTTTAGTTTCTCAATTACAATTTATGACAGTAAAAATTAATTTGGGTATAAAGTGTTTTCTCCCTTCAAAAAATGAAAATAGAATATTACAACATGCATATAACTATAAATAATGTAAATGGATTATGCAAGATGTTTCTTGCCAATTCTTGTCAGTGGTGTGAATGGTACGGAAACAGTAATTTGTCAGGCTGGATTGCATATCTGCCCTTCTTATGCTGCATTCTGGAAGGTCAGGGAGGGATTCTACAGAATACTGTATTCTCACATTGCCTGGTCTGCAAAGGCACCCATTTCATACATGCTGGTTGAATAAATTAATGGTTATGGTAAATTATTCCCTTTTCTATACTTTGTACAATATCACACAGAATTTCAAACTTGGTAAATGACTATGGTGACTATGGCACTTTGACTTCCCATCAAACTGGTCAACTCTTCATATTCTGGCAGATAATTATTTGAAACCTATGAAGGTTTTTGTATGTTTTGTTCAAATGTCTCATATTTCAATCTTTTCAATTCATTGCAAACACATATCAGCTATATTTTAAAAAATCTAGATTCTTTGTGTTTTTGTTGGACACTGAACAAATCCCTATAATAAAGAAAACCAGGTGCATAGTTTCCTTCCAATGTGATTTTGCTCTGCCAATGCCCTTTTTAAAATTCCTATGCATCTGTGATAGGAGTTCAATCTATAAACTTCCATGATTTTAGGAAGGAACAAAACACTATGTTTTGTTTAGTGATAGCTAAATGCTCCAATTTTTTTAAAGGCTCATTCCCTATAAATGTGTCCTGGCCAGTACAATTACATGTTTTCACAAATATATCATATATGCCTTTCACTATTTTCCTGTGTGTGTGTATAAGAATGAGGGGGGGGACAGATGCAGAGTCAGAGACATAGATACAGAGAGATAAACATAGAGAAACAGAGACACACAGAGACAGATACAAAGAGAAAGAAAGAGACAGAGGTGCATTGGAGTTTGAACTCAGGTCTTTGTATTTGTTAGACAGGCAAACTTGAGCCATGTCCCTGTTTCCCACTTAATTTTTCTCTTTAGTAATTTTTTTTGATAGAGTCTGGTGTTTTTCATCCAGGGTTGTCCTCAAATATTGCTTTTCCCGATCTTCATCTCCCATGTTACTGAGAATAAAGGCCTGCACCACCACACTCCTCCTTTCTGTCTTGTTTACAATGTGTGTCATTCATCCTTTTATGCCAACTCCAGTAGCACCCTTTGTTTATAGCAACAAACATATCTACTCCCTATAACTCTTGGGAAAAGTCAACTTTCATATTTAAGATCTAAGAATAAATACAATTAAGTATTACATGGTCCCTGTGTAGTAGATTTTTTAAGTTTAAGAAATAGAGATCATCTTTCTTAAGATGTTATTTTTGTATAAAATGAAAAGGCCAACGTGCACACACACACACACACACACACACAGACACACACACACACACACACACACACAGCTGCTGCTCCTTTATATTTCTTTTCTAGATATTTAAGGATTTTTTTGTTTCCATCCTAGACCCACTTCTATCAGGAATACTGTAGGCTCCACTTTCTTAGTTATTTCATAATTGAATACATATTGGTTTATGCAGATTGATTATTTTCTCTTACTTTTAGATAACAGGGTTATATTGCTAAAAGATAGTGATGATGATTTTTAAATACCATTTTATTAATATCACTTATAAAAGAAGTATACAGACACTTAACAGAGATCCCAACAATTTAATTTTGTTTCCAAGTTGATCTTAGGCCACTTAAATGATTCTGGATGTAAGCACCAGGTTGAAATGTTTTTGATGATTTTCTTTTCTATGAATCTGGGCACATCAAGAGCAAAGGGTGGTACAGTAAAGCTATTTCCAAAGCTCTGAGTGTGTTATCTCTCTTCAGTATTCTTATTTGCCAGTTTGGCAGTTCATCTATGCTAATCAAATCCATGAGGAACTGACAGGTGGTGAGAGGGTAATGTAATTCTAAACTTTTTAGAATAATTGCAGTGTTTAATGCAATTCCTAGGCAATCATATTGTATGTTTTAATAAATGAATTAGTAAAAGTGAACTGGTCTCTTTACAGTTCTCATGTCCATGCTGATCCGGGGATAATTGTTATTTACAATTCAAGTGTATTAGTAACAAGTAAAAAAGAGCATATTAATATAATTTGTATTATATTAGTAATATGTTATATATGTATATTTAATATTTCTAGATTATCATAGCAGGCATACAAATCTTTTCAAGATATGTCATTAATATTCTCTGTGTTCTATTAGCTGCTTAGGTTCTAAATCTAATACATACCCATTGATAAATGATCTTTATTCTTTCTTTGCTACCAATATTAATTTTATTTTTGAACATGTAACATAGCAACAGACAAGTACATTAGTGAAATAAGGTTAGCTTATCCACTTGAACTTTGCCAGTTTTGGAGATACAAGCTAACAAAAACTGGCAGATTGTTATTGGTGTTCAATTCATGTTAAAAATTTTTAAGAATATTCATCTACTGAGGGGCATCTGGGTTGGTTCCATATCTTAACTGTGGTAAATAATGCTTCAATAAACATAGTTGTGCTGATAGCTTTAGTATGGTCTTGTTTGTGATCATTTGGGTAAATGCCCTAAAGTGGGATTGCTGGGTCATAGGTGAGATCTATGTGGAGCCTTTTGAGAAACCGCCATACTACTTTCCAAAGTGGATGAACAGGTTTACATTCCCACCTGTCCACATCCCCTCCAACATCTGTTGTTATTCTTGATTATAGCCATTCTGACTGGGGTGAGGCGGTATCTCAATGTTGTTTTGATTTGCAGTTAAGACGTTGTGTCAAAAATGAAATGGGGGATGAGGGGGTGATGGTGAGGGAAGGGGAGCAGGGGGGGTAAAGGGGACGGGGGGGGGATGGGAAGGGATGGGAAAGGGAAACAAAAGAGGAGGCAACAATGCTTGATAAGAAATGTACTCACTAGCTTGCCCATGTAATTGTAACACCTCTGTTAAGAACATAAAAAGGAAATTAGGACATCCGTGTACTTTAAATATTAGGTGTTTGCTTATCTTCCAAGAGTGTGTTTAGGCATAAAATCTCATTACCAATACAAGAGCAATATTCTAATTAGTGAACAGTTCCAGTAGGCCACTGCAGAAAGCAATATTTACAAAATAATATATCTCCAACTTTTTAATTATATCTAATGATTCTGGGAATAACTAACACTTCATGTAAGGACCACTAGAAGCAAAGATCCAGAGCCACTTTAATGGGTGTGATAGAAATTTGCTGTGTTTTTGACTGTGTGTCATCCAAATAATATTTGTGTAGGGTTGTAATTGGACACAACATCTCATCTTCCATTTTCATTTAAAGGCTGAAGATTCCTTTCCTTGCATCCTGGCACCCACATAAGAGGTATGTGAGCTAGTCTAAGCTAATTGGATGATATCACCCCAGATTGTGAATCTACAGTGAATAACATGAAGATGAAGTGCTAGAATTAATTTAGTGTAGCTGCTACTGAGGCTAGCAGTAATAATGGTATTGTTCCAAGCAGTTGGAGCCTTGTAAATACTCATGGACCTGTCCTGACCAGATTGTTCTGGCTGAAAGATGGTTGTCTAGTTTGTTGCATACCCAAATTTAGTTCCCATCAGTTTTTTAAGCATTTTCCAGACATTGTAGTAGTACCCATTATAATCTTTTTACAGTTATACCCAATATAATGTTTTAATAGTTACATTGCTATTACTAGCAAATAAGAACAATAATGTCAGATACCATAAAATGTTACACAATATCTCTCAAATAGTGGTGTTAAAACAGTCAGATCTTTTTGAGATCATAGGGCTATTATGGCTACGTAAATGAAATTGGAATGTTTGACATAACAAGGTGTAATGCATATCAAGCATATGATTATTGTGCACATGTTCTTCCACAGAAGAGAGAGTATAGGAAAGTATTTGGACATTTACAGATAACTTGACCTAGATGACATGAGCTGAAGAAACAAGGGACTCTTGACTCCACTCTACCACCTGTGTCTTACGTAAGTTACTGAAGTTTTCCTCATCTATTAAAAACAATTATAAGTAATGTTGCAAGGGATATACAATGCAATATTATTTAGCAAATTTCATTAAGCAGAAAGTCTGGCACATAATTGTCATTTAATTAATCATTATTATAGTTAAGTTTTTGTTGAATGCTTAGAATCAAGCAGGAACTGTACTTCTATGTTGTACATTCAAGTGATCTTCATGAAAAAAACTGAAATAAATAACTTTATCCCTACTTTTTATAAATAAAGCATGGGAAAACAGAATTGATTATAAAAGTTGTTTGATGTCACATAATTCCATTTTTAGAATAGCCAAGAAACAGAAACAACCGAAGTGTCCATCAAGTGACTGGCTAAAGAAAATATGATACATATACTCAACAGAATAATATATATTATACAGACACAGAAAGTATGAAATCTTCTCATTTGAGGCAAAGATGGAACCAGGGATCATTATGCTAAATGAAATAAACCAGGAATAGAAAAATATCACTTAATCTCACTTATATGTAGAATTGAAACATACTTGATATCATAGAGGTTATGAGTAGAATAGTGGTTACCAGAGGGTGGGGATAGTAGAGCAATGAAAAGGATGGGGAACAATTATTTAATGGTAACTAATTTGCAGTTAGGCAGAGTAAACTACTTAAAATAGAGTGTTATCGTGCCCTATTTTACAGTTGAGAGACTTGATAATAATTATATACTGTACATTACAAAAGCTAAAATAATGGATTTGGGGTGTTTTTATCACAAGTAAAACATAAATATTTGAGAAAATTTTATTTAAATAGATTTATATACTATGTAATGCATGTACATTAAAACAATATTGCTGTAGTTTCAGTACCCATTACAATAAATTTCAACTTAAAAACAACTTTATCAAGACCCTCACGTAATTTTTAATCATTTAAAAGCATCAGAAACAGCACATAAATCTCATATGACCATAAGGTTCTAGCACCTACCTCCACTATAATATTTGTTAGAGAGCAATGAATGCATTCCAGATTCATATAAAGTTTGTTGCAGGAATAACCCACATGTGGATTTTTCTCTATGAGAAATGATATAAATTATTGACAAATCACTACATAAAGGGTATTGTAGGGTTAGCAGAATAAACACTAACAATGGAATAAAAAATTAATTGATTTCTGACTTACCAATGAATTGTGTAAACTTCAACAAGATGCTTTATGACTGTTGTAATTTCTTTCTTATAAAATTAGGTTAATACAGTTTCTGTTATACTGTGGTTAAAACATGTCTTAGAGCCTAGATGTGGTAGGTAATATTAGCTACCTGGAGACAGACATCAGGATGATTGGCTTTTAAGGCCAGTCTTGGCAAAATGTTAGTGAGAAACCATCTCAAGAAATAATCTAGATGTACTGGTGTGTGCATTTTGTCCCAGCTATGCAGGGATTGTGGTTCAGCCAAGCACACAAAAATGTGAAGCCCTGTTTTAAAAGTAGGTAGTTCAATAAAGCTCTGTGGCATGGGTCAAGTGGTCAAGTATCTGAATTTAGACCAGAATTTCCAGAAAAAAAAACAAAGAAAATATGTTGAAATTATTATAAGCATACTATTTAAGTTAATCTGAATTTGATCCCTCTTCAAAAAAGCCATTTTCACCCTCACAATTTCCTGCTTAATATCGTGTTTCTTACATTCACTCTTTTTATTAGGTACTTCTAGTTTAAGGTCATTTCTTTTATCCTTTGTGGATTTCATAGTCATCAGCCAAGAACTTGCTAATCCATTTAAATAGCTAATTTTGTGAATAGGGATATGTTACCTAGTTGTCATATGTTCTTATGCATAACATCACTGGGAAAATCAACCTTTTTATCTGAGATATTACATTCCTTTTTAAATAACTCAATTTTCCTGTCACTTGTGAAAAATACTGCCCTCAGTTGCAGAATATGTAAGATGGGAATCCTTTGAAAAAGTCATATTATGGTGATCTCAATGAAAACAAGTTGATATGCATCAATGCCATTGTGCCTATCATTGCTAGGCTCATGTTAGACCCAGAGACTGATGAAGAATCCCAAAGGTTACTTCTTCACATAGATGAAAACATGTAGCCTTGGGCACTGCTGACACATCTGAATAACCACCTCTGTGGCAAAATCAGGAAAGCCAACACACTTCCAGACTTCAACATCTAATTCACTCCCATTTCATAAGATAATAAAAAATTAAAAGCTGTTCTAAAAGCAGAGGGCCTTGGTACCGGCTGTGTACCAGGCCCTGTAGCTATGTACATGTGTCAGTGTTACTTCTCTTGGGTGTTAGTGCATTACGGAATCCATGCCACCTGTTGTTGCTACTGTTTTCTATTTAAGCTTTTTTTGTAAGGGATTTGAGTGGCTGTGATTGACAATCTTTTTATTTTTAATTTTTCTAGGAAGGCTGTCAGATGAGGATCAAATACCACTCTCTATTAGGCTATGCATTTGATGAGGCTGATCATAACTGTACCTAAGGGTAAGATCAGGCAAGAATAAACTACAAGTGACACCTTGTTCCAAACCCTTCACTTAGTTTTATTCAGAACTCTGGAATATGCTTTCAAATGTTTTTTTTGACAAATCTATAAAGCTTGAAAAGTAAAACATATTCTTCATTATATCTTTGAATTTGCTTCCAATCGCTTCTTTCTACAACATACTCTAGTTTTGCTTACTACCTGGGAACTCTGTTAAATATTTCATTCCAAATAGCTAATATTAATTTCTTTTATAAATAAAAAATTGTATGTAGGACACACACACACACACACACACACACACACACAGTGTGCACAAAGTGGCTCCTTGAGTTTCAATGCTAATTGGTCATCCTATGAAAAATGTGCAATTAAAAACCAACTTAATCTAAGATATGACAGTGTGTAGAGGTAATTTTTGTAGCTGAGGTATCTCTGTAATCACAGGTTAGAATTTCAGTCAGCCAAAGAGACAGATATTAAATTCAGTGGGTTCCTTGAGATTGACTGTTGTTTCCCTTTACCATGGATGTTTTAGTATGAGTGCATGATGGCTATAAATCAGTCATGATTCCAAGTCAGGTGTCCATTATCCATGTAACATTTTATTGAGTTATTTTTCCATGTACAAGTAAAAAATATTCTCTCTGCTATAAGAAACAATGACATGCTTTAGACACACTTTCAGACGAAAGATGCTGTTTTTAATTTCCATGTGATTTCTATGTAGCACTGGTGTGTATGTAAGAGTAAGAATAGAAGGCTCTGTTATTTTCCCCTGTAATGCTTTGAATGGACCTATCAATTTTGAAATATCGATAGGCTTCATCATCATAAATTATTACCTTTTATCATAATTTACTAACTTTTTAGATATTTAAGTATTTCCTAGTCTACATATATCTTTGATCTATGCAGCTAGCGTGTACTGAATATTTTCATGCTGCTAACTACAATTTAATCAAATGAGAGTAATTCTTTTTTAGTGTCTTCAACTTTAGGGAGCTGGAACAGAAAAGACAGATAACTGTATAAAACTCTCTTGTTTTATATATCACTCAGATATGAAAACTTTCAAACAAATATATGACGTCCAGTCACATATACACATGCACATAAACTTGTATAAACATAAACATGCCACAAATAAAATATGGAATACTCCCATTAAAAGGAACTATAGAACTAAAATAATACTTCCTGTATTTTTAATTTTATTGTCAAGGTGATGTACAGAGATGTTACAGTTACAAACCTAAGGTAGTATGAACATTTCGTGTCGAACTTGTTACCTCCTCCCTCATTTTTCTCCCACTGTTCCTCCCCCAACCCCCCCCAAGATGTACACTTCATTTCCAACATATTGTCTTGTGACTATCGCTGTCACATTAGTTTGCCCTTTGTCCTTTGTCTCACTATTTTGTTGTTCCCCTTCCCTAATTAAAAAAGCAATATATATATATATATATATATATATATATATATATATATATATATATATATTCCAAGGTTACCAAAATCAAATAGAGTGATAACAGGACAAAAAGCATAGGAAGAAAAACACAAAAGGAAAAAGAAATCACATAGCACGTTAAAAACAACAACCGAGTAAAACCTCTTCTTTTGATATCTTGGAGTTCCTTTCACTTAACGTCATCTTATATGGTCAAATGTAAATAGCTATTGAAATATTCTGCTCATCTGTTAGGACTATCCTAGACATATAATAATTATTACAAATAAGGGAGAACATGGGATCTTTGTTTCTTTGGATCTGACTTACTTCACTTAATATGATTTTTTCCAAGTATTTCCATTTCTTTACAAATGGGGTGATGCCATTGTTTCTGATGAAAGCATAGAACTTGATTATGTATATGTACCACATTTTCTTGATCCTTTCATTTACTGAGGGGCATCTGGGTTGGTTCCATATCTTATTTATTGTAAATAATGCTGCAATAACATGGTTGTGCTGGTAGATTTAGTATTGCCTTGTTTGTGGTCATTTGGATATATGCCCAGAAGTAGCATTGCTGAGACATAGGGGACCTCTATGTTTAGTCTTTTGAGGAAACTTCATACTACTTTCCAGAGTGGTTGAACAAGTTTACACTTCCACCAACAGTGTGATAGCATTGCCTGTTTTACTACACTCCCTCCAGCATCTATTGTTAATAGATTCCTTGATAATGACCTTTCTAAGTGAGGTGAGGTGACTTTATATATCACCGTGTACCAGAATCAACTGCAAATGGATCAAAGACCTGAAAGTAAAAGTAGACACCCTTGAAAACATTACAGGAAGGAATAGGGAAACCCTAGGGCTGTTTGGCACAGGCTGAAATTTTCTTAATAAAGACCCAGAAACATAACGAATCAAAGAAAGGTTGGACAAATGGGATTGTATGAGCTTCCTATGACAAAGGACATAGCTAGCAAGATCAACAGAAAACCCACAGCTTGGGATGAGATCTTCACTAGCCACATAACAGACAAGGGTCTCATATCTAAAATATACTTAGAACTTCAAAAAGTAATTCTGAGCTAGGAAGGTGGCTCGGTGATAGAGCACTTGCCTTGCATGCATAAGGCCCTGGGCTTGATTCCTCAGCACCACATAAGCAAAAAGAAAAAAAAGCCGGAAGTGGTGCTGTGGCTCAAGTGGTAGAGCGCTAGCCTTGAGCTGAAGAGCTGAGGGACAGCGCCCAGGCCCAGAGTTCAGGCCCCACAACTGGACCCCCCCCATAAAAAATAAAAAAGAATAAATCCCTCAACAACAAATCCTCAAAGAAACAACTGTCCGATTAATAAATGGGCTAAAGACTTAAAGAGACTTCCTTGAAAAGGAAATAAGAATGGACAATAGACGCATGAAGAAATGCTCAACATTTCTGTACATAAAAGAAATGCAAATCAAAATAACACTGATTTTATACCTCACCACTGTTGATACTTCCTCTTAAAGCCCTTCAGCCTCTCTTTCCATCATCTCCCAGTAGTAGTAGTAGTACTAGATACTTTCTATGGTGTCCTCTATTTTTATTCCCCTCTTATTCCTCTCACTCACATGTCAGAAAAAGGAAAGACAAAATGAGTTACTGACAAAACATGAGCACTTTAATAGAACCAACTAGTGTTGTTTTATGAATTCAAAATCACTTTGCATGGGACACTAAAAGCTCAATAATGATAACTTACATTATTAAAGACAATATATTTGCCTTCAGAGCTTTTACTGTGACTTGTGATGGAATAGACCAGTATAGCAGCAATAGATCTCATATCTAGTACCAACACATTCAAAATGAAGACATAACAACAACTGAAGAGAGACAACACAACACCAAAACCTCAAACCACTAAACGTATTTTCCTTAAATTGCAATGGGGCTGTCTAAGAACCTATATAGAGTTCTTTCTTTCTGCCTTTCCTTTTTTTATTTAATTAGGTAATGTCTTAGCCACTCCATATAATATAAACATGAAATTATTATTGCCAATCACATACCACTGGGATTATTGGGACCTTTGGTCTCTATCTCTTCTAAAGCAATCTTTTTATTTATTTATTTATTTTGGGTCCGGTAATGGGGCCTGAACTCTGGGCCTGGGCGCTGTCCTTCAGCTCTTCAGCTCAAGTCTAGCACTCTACCACTTGAGCCACAGCGCCACTTCTGGCTTTTTTCTTTTTTGCTTATGTAGTCCTGAGGAATCGAACCCAGGGCCTCAGGCATGCAAGGCAAGCGCTCTACCACTGAGCCACCTTCCCAGCCCTTTTTATTTTGTTTTTTTGTTGGTTGTGGGGTCTGAACTCTGGGCCTGAGCACTGTCCCTCAGCTCTTCAGCTCAAGGGTAGTACTCTACCCCTTGAGCCACAGTGCCACTTCGGGCTTTTTCTGTTTATGTGATGCTGAGAAATCGAACCCAGGGCCTCATGCATACAAGGCAAGCACTGAGCCACATTACCAGCCCCTTCTAAAGCAATCATAAAAGAGAAATGTAGTTGAAAATCAGAAGAGTCTGCATCAGATTTTGCCAGGTAATATTTGGGGACCTTATTTTATCCATTTGGGAAACAAGGGGATGAGAAGTACAGAGGCAGGACTTCTCCATCTTGTGTAATATTCTAGAGTCCCAAGAAGTCTATGATATTACCTTTATGTTATGCATTATTGTTTTTCTTTTTTAACAAATATGAGTAACAATTAAATATATGATTTCATAATTTTCCTCCTGCCCCCAATTATATTTCTCCCAAATCATGCAAGACATAGGCTTTGTATTTCATCTGACTTTTATAAATCTTTTATTTTATTAAAAAGATGCTGTGCAGAGGTGTTACAGTTACATGAGTAATGAGTACATTTCTTATCCAACATTTTTAGCCCCTCCTTTGTTGTTTTCCCACTATCTCTTCTCTTCCCCACCACCTTCACTCCCCTTTCCCAGAAGCTTTAATGTTCATGTCTAACATAGTGTCTTTTGAGTATTATTGTTGCAGTGGGTCATCCTGTGTCCTTGTTTCAGCGTTTTGTTATTGCCCTTCCCTGCCCAAATTAGATAAATGTATATACAAGATGCAGGGTACCAAAATCAAGTATAGTTACAACCATGGATACACTATAGGGGAAAGAACATATAAAGGAAACAAAAATTAAAAAAATAATCAATCATATAGTATATTAAAAAACAACAAAGAAAGACCTCTTGTGTCCATATCTTGGGTTTATTTTGCTTAGCATCATCTTATATGATGACATGTACATAGCTTTTGAGATTTTCTGTTCATCTAATAATATTATCCTAGACATATACCAATTATTGCAAATGTGGGAAACCATGGGACCTATATTTCTTTGGGTGTGACTTACTTCACTTAATTCATTTTTGTAAATTTTAACTTTGAAATGACATGATTTGTATATCACTGTACTGAAATAACAGAGATTTGAAGCTTCTCTTGCATTCTACATTTCTTCTTACCCTTATGTTGCCATAGTGCCCACCTAGAGATGGACTACATCATACTGGTAATAATGAAGTTGATTAATAGGAGATGAGAAAAGCTTCTACAGTGCTATCTCGCCACTTCACAAAATTGGGCTAGATATAAGGAAGAAATCTTTGAAGCAGTGGGTATTTCAGTAGAAATGGGAAAAGAAAATTTATTCCTTGATATTAGGCTTAACAATGTGACCTGGAGAGTGAGGTCATTCTTGGGGAATGAGGAATATTGTGGAATGTATTAGTATGTGTAGAGCTGTGCTAGGAGAAAAGGTCACTCCAGATCATTAACAGAAGGTTGTAACCTAGATAGGCTGTTTTTAACCTTAAACCATATTCTATTTTAAAGTTTTATTTATTTATTATCCTTTCGTGGTTGTACAAAAAGGTTTCTATTCAACATATTAGTTTATGAATACAATGCATCTTGATCAATATCAACTTTTTAATCAGTCTCTCTGATCTGCAAATCTGGATTTCTTTAGAATGGATTACCAACAGCTGAAGAGCTGTCTTCTGTCTTTCCAGTTTCTTTTGGTATCACACATTTGTTTGTTTGTTTTGCCCCACAAATCCTTTCTTCTTATGGTTTATGATGTTGATCATATGAACATTTTACCATTTTCCCCACTATATCATGATCAGTATTGCCTCCAGACTACTGCACCTTGTTGAACTCCATTTTCCATAGTCTTTTCCTCTTGCTATTTTGGGTGTTTTTGCTTTCAGTATTGATGCCAACTTTTCTCCAAAGCTTTCTCTGGCCTCACACTGAACTTAGCTACCATTCTGAACTAGATTTCCTTTATTTACATTTCCATGAGTAACAGTTATTTTCCAATACAGGAGTTCTTGCCTCCTATTCTGTCATTTCCTTTAAATCCCAGACTCCTATTATGTAAACATCTATTCAACATTTCCTTTTATGGACTATAAAAGATAGCTCCAAATTAACACATCTAGCATTAAATATAAGATTTTTTTTACTTCCTTCAAAACTATGTTTTTCTCTAATTCTTCCCATTATCACTTAATGACAAGTTTATTTCCTCCAGTTTCTGAAGATGGAAACCATGGAAACACCCTCAACTTACCTCTTTCTCTTAAATTTGCAAAAGTATTAGACTTACTTTTGAATATGTATGACATTACTTGCTTCTTAGCACTTCTGTCATTTATTATGTGACTTAATCCTTCTGTTCTCTTGCTGAATCTATTACAGCAATCTCCCGTCATTTCTCTGTTTTACTCCTGAAATTCTGTAATACACAATCATAATGATAAGGTTAAAATCTAATAATGATTAGGCTATTGATCTGTTCTTCCAATGAGTATACAGAGTGAAATCCCATTCTCTAAAAATGGTCAATATGGCCCTGTTATATTTTCCCTTTACTTAATGTTTTGCCAGACCTTTCCTTCATTGCCATTGTAGCCACTAAGTAAAAGGTTGATTTATTTCTTAGTTATGCTAACTACTCTCCCTCCTTAGCACCTTTGCAACTGAAGTTCCATCTGCCTCAAAGTAATCTTTCTCCAATAGCTACATAGGTCATCTATTTACCCAATTTAAGTATCCATGTTATTGTTTCAATCTAGGAGCAAGAAATGTATAATTTCTTTTAAAAATCGCAGTTATATTCCCTTATAAGGATGTAGCTATTGCACTGGTTTTTGAATAGCTGAACAAACCAACTTCCTGTTTCCCAGTGTTTAGTTAAGATCATTATTGATGGATTATTGGTACACAGTTAAGTGGACAACCTTTCTCTTTTCAATAGAAGCAGACACATTCCAAAACACTAGGTTTAATACTAAAATAGAATTCATTTAGACAGAAGCACTGTGTTTAGCTTTAACTGAATCATTTAAGATTAGTACAAAAGGAGATGAGTAGACATTCATTTTATTTTAAGCTTGCCTGGAAGCTTAAGTTCACCATGGATAACATTACATGTAGTATGAATTCATTCCTGAAACTCAAGAAACAATGTTTGGGGACTTAAAATTTGGTTTGCGGAGAGATTGGGAGGAAGATGGCTGAGGAGCAGCTGAGGACTACCTGGCTCTCACAAAGAAACCAATGAAAAATCTAAGACTAGAGAGTCACACCCAGTAAGCCATCATAATACAGAGATTTTGATCAGAGAGGAAAAAATTCAGGCAGCTCATATAATATATGAAGACAGATTTTAGCACACACTGGTAACCACAGCAATGCAGAAGTGGTGGCAGTAGCCACCACCATACCAGCAGAGAAAGCCTGAGAAAAAGGTGCTAGAGAAAGTACCAACAGCTTCTATTTAAGTGCCATCACAAACTGACAAGGAGTGGAACTATTTCATCCTGCTTACCACAGATGGATACAAATTGCTGACAGCCCCAAAAAACAAGGAAAAGGCATGTGTACCCCACAAGACATTCCCACTCCTCACAGAACAGCATTTGGAAGGTAGCCATTCCCCTACCACTAGAGAAGAATGCCATCTTTGATACTGGCAAAGACTGGGCCAGAGCAACTAGCAGATAACTCAGGCCTAAGAAGCAGTGACTGTGGCACCATTTTTCAACAAGGCAAGCGAATCTGACCAGTGAGACTCAGCTTCACTCAGGGGATAGTTGCCCTTCCCAGGTGGGGGAAACCACTTTGAAGACAGGCTGACACTTTTCACAGGACAAACACAGCCAGAGGCAGCCCCTCCCCTCTGCAGCAATACAGTTCTCCTGGATGCGGGAACTATAAAAATTCAAAACTGGATATTGCATAAATCCTGAGAGAGGCTCCAAATTGGGCCACGAGAGTATTGTAGGAGTTAGCCCCTCAGGGAAAAGCCACTGATTCCAGACAGGCCAAAAACCTACCTACCATCCAGCTCCTTCACAGCAGCAAAACAGCCACTTCCCTCCTCTACACAAAGCAGATTGTCTTCACACTGAACTAGTAGGGGAGAAGGATCACAAAGACCTTGTACCTATCAGGCAGAGTTTCTTTCTACCTGCTCAAACAAACTGATTTTAGAATCCAACCAAGCCATCAATAAACTGATCACCACAAGGAAATTAGAGACTCCATCAAGTGACTGGATATAGACACAAGGGAGACACAGGATCTCCCAAATAAATCGAAGAAGTATTTTTCCTAATTAATTTTAAAAATTTTTCTACTTTTTTCAGAATTTTTATTTCATTGTTTTCTTTTCCCCCTTTTGTTATTTTTGTCTTTTTTCTTCTTAATTGCTGTTCTGTTCATCTCCAGATACATAACCGACCATGATTATTAGGCTTCCTCCTTCACTGTGTGCATACTTAATTCAGAATTGGTTACTCATTTTGCAATTTCTCAATCTTACTACCTTTAATTATAGTATTATTTCTTTATGCTTATTTCTAAGTGTTTCATTTAAAAAATTAAATAGTTCTTTCTTTTTGTTATTTTTGTTTTTTCTTTTTCTCTTTTTCTCTTTTTCCTCACTCTGAATTTACAACTTATTTATCTTCCCTCTCTTCCTTTTTGTCCCTACATCTCTCAAATCTTATTTTCTCCTCCTGAGTCTCCTTATAAATCTTAAATTCTGATCCTCTGCCCCTTCCTTGATTTTCTTAGTCCATTGACCCCTAGTGGTTTGTTGTTAAGCTAGAGTATATCTGTACTCATTTTGACTGGGTCAAAGTGGCCCATTGAGTTATCCTTTTGGTTCAGACTGATTCAAACCTCTTGACAGATTGGATCATTGGTTACATCTGTATATAATCCCCATTCCCTCCTCCCCATCAAAGAAAAGCAGAGATGGATAAGGGAATGCCTATTATTGTTTTGAACCTCTAAAATCAGTGCAAATACATGGCCTATGGTTGGATTTTGTCTTAAAACTATGCTCTGAAGTAGTATTTGACTTACATACACATCCAAAACAGGAGAGATTGAGTGAAAAATATTTATCTTTGATTAAGAATTTCCAAAGTCTGTGCAACTACAGGGCTCTGGGTGTGTGCTTGTCTTAAAATTGTTTTCTGGTGTGGAATTGGGGGTACTTTCAATCCCCCAAAAGAGAGACAGAGTGAAAGTATTTATCTTTGATTGTAAACCTCCTAAGACTGCACAACTACTGGGTTGGTGCTTGTCTTAAAATTCTGTTCTGGTATGGAATTGGGGGTAGTTTCAATCTCATAAAAAGAGAGACAGACTGAAAGGACTCATCTTTGATTATGAACCTCCTAATACTGCACAACTACAGGGTTCTGGGTTGGTGCTTGTTTTAAATTTCTGTTCTGGTATGGAAGTGGATATACTTTCATTTCAAAAAAGGAGAGATATAGTGAAATCACCTATATTGGGGTGTGAACCTCCAAAGTCTGTGCAACTACAGAGCTCTGGATTGGTGCCTGCCTTAAAATTGTGTTCTGGTATGGAATTATATATACTCTCATGTCCCCCCAAAAGTAGTGTAGAGAGAAAATACTCATTGTTGATTTTAAGCCTCCAAATTCTGTGCAACTACAGGACTCTGGGTTGGTGCTTGCCTTAAAATAGTCTTTTAATGTAGAATTGTTTTTGCTTTCATTCCAAAATGCGTAGAACAAGACATAGAAACACAAGAAAAACAGAGGTCAAAGAGCCTCAATTCCCATTCAAGATAAACAGGCAACAGGGAAGTTAATGAATAGTCCAGAGTATAGTTTTCAAAGTACTCTACAGATACTACTGTTAAACTTGCTGAATAAAAAGATTGAAAGTCTGAATAGGGCTGTATGTGGGCATGATGAGGATAACTAAATATTAATAGACAAATTCATGGAATACACAAACAGAAAGCTGAACGAATTCCAACAGAAGGAAAGGGAGTCCAAAGAAAGTATGGACTCTCAACTAAGAGAGAATGAAGACTCAAAACCAAGTCAAGGAGGTAAAGAAGTCCATACAAAATCTAAGACAAAGCTTCAACACAGAAATTGAAATCACCAAAACTGACCAATTTGAAGAAAGTGAAATAAAAATAAAGTAGAAAGTCTGGACAGTAGGTTAGAATATGCAGAAGATTGAATCTCTGGAATTGAAGATAGCTTAGACTTAATAGAGAAAGAACAGAAAATTATTTGAAACAAACCCAAGAAGTATGATAGATTCATTCAATATTTAGAAGACACGATCAAAAGGCATATTTAAGGCTAATGTTTGTAGAGATGGGCCTAGAAACAGTAGCTAAAGGAACAGGACATTTATTTAATAAAATTCAAGCAGAGAACTTCCAAATAGACCAGATCAGAACAGGACATGTCACCTTCAAATTGTAATCCACACACAATCTATAGAGACCAAGGAAAAGTTGTCAGGCAGAAAGATTAATTACCTATGAAGGAAAACTATTGAGAATAACTGCAGATTTCCTAGCAGAGACCATGAAAACAACATCCTGGAAGAATGTATGCCATGCCCTAAAGACAAACAACTATCCAAGTATAGTGTACCCAGATAAACTCTCCTTCCTAACAGAGGGACAAATAAAAACCTTCCACAGCAAAGAAAAATTGAACAATCTACCTCTACCAAACCATCATTACAAAAGATACTTAACAATGTCCTACACATAAAAAGACAAATAGGAACATTGTAAAGGAAGAGAAATGGCCCCCAGAGAAACTGGTAATCATAGTAAGAACTCAGAAGGCATAGTCCCTATATAACATGGCAGGAACTACAAAATACCTTTCAATCTTAACTCTCAATGTTACTGGAATTAACTCTCCAATAAAATAACATAGATGTCTATTTGGATCAAAAAGCAAGGTTTTTCTATCTACTGTTTTCAAAAGACACATCTTGCCCACAAAAACAAATATATTCTGAAAGTTAAAAACTGGAACAAATTCTACCAAGCAAATGCCAAGTGCTCCCTCTCCCCCCACAAAACAAGCTGGAGTTGCAATCCTAATATCATATAACATAGACCAAACTAAAATTAGCGAGAAGAGATAAAGAAGGACTTTACATACTAATAAAGGCATCTCTTCTATAGGAGGATATAACAATTTGAAATATCTATACACCAAATACCAGAGCCCACAAACCTATCAAATACTCATTACTTTTCCTAAAATCGATCCTAGATCCAAAGACATTGAACTTCAGTGACTTTAACACACCACTCTCTCCTCTGGATAGGACAACCTGGCAAAAACTCAACAAAGAAACCACAGATCTAAACAACTGCATAGACCAACTAGACTTAACAGGCATCTGCAGAATTTTTTGCCCAGCAGCATCAGAACATACATTCTTCTCAGAAGCACATGGAACATTCCCCAAATTCGACCATGTTGTAGGTCATAAAGCAAATTTGTCCCAAATCAAAAACATTGAAATTATTCCCTGTATTTTCTCAGACCACAAAGGAATAAAATTAGAGTTCACCAAAAAAAGCCACCAGAGAAAACTCTGTAACACTGAACTGTAGAGACTGAACAACACATTGTTGAATCACCAGTGGGTCATGGAAAAGATTAAAGAAGAAATTCAAATGTTCATGACATTTAAGAAAATGAACATACAAACTCCTCTGGGCCTCAGGAAAGGCAGTTCTCAGAGGAAAATATATAGCTCTGAGTTCCTACAGCAATAAATTGGAGAAATCTCAAACCAACAATTTCATGATGCACTTGAAGCTCCTTGAAAAAGAGCAACAAGCCAAACCCCAATCCAGTGGATCTAAACAAATAATTAAAACTGAATCAGAGTTAAATGAATTAGAGTCCAAAAAAACCCATAGAAAGAATCAACGAAACAAAGTTCTTCAAAAAAAATAAAATAAAATTGATAGACCCCCCTCCCCTGCAAATATTACCAAAAACAGAAGAGAACACACCCAAATAAACAAAATCAGAGATGAGAATGGAAGCCACCACAGAAATAACCAAGATTCAGAACATTAAAAGAGAATAATTCTCAAACATTTATGCTAACAAATTTGAGAGTCTGGAAGAAATGGAAGAATTTCTAGCAAATCTTGATTTGTCCAAACTAAACTGGGAAGATTTAAACCAACTAAAAAGACTCATATCAAACATTGAAGTAGAAACAGCAATAAAAGACCTCCCATCCAGGCAAACCCCAGGACCAGATGGATTCACAGCTCAATTCTACAAGGCCTTCAAATCAGACCTCACACCAATATTTCTTCAACTCTTCAATGAAATTGAAATCACTACCAAATTCATTCTATGAAAACAGCATAACCCTCACCCCAAAAACAGACAGGAACTCAACAAAGAAAGAGAACTATAGACCTATTTCTTTGATGAACATCAATGCAAAACTTCTCAACAAAATTCTCTGGCCATTTGACTTCAGCAATTCATCAAAATAATCATACAATATTATCAAACAGGATTCATTTCAGCAATGCAAAACTGGTTCAAAAGATTCAAATCATTTAATATAATTCATCACATCAACAATAGCAAAGATAAGAAACACATGATCATCTCAATACATGCAGAAAACGTATTTGACAAGATATAATACCCCTCTATGTTGAAGGCTCTGGAGAAACTAGGATATCATAGAACATTCCTCAATATAAAAAAACTATCTAGGACAAACCTACAGCTAACATTATAATTAGGCCAAAATCTAAAGCCATTTCCTCTACATTCAGGAAGAGAACAAGGATGCTTGCTTTCTCCACTCCTTTTCATTATAGCTAGAGCAACAAGGCAAGATACAAACATAAAGGGGACCCAAATATGGAAAGATGAAGTAAAACTCTCCATCTTTGCAAATGACATGATCCTGTATTTAAAAAATCCCATAAATTCCACTCTCAAGTTCTCGAGCTGATCTGAAACTATGGCAAAGTAGCAGGGTATAAAAATAACCCTCAACAATCAATGGCTTATCTGCATGCCAATAAGGAGAAGAGTGTGGCTGAAATCAGGGAAGCAACTCCTTTTGTGATAGCCCTTCCCCCCCCCCAAAATACCTTAGAATTAAACAAAGAAGTGAAGGACCTCTATGATGAAAACTTTAAAACCATGAAAAAGGAGATTAAAGCAGAAGCCAGGAAGTTGAAAAACCTCCCATGCTCCAGGACTGGGAGTATTAGCATCATGAAAATGGCAATACTGCTAAATGCTTTCTACAAATTCAGTGCAATGCCCATCAATATCCCAATCGAATTCCTTTGTGAAATAGTTGAACCAATCCAAAAATTCATATGAGACAATAAAAGACCTTGAATAGTAAGTACAATCCTTAGCAGCAAGAACAGTACTGGAATATCAATAGCCAACTTCAAACACTATTAGAAAGCCAGAGTAATAACAACAGCTTGGTACTGGAACAATAACAGAACTGAGGACCAGTGGAACAGAAATGAGGCCCCAGAAACAATCCTAAAGACCTGTAGCTGGCTGATCTTTGATAAGGGGGCCCAAAAAATATGATAGAAGAAAGACAGCCTCTTCAGTAAAAGGACCTGGCAAAAATGGTTAAACACCCAGCGAAAACTAAAACTAGATCCTTATATATCACCCTGCACCAGAATCATCTCCAAATGAATCAAAGACCTTGAAGTAAAAGCAAACACCCTGAATACATTACAGGAAAGAATAGGATAGCCTCTAGGGCTCGTTGGCACAGCTCAAATTTTTCTTAAGAAAGACCAAGAAACACAACAAATCAAAGAAAGGTTGGACAAATGGGATTGTATTAAACTGCAGATCATCTGCATAGCAAAGGACATTGCTACTGAGATTAGTAGAAAACCCATAGATTGGGAGAAGATCTTCAATAGACATACAACAAACAAGGGCTTCATATATCAAATATATTTAGAACTCAAAAAAGTAAATTCCTCAACCTAAAAATCTTCAAAGAAACAACTGCCCCAGTAATAAATGGGCTAAAGACTTAAAGAGAGACTTCTCTGAAGAGGAAATAAAAATGGCCAATAGACACATGAAGAAATGCTCAACATCTCTAGCCATAAAAGAAATGTACATCAAACAACATTGAGATTCCACCTCACCCCAGCTAGAATGGCTAGAATCAAGAAATCAGTTGCTAGAGGGGCTGTGGCCAAAAGGGAATACTACTACACAATTGGTGTGAGAGCAAACTTGTTCAATCACTCTGGAAAGCAATATTGGGGTTTCTTAGAAAAGCTACACATGGAGCTCCCCTAGGATCCAGAAATCCCACTTCTGGGTATTTACCCAAATGATCACAAACAAGGTCACATTAATGCTACCAGCACAACTATGTTTATCACAGCATTATTTACCATAGCTAAGACATGGAACCAACCAAGAATCCCCTCAGGAGATGACTGGATCAAAAAATGTGGTGTATATATATATATATATATATATATATATAGATATATAGATATAGATATAGATATATACACATATATACTATATATAATGGAATATAATGCTTCCATTAGAAAGAATGACACTTCTCCATTTAAAAAGAAGCTGAAAGACTTGGAAAAAATGAGATTAACTTAAATAAGCCAGACTCAAAAAAATATAGGTGCTATGGTTTTCCTTATTTGTAATAATTAGCATACATCTAGGATAATCTTAGCAGATTAGCAGAATAGCCCAAGAGCTATGTAGATATGACCATATAACATGATGCTAAATCAAATGAACTCAAAGCCATGGACACAAGATGTTTTTTGTTGTTGTTGTTGTTGTTCTCAATGTACTACTTGATTTCTCTTTTCTTTTGTGTTTTCCACCCTATGGTATATCCACTGTTGCCACAGTATTTGATTTTGGAACTCTGGGTATTGTATATATGCTAATCTGAAGTAGGGAAGGGAAGCTGGGCAACAAAATGATGAGACAAAGGATGAAGGGGGAAACCTATGCAAAAGCAATATACACAAGAGAGTATGTTCGACGTGATCTGTAAAATTTCGGGGAGGGGATGGGGTGGAGGGAAAGAGTGAGAAAAATGAAGGAAGGGATAATAAGTAGGACAAGAAATGTAACCCATACCTTATTTATGTAACTCTAACTCCTCTGTACATCACCTTGACAATGAAATAACAAATAATTTGGAATATCTACATATCATTAAATATATATTGTTTTTAAAATATTATATGTAAAAATTCTCTAAGTGAAATTTTACTTTTCATAATGAATTATGTAACTAATAAAAAGGAAGAAATGAAACTAAGACTGAAAGGAAAGAAAAGTTCTTGAAAATCATATGTTTAGTAAAAAGACAATTGTTCTAAAGTTATATTTATGAATGTGAAGAAAATAGGCAAATATCTACTACATATGTTTGGCAGTAATTTTAAGTTTAATGCAGAGCTGGGGATTTGCTTGTGAATAGAAATCTGAGGATCATAGTTCCAAGTCAGCCCAGGCAGAAAAGTCCATGGGACTCTTATATTTAGTTGACCACAGCCAAAAGAGCTGTAGGACAGTCTCCAAGCCCCATGACTACACACACACACACACACACACAGAACTCACCACATGTGCAAGTTATATATCTTTTCATAATGTACAGTCTTAATTTTGTACAACATGAATAATGAAACTGATGTAAGTGTTTAAACTGTATGTCCAAGGATTTTGTGGGTTCTACTGGCAGTGAACAAGTTGATATAGGCTGAAAAGAGGAAAGATTAAACAACAAGTTTTAGACTCTTTAAAGATGATTTTTCAGGATGCCACAGGCTTTGAATAAAAGTAGAATACAAACTTTTACACCTATAGAGGAGGAGGAATGGCAGAGTATATTTCTAGAGGCCTTAGAATGATATACTTGATAGCTTTGTTTAATTTGCTTACTTAAATATTTTAAAATCAGTGATGTAAAACCTGAACCTATTTTTTGGAAAAGATTTAGCAGCACCAATGTATTTATAATAGAACCTTAAATGTCTCATTTATTATTTTGTAACTATTATTCCTTTTCTGGAATTACTGATATTTTATGAGTTGAAATTTCTATCCTTTTCCTATTCAGTTGCATAAAAATATACATTTCTCTGCACATATATTGCATTATTTGTGTTCGTTCTCTTTGGAAAAATAAACCTAAGTGTATTGCAAGTATAAGTCTACATAAGAAATGTTTTATAATTAATAAGTAATACTGTAGAAAATTTTAGAACATTAAAATCATACATCAAATACTCATATCATATTAGGCTAACATGTGAGTAGAATAATAAAAATGGAAACAAAAAGATTTTTTGGAAGATAGACTAGAACTTTCAATAACTTACACATGAAAGTGTCATGGGAGTACAGGCCTATAATACCAGCACCTGGGTGAGACAGGATGAAATAGAAGGATCTTGAATTCCAGGCTAGCCTACATTACTTAAGAGAACCTGTCTCAACTAACAAATGAAAAGACAAACAAGTAAAAGAAGGTAAAACACTCAGGATAGTTCAGTTAAAGGAAGTAACTGAAAAATACACAGAAATAAACTGGGTGAATTTTAAATAAAGATATACATGAGCAAGACAGATAACATTCCAGGTTGTGCAGGTGAATTAGAGCTATATTTTACAGGATATTCCTAATCAGATAAGGTCATTTGTTTTCAGTATAGAATTCTGTGTGGAATATATTCATGTTTGTAGATATATTAGAAAATCCAGTCCCAAAACACTAAAACAATGCAACAGCATTACTCACAAGACAATATGTTGGAAATGAACTATAAAGTGGGGGAGGGATTAGAGGAGAGAAAAGGGGAGAAATGGAGGAGTAATAAGTTTGACAAGAAATGTACTCACTACCTTACTGTGTAACTGTAACCCCTTTGTACATCACCTTGACAATAAAATTAAATTAAAAAATTGCACTGCATGTGGGAAAGCCTTAATTTTAGAATTGTAGTGAGGTACCATTGATTCAGAGCTGGGGTTTAGGACCTGAACTAGCATAGTGTGAATGAAGAGAAAGGAACAAAATGATGCACTGACATGATAGAGAAATGGGACTGAAGAATGACTCAAAATTGATCATAGAACAAAATTTCATACTCATGGCCATCTTAAAAATCAAAGATATAAGGGTATATAGCCATGGGCAATGACAAGATGGACAGAGAGGGAGATTTACTTATAACAAAGAATAACTAGAATGCTTAAACAGAAGATGAACCATGTACTTTGCTAAATTTCAAAGAATGGTTTTCGTTATCAGCTTTATTGTCTTCCAAACACTCAGATTAAATTAGTAAGCATTGTACATTTAATAATTTGAAATCACAAAGTGGCAAGTCAAGTAAGGGTCTTGAAATCCCATCATAGCTGCATTTTGCCTTTCTAGACTTCCTCAAGTCATAGGCTGGAGGCCTCTAAAGACTGTATTAAGTCACTCCAGACAGAGGCTTAGAGGACGATGGCCGAGGAGAAGTTGGAGGCTAAACAAGCTCTTGCATAGAAAGCAGTTTTAGTGTTCCAGAGAACAATCCTAGGGTAGAGAACCACACCAAGTGTGCCATCACAGTACAGAGAGTTTGGGCAGAGAGGAAAACTCCAGGCAAGGAGACAGATCTGAACAGTTCTGTACCCGTGGCTATGGCGGCTGCGACAGGGGCCATAGGCACCATACCTACAACAGAGAGAGTTCAGGACAAAGATGCCAGACCCAGCAGATGAGCGGGTTCTATTCAAGACCAGCAAGAACTGAAAAGGACCAGACATCTTCATCCTACAGATCGTAGACCAGAGATGGCTCATAAAAAAAGTCTCTGGCATGAGTACCACACTGACATCCTCACTCCTTCTCAAAGAGCAGAGGAGGGAAGGCCACCTCTCCCCCACCACCGGAGATGTCCATCTTTGATACTGACAAAGCACCAGCACAGCGGGTAGCTCCAACTCAGGCCTTGGAAGAAAACAAAAGAGTCATTTAGCAGGTCACAGGAACCTGACCTGAGCTGCCAGGCTCAGCTCCACCCAAGGGAAAGTCACCCAGCCCAGGCAGAGAAGCTCCACCCCCAGCAGAGTAACTTTATTCACTGGGTAAACCTAGCCAGAGGCTGCCCTCCCTACAGCAGCCTAGATAATCAATTGAAATTCAGTAAACATAAACCCTGAGAATGTCTCCAGGCTGGGCTCTGTGAGTGTCTCAGGAGCTAGCCCCTCAGGGAAAAATTACTGTCTGCTGAAAGGCCTCAACCCTACCCACAACCTAGCCTCATCACAGCATCTCCAAACAAGAGGAAACAACCATCTCCCTCTTTTGTGATACTAAAAGCAGATCTCCCTCCTACTGAACTAACCTTGGAGGAGGATCACAAAATTCTGGGTAAAGCTGAGCATTTTTTCTGCCTGCTCAAACAAACTGACTTAAAAAACTAATCAAGGCACAGAAAAACCAAACACCACAAGGAGACCAGAGACTGCACCAATAGACTGGTTATGGACACAGGGGAGATATAGGATCTTCCCATTCTCCTCCCTCCCCCCAAAGAACCAAAGAACTCTTTTGTACCTTTTTTTAATTTTTTTCTTTTAATTTTTAATTTTTTAAATTGTTTTCTATTAATCTTTTCCCTCTCATAATTTTTATTTTAAGTGTATATGTGTGTGTGTGTGCTTTTTTTTAAATCTCTCCTGATCTTTTGGTCCTTTTTTGTATTTTTTTTCATGTTTTCTCTTTCTTTCCTTTTTGTGACTTAATTGCTGTTCTGCTCATCCCCAGATATATACCGATCATCAATGATTAGACCTTACACACCATTTTGTGCATACTTAATCCAGAAATTTATTACTCAATTCACAACCTCTTAGGGTTAACTTCTTTAATAGCTGTATTATCTCTTTATACCTATATAGTTTTCAAATAACTAATTTTAAGAATTTAAATTTTTTAGTTTTTCATGTCTCCTTTCTAGCCCTCCCCTCTTCTCTTCCTATCCTTTCCTTTCCTTTCAATATCATTAATTTAAACTTACATAATTTTAAAGTGTTTCAATTTAATATTTAAATTTTGTTTTTTCCATTTATTTTCTCTCACCTATTCTTTCCAATCTATTGACCACTCTGAGATTAGAACTTGTTTAAATTCACTCACCTTTTACCTCTCAACATCCCTCTAATCCTATTTTCCCCCACATTTCTCCCTAAACCTAATGATTTCTGGTTTGCCAAATTCTTCTTTGCTCTTCTTAGCCCATTAATCCATAGTTGTTTGATGTTGAATAGATTGTAGCTCTTGAACTAGATTGTGTCTACAGTAGTTTTGATTGTGCAACTACGGGATTCTGATTGATGCTTGCCTTAAAATAGTGTTCTAGCACAAAATTGGTGTTACTTTCATACCAAATGGGCAGAACAAGCCAGAAAAACACAAGAGAAATGGCAAGTCTGGGTATCTCAACTCCCACTCATGATAATCAGGTGACAGAACAGGTAGCGAATAATCCAGAGGAGAGTTCCCAAAAAGTTCTACAAATATTATTGGTAAATATGGTGAATGAAAAGATTGAAACCCTGCAAAGGACTCAATGTGAGTGTGATAAGCAGAAAGAGGAGGCAAACCAAAGATTAATACAGGAATCTCGTGAGCATGAGGAAGCTACTCAAAGATTAACACAGGAATTGCATGAGCAGGTTGAGAGCACTCAAAGAGAAATGAAGGAATTGGGTGAGCAGGCTGAGAACAGTCAAAGAGAACTACAGGAATTGCATGAATGTGAGGAAGCTAATCAAAGAGTAATACAGGAATTGGGAGAGTGGGATGAGAATAGACCAAGATCAATAGAGGCATTCAATGAATCCACAGACAGCTGAAAGAAGTCAGGTAGACCACAAAGGGAATGCTGAATGAAGACCAACAGAAGGAATGGGAGTCCAAGGAAACCATAACCAAATAACTAAGTGATTTGAGAATAAACACTGAATACCAAATTAAGGAAGTAAAGAAGTTCATACAAGATCTAAAACAAAGGTCCAACAAAGAATTTGAAGCCAACAAAGCTGACCAATTAGAAAGAAAAGAAACAAAAAAAAAGAAAGTAGAAAGTCTTGACAGTAGGTTAGAACATGCAGAAGATCAAATTTTGGGAATTGAAGACAGCCTAGATATTATACAAAAAGAACATACAACTGTCCAAGACAAATTCAAGAAATAGGATAGATCTATTCAACATTTGGAAGACACCATCAGAAGGCCTAACCTGAGGATAATGGGGGTAGAGGAGCACCTAGAGACAGAAGTTAATGATCCAGGAAATTTTTAACTGGAACCTAGCAGAGAACTTCCCAAACATGCAAAAAGATAGGCCTATTGAGATACAAGAAGCTTTTAGAACTCCAAATAGACCAGACCACAACAGGACATCCCACCATCACATTATAATCCACACAGGATCAATTCAGACCAAGGAAAAGATCCTTAAACCTGTCAAGGAGAAAAGATCAGTCACCTATTAAGGGAAAACAATTAGAATCACCTCAGATTTCTCAGCAGAAACAATTAAAACAAGAAGAACCTGGAATGATGTTTGCCATGCCCTAAAGACAAACAACTATCAACCAAGAATACTGTAGCCAGCTAAACTCCCCTTCATAACCGAAGGTCAAATAAAAACCTTCCATAGCAAAGAAAAAATAAAACAATATATCTCCATCAAACCAACCCTACAGAAGATACTTAAAGATGTTCTACACATAGAACACCAAGAAGACTACAATACAATCCAAGAAACCAAACCCAAACTGACAATCCAAGAACCATAGGAAGAGCACAGTTGCTGCAGTCCCCAAGAAGGTGGATAAACTGGCAGGAACTCTCAAACATTTCTCAGTCCTAACTCTCAACATTAATGGACTTAACACTCTAATTAAGCAACATAGACTGTCTAGTTGGATTAATAAACATTATCCTTCTATCTGCTGCCTTCAAGAGTCACACCTTGCCCATAAAAACCAACACATTTTCAATGTGAATGTCTGAAACAAAATCTACCAAGAAAACGGCCCCATAAATGGCAGAAGCTGCAATCATAATATCAGATAAAATAGAATTCAAATTAAAATTAGTAAGAAGAGATAAAGAAGGTCACTACATACTAATCAAGGGATCTCTCCTTCCGGAGGACTTACAATTCTAAACATATATTTGCCAAACAACGGAGCACCAAATTTATCCAAGAAACACTACTTTCCCTCAAATCTCATATAGATCCAATGACATTAATTGTAGGGGGATTTAAGACACCACTATTCCCATTAAATAGATCAACTCGGCAAAATCTTAACAGAGAAACCGCAGATCTAAACAACTGCATAGATCAACTAGATTTAACAGACATCTACCAAATATTTCACCCAGTAGCATCAGAATACACGTTTTGCTCAGCAGCACACCAAACACTTACAAAAATAGACTACATTTTAGGTCAAAATGCAAACTTGTCCAAATTCAGAAACACTGAAGTTATATCTTGCATTCTCCCAGACCACAAGGGGATAAAATGAGAACTTAATATCAAAAGCCACCAAAGAATGTCCTGTAACACATGGAGGCTGAAAAACATACTGTTGAATCACCAGTGGGTCACGGAAGAGATTAGGAAGGAAATTCAAATGTTCATGACATTCAACAATAATGAACACACAAATTACCAGCTCATCTGGGACACAGCAATGGCAGTACTCAGAGACAAATTTGTAACTCTAAATTCCTACATGAACAAATTGGAGAGATCTGAAACCAACAATTTAATGAGACATCTGAACCTCCTTCAAAATGAGCAGTAAGATAAACCCCAGTCCAGTGGATGGAAAGAAATCATTGAAATTAAATGAGAATTAAATGAATTAGAATCCAAAAAAAAAACCCATAGAAACAATCAATAAAACAAAGAGTTGGTTCTTCGGAAAAAATTAACAAAATTGACAGACCCTTAGCAATCTTATCAGGAAAAGAAGAGAACACACCCAAATAAAAGAATTCATCAAAAAATCATACACCACAATCAAACAGGATTCATTACAGGGATGCAAAGCTGGTTCATTGTCAATTAACATAATTCATCACATCAAAAAGAGCAAGGATAACAACCACATGGTTATCTCAATAGATGCAGAAAAAGCATTTGACAAGATCCAACACCCCTTTATAATTGATAAAGATTCTGGAAAAATTAGGAATCCGTGGAACATTCCTCAATACAATAAAGGCTGTGTATGACAAACCTACAGCCAGCATTATACTTAATGCTGAAAAACTAAAGCCATTTACTCAACTCAGGAAGGAGACAAGGATGTCCACTCTCTCCACTTCTCTTCAATCTAGTATTAGAATGCCTAGCTACAACAATAAGACAAGATGCAAACATGAAAGTGATCCCAATAGGGAAAGATGAAGTAAAACTCTCCCTGTTTGCAGATGACATGATCTTGTATTTAAAGAATCCCATGGACTCCACTCCCAAATTACTCAAGCTGATTCAAAATTTGGCAAAGTAGCAGGGTATAAAATTAACCCTAAAAAATCAATGGCTTTTCTGTATGCAAACAATGAGAAAAGCATGTCTGAAATCAGGAAAGTAACTCCATTTGTAATATCCTCACAAAAAAATAAAATATCTAGGAATTAACCAAATAAGTGAAGGACCTTTATGATGAAAACGTTAAAAACTTGAAAAAGGAAATGAAAACAGAATTTAGAATGAGCAAAACCTCCCATGCTCCTGGATTGGAAGGATCAACATCGTGAAAATGGCAATACTTCGAAAAGCTATCTACAAATCAATGCGATACCTATCAACATTCCAACCTCATTATTCAAGGAAATAGAAGATGCAATCCAAAAATTCATATGGAACAAGAATAGACTCCTAATAGCAAAACCGATCCTTAACAGAAACAACATTGCTAGAGGAATATCAATACCAAATTTCAAACTCTATCACAAAGCCATAGTAATCAAAACAGCTTGGTACATGCATGAGAACAGGAACAATGGAATTGAATTGAAAACCCAGAAATGAACCCACAGGCCTATAGCCATCTAATCTTTGATAAGGGAACTAAAAAGTTAGAATGGAAGAAAGACAGCCTCTTCAGTAAATGGTGCTGACAAAATTGGTTGATCACTGGTAGAAAATTAAGCTGGATCCTTATATATCACCCTGCACCAGAATCAACTCCAAATGGATCAAAGACCTCGAAGTGAAGCAGACACTCTGAAAATATTACAGGATGGAATATTAGAAATCCTAGGTCTCCTTGGCACAGGCTGAAATTTCCTTAATAGAGACCCAGAAACACAAGAAATCAAAGAAAGGTTGGACAATTGGGATTGCACGAAATTGCAGAGCCTCTGCATGACAAAGAACATAGCTAGCAAGATCAATAGAAAGCCCACGGATTGGGAGAAGATCTTCACCAGCCATACAACAGAGAAGGGTCTCATATCTAAAATATACCTGTAACTGAAAAAACTAAATCCCGCAACAACAAATCTTCAAAGAAACAACTGCCCAATAAATAAGTGGGTAAAGACTTAAAGAGAAACTTCTTTGAAGAGGAAAGAAGGATGGCCAATAGACACTTGAAGAAATACTCAATATCCCTAGTCATAAAAGAAATGCATATCAAAACAACTCTGAGATACCACCTCACCCCAGTTAAAATTTCTATAATCAAGAACTCTAATAACAACAGATGCTGGAGAGGATGTGGACAGAAGGGAACCTTAGTGCATTGTTGGTGGGAGTGTAAACATGTTCAACCACTTTGGAATGTAGTATGGAGATTCCTCAGAAGACTCTACATAGACCTCTGTATGACCCAGAAATCCCACTTTTGGGTATTTACATGAATGATCACAAGACCACACTAAAGCTACCAGCACAACTATGTTTATTGCAGCATCATTTACCATAGCTAAGATATGGAACCAACCCAGATGCCTCTCAGTAGATGAATGGAACAAAAAAATATGGTATATATACACAATGGAATTCTATGCCTCCATCAGAAAGAATGATATTGTCCCATTTGTTAGGAAATGGAAAGACTTGGAAAAAATTATATTAAGTGAAGTAAGCCAGGCCCAAGGAAACGTAGGTCCCATGGCTTCCCTTATTTGCAATAACTAGTATATGCCTGAGACAAGCAGATATGGTCAGATAAGTTGATGTAAGGCGAAATGAACCTGAAGACATGCATTCAAATATTTTTCCTTTCATGCAATTGTTTCTATCATATTTGTAAGATGATTTCTTTGTTGCTTTGTATGTCCCTCCCCCACTATATAACCCGTGTTTTCACTGCTTTTGATGTCGGTATAATTCGTTGAGGGGAAGGGAAAAAACAAAATTTTTAAATAGGGATACAGGTGGACCCATTGCAACAATGAGATATACAAGACGGTATGTCACAAAATGAACTTTACACATTTGGCTCGCAGGGGAGATGGGGGACGGGAGGGGGTGTTGGGAAGTGATGGGAAGGGGAAACAAAGGAGGAGGCAATAATGCTTGATAAGAAATATACTCATTATCTTGCCCATGTAATTGTATCCCCTCTGTAGGGTATTTTCACAATAAAGAAAAATAAGTAAGTCACTTCATCTTAAGTGTTTTTCTAGGCCTAAGGATAACTCATGTTTCTAGCATACAGGGAACAACAAAGATGACAGGTGATTTGTCAACCAGATGGCATAATGGTTAGTTAAAGAGGGACAAGAGCTCCATAGAGGGGTCTTCATTATGTTGTGAAATTTGAAAAGAGCCTTTCAGACTCAAGTCTCCTGGGATATTCAATCATGGAATGGATGAGAAAAGATGAAAAATTGTTTGTTGTTTTATCCTTTCCCACCCACAAACTAGAAAAAGAAAATGGGAAAGGTTCAATCAGCCAGGGACATACACATTGGAAGTTGAATGGGAATCTTTAGTTAAAATCTAAACGTATATCAGACAAGGCTGTTTTCAAAGTCTAGTGTCACATCTTCTGTAAAATAAGGCAATTTGTCACTGAATTGAGGTGAAGTGCTTCTGACCTTTGAGCAGACAAGACACGCAAGCACAGTCTGTTCTCCAACACACAGTTTCTTTTTAAAAAATACTGGGAACAATGTCCATGATAATGCTTTGGAAAAATAGCATTTAAGCTTTTCAACAAAGCACAAAATAGGTCTCAAAATAAACAGAAATGATCCAATGAAAATACACAATGAAATCATTGCTGTGTTCTAATTTTAATGATGTTAAAAAGATATGAACTGGTAAATGCAGGTGGCTGAATGATGTTGCTAAGCAACTTTTCTTTTTGAATATGAGACTAGTCTTCTGGGGTTTATTCTGCTTTTTATTTAAATGTTTCATTCTGAGCAAATGGAAGTTTTGGCATGCTCAATCTTATATCAATTGGTGGGTGGAACTGTTACAGGTGTACACATTAATATTCTTTTTTAAGAATCCACATAGGTATACAAGTACATTGTTACAGATAAAAATGACAACATGAAATATAGCAGCTATTTTTCTCTCAAGAAAGGAGCTTATAAGTTTACTTGGTTCAAAGTATATCCTGCTTTAACAGTACATCAAACTATGCAGTCCCATATGTCTGAATCAATTAGAAATTATACTAAAAAGCTTTGATTGGTTACCAGAGTTTGTTACCATTCTCTTCAATCTTAAAAGATTGAAAGCAAAAATGTAATAATGTGACAGTGATAGTGAAATGTAACTTTTATTGATATTGATGATAACCTATTTTCTACATACTAAATCATAAAACAAATTCATATCAAAACATTGAGATCCTATCTCATTACAGTCAGAATGGTTATCATCTAGAACACAAACAATCATACAGGCTGGAGAGGATGCTGTGGGAGGGGGAAGGACTCTCAGTGTTGGTGGAAATGTAAACTAGAGATATCACTAAGGAAATAAATATGGAGTGTCTTAACAATACAAAAAAATAGACCTAAACTTATTATCCTTCCATTACCACTCACGAGAATATATCTGAAGAATACTGAATCAATGTATAAGAAAGATAACTGAATACTTATGTTTGTTGCAACTTTGTTTACAATAGCTGAACTGTAAAATCAGCTGAGAAGCCCAACATCCAATGCATGGATTAAAAAATACACATGTACATTTCACATAATTTTACTCAGCTATAAAAAAGTAAGATTATGTCATGCAAAGGAAAATGGATATATCTTGAGAATATGATGCTGAGTGAAATAATACAAAACCCCAAATGTTGAATTTTGATTACTGCCATTATCATATTGATAATTGAAATGAGACTTCAATGTTAAAGTCGAATGTCTTGGAGGTATCTGTGTATACAAGAGGATTCTGGATGTTACATGTGTCAAATGACACATGTGGGGTTTTGTGTGTGTGTGTGTGTGTGTGTGTGTGTGTGTATAGCATAAATAAATCACCAAATACTGAAAAAATAAGGAAGGAAAAGAGATGAGAGAAAAGGCAATATATTGGTAGGTATAGGAATATTTTTTTTAATTTTTTATTGTAAAGATACTATACAGAGAGTTATAGTTACATGAGTAAGGTAATGAGTACACTTCTTATTGAGCATTGTTACCCCTTCCATTGCATTTCTTTTTTTTTCTTTTTTTTATACTGAAAATACTGTACAGAGTTGTTACAATTATATAGGCAAGATAGTGAATATATTTCTTATCAAGTATTGTAGCCTCCTCCTTTGTTTACCCTTCCCATCCCTTCCCATCCTCCCTCCCCACCACCCAATCCTCCCCAACCAAGTTGTAAAGTTCGTTTTTGACATGACAACTTGTACTTCTCATTGTTGCAACAGGTCCACCTGTATCCTTATTTAAACGACTTGTTTTTCCCCTTCCCCTCCACAAATTATACCGACATCAAATACAATGAAAGCAGGGGTTATACTGTGGGGGAGGGACATACAAAGCAACAAAGAAATAATCTTATAATTGAATTAGAAACAAATGCATGAAAGAAAAAAACATTTAAAATAAATATCTTAGGGTTCATTTTCCTAACATCACATTATCTGACCTTTTCTACTTGTACTCATACATATACTAGATATTGCAAATAAGGGAAATCATGGGAACTATGTTTCTTTGGGCTTGGCTTACTTCACTTAATATAATTTTTTCCAAGTCTTTCCATTTCCTAACAAATGTGGCAATGTCATTCTTTCTGATGGAGGCATAGAATTCCATTGTGTATATATACCACATTTTTTGATCCATTCATCTACTGAGGGGCATCTGGGTTGGTTCCATATCTTAGCTATGGTAAATAATGCTGCAATAAACATAGTTGTACTGGTAGGTTTAGTGTGGTCTTGTTTGTAAACATTTGGGTAAATGCCCAAAAGTGGGACTGATGGGTCATAGGGGAGCTCTATGTGGAGTCTTTTAAGTAACCTCCATACTACTTTCCAAAGTAGTTGAACAAGTTTACACTCCCACCAACAATGAAGTAAGCTTCCCTTCTGTCCACATCCCCTCCAGCATCTGTTGTTATTAGAGTTCTTGATTTTGCCATTCTAACTGGGGTGAGGTGGTATCTCAATGTTGTTTTAATTTGCATTTCTTTTATGGATAGGGAGGTTGAGCATTTCTTCATGTGTCTAATGGCCATCCTTCTTTCTTCTTCAGAGAAGTTTCTCTTTAAGTCATTATCCCACTTATTTATTGGGCAGTGGTTTCTTTGGAAATTTGTTGTTGGGGGATTTAATTTTTTGAGTTGCAAGTATATTGTAGATATTAGACCCTTGTCCGTTGTATGGCTAGTGAAGATCTTCTCCCAATCTGTGGGCTTTCTTTTTTGTCTTTTCTTTTTTGGTACTGGGGATCGAACCTAGGATGTTGCACTTGCTAGGCAAGCGCTTTGCCACTGAGCTACAAACCAGCCCCCTCCGTGGGCTTTCTATTGATCTTGCTAGCTATGTCCTTTGCCATGCAGAAGCTCTGCAACTTCATGCAATCCCATTTGTCCAACCTTTCTTTGATTGGTTGTATTTCTGGGTCTCCATTAAGAAAATTTCTCAATAGATGCAGAAAAGGCATTCGACAAGATCCAACACCCCTTTATGATGAAGGTTTTGGAAAAATTAGGAATCCGTGGAACATTCCTCAATACAATAAAGGCTCTATATGACAAAATGACAAACCTACAGCCAGCATTATACTTAATGGTTAAAAACTAAAGCCATTTCTTCTTAACTCAGGAACAAGACAAGGATGTCCACTCTCTCCACTTCTCTTCAACCTTGTATTAGAATGCCTAGCCACAGCAATAAGACAAGATGCAGACATAAAGGGGATCCAAATAGGGAAAGAAGAAATAAAACTCTCCCTCTTTGTAGATGACATGATCTTGTACTTAAGAATCCCATAGATTCCACTCCCAAATTACTCAAGCTGATTCAAAACTTTGGCAAAGTAGCAGGTTATAAAATTAACCCTCAAACATCAATGGCTTCTCTGTATGACAGCAATGAGAAAAGTGTGGCTGAAATTAGAAAAGCAACTCCATTTGTAATAGCCCCACAAAAAATAAAATACCTAGGAATTAAGTTAACCAAAGAAGTGAAGGACCTCTATGATGAAAACTTTAAAAACTTGAAAAAGGAAATCAAAACAGAACTTA
>NW_012267419.1:2113415-2139379 GCF_000151885.1 Dipodomys ordii
TTCAAACTCTACTATAAAGCCATAGTAATCAAAACAGCTTGGTACTGGCACAAGTACAGACCTCAGGACCAATGTAATAGAATTGAAAACCCAGAAATGAACCTACAGACCTATAGACATCTAATCTTTGATAAGGGAGCTAAAAAAAATAGAATGGAAGAAAGACAGCCTCTTTCAGTAAATGGTGTTGGCAAAATTGGTTAACTACTTGTAGAAAACTAAAGCTAGATCCTTATATATCACCCTGCACCAGAATCAACTTCAAATGGATCAAAGACCTCAAAGTCAAGCAGACACTCTGAAAACATTACAGGATGGAATAGGAGATACCCTAGGTCTCCTTGGCGCAGGTATGTGAATATTTTAAAAATACATTGTATGCATGAGTGGAAATGTCTCAGTGAACCATCCTCATCTTACAAATATATGATAACTCAAAATTAAACAAATTATCAGTTGCAAACCCTCACGTGATATATTTGAATCATGTTGTCTTAGTGTTATAAGCAGGATGTGTTAGAGAGTTCATGGCCACAGAGATATCAGCTATGTTCTGACAGATAAATTTCTCCCATTTTAAGAAAGAAGAAATACAGATTTCATGTGCAGAATTGATATCCACTCACATATTTTAACTTATTAGAGAACAGTGAATTGAATTAGGATGTTTCTTTCCAAGTTTGTAGCACATATTTAGACTAGGTGTCCTAGTCTTATGTGCAGAACTGATTGTAGAAATATATTAAACAGTATTTCATGTAATAATTTTGTTGTAAATATTAAAGCACATTAATTGGATAATACTGATTGAACAATTATACTCAAATATGATTAATGGAATGTTTTGCCAATGTAATTTTCAAAATCTAGTACTATTTTCCCAAAACATTTTGTTTGACTTTATTAGATTAAACTTTTAAAATCTAAAGTCCTTAATGCAAATGTGGAGGTTGTGCTTATATAGAAAATACCACATGTGCTTCCAGGATGATGAGCATTTTAGGTTAAAAATGTGTTAAAGAAATGAAGAAAGTTTAGCCTTGAGAAGAAAGTGTTTGAGAAGAAAATATGAATGTTCCTCGGACTTTAAGTCCCTAATATTTTATGTTGAAAAATAAGGAGGAGCATAAACAAATAGAAGAAATTTAGAAATTGAAGAGAAGCAGATTTCAGTTGAGAAAAAGAACAACTTTCTAAAGCTTAGCAATAAAATATTCTGTTTCTTATAACATGTTACTATTCTCATCTCTGCAATGCTTTAACTGTATTTGGATGATTTTCTGAATGGCACTTTATAGAAGGGACTGCGATATTATGTGGGTTAGGATTTAGTTTGGATTAATTCTGAGATCACATTTGTTTCTCCAATGCTGGTGCATTAGATCACTCTTAGCTTCAAATGTACCCTGCCATTCCTGTATTTGTAATTGAAGAAAACAACAATATTGTTAACAGGATATCATGTGAATATAAGTGATTGATGTCTACAGATTGTTTTTAGACAAAGTTATATATCTAATATAAGTGTCCATTTTGAAGTTATGACTACTATAAAGAGTAATTAAGAGACAATGAAAGATAGCAGACAGAAATGAATGAGATTAAGGTCTTACAGTTAGCAAAGTAAGGAACAAACACATTTTTACTTATTTTTATTTTTTAATTTCTTTTTTTATTGTGATACTGCCCCACTTGTAAGGAAATGGATAGACTTGGAAAATACCACATTAAGTGAAGTAGGCCAGATCCAAAGAAACATAGACTACGTGGTTTCCCTTATTTGCAATAATTAGTATATGTCTAGGATAGTCTTAGCAGATGAGCAGAATAGCTCAATAGCTGCATACATATGACCGTATAAGATGAAGTTAACCAAATTGAACTCCAAGACATGGACAAAAGAGGTTTTACTTTGTTGTTGTTTTAAATGTACTATGTGGTTTTTGTTTCTTTTGTATGTGCTTCCCCCTATGGTATTATCCACTGTTGTCACTGTATTTGATTTTGGTACCCTGGTATTATATATACATCTATTTGAATTAAGGAAGGGAAGGGGAACAAAAGAATGGTGAGAAAAAGGATGAGGGGGACCAGTGCAACAAACACTTTTTTGAAAGAGTAAATCAATAGTGAGTGATGAATGACTTAAAAGTATGAAATTATAAAATTCAACTGAAAAAATTGTGTCAAAGTTTATTTGAAGATCATTGTTTTTGCCTAACAAACAAGGGGATTTCATTTAGCACTATTGAATATTTCATATTGTTTTAAGGACATGGTTGTTACCAAGACCTCACTTCAGAATGTACCACACACCTTAAAAGACAAATCTCCATCTTGGTTTTTCCAATTATCAGAGAATTTCAATTGAGGCATTTTCTGTTTGCCATTTTGAGTCTATAAAGGAGACAGTGGTCTAAAATTCCTATTGGGGAATTAGCTACAGACTTAAATATAGGTCAAAACTGGATCACATATCACTTGAAGCAAGGATTATCATGAATGAATATAATTGTTTAATAATCATAGGTAATATAAGTAATATATTAAATAATATGAATATGTGGTAGATAATATATTGATGTATTTTATTAATATATAAGAATATAGATATATAACTTATTTAATAAATTATACTAATAACATTTATAATTCTTAAAAATACTGGCATTTATTTTTTCTCTCTTCATTATATCTGTACTTCTTTTTGTGAATTTGTGTGCTGGTCCTGGGTTGTGAACTCAGGGTCTGGGCACTTTACCTAGTCTTTTGTGTTCAAGGCTAGTACTTTACCACTTGAGCCATAGCTCCACTTCCAGATATTGGATGTTAATTGCAGATAAAAGTCTTACAGTCATTCCTGTCTGGGCTGGCCTCGAAACATGATCCTCATATCTCAGCTTTCTAAGTTGCTAGGATTTAAAGGTGTGAGCCACTGGTACCCAGCATCAATTCCATACTTTTCTTTTTCTTTTTATAAATTTTCTTTTTTTAATGGACAAAACTGTGCATCATTTATTATAAGATGATGTCAGATGATAGCTAAGAATCATTAATTTTATTGGAAATAATAGTGCTTGAGTTTTCATAGGCCTTGAGTCCTTCAGAGTTTAGTGAGAGGTCTATTTAACTGTTAACATAAATAATGGCATTGAAAATAAGGTTAAGTTGATAGCTATCTTCACAGTTAAAAAAGAGAACCACAGAAGTTTCATTTGTGTATTCAACAGCAGACTGTGAAGATCCAGTCTGTCTTTCATAGGAAATGGATTATATTCAAGTCACTCCACCTACTAGTCAGAGAGGATTATTCCATTTTTTATGGAGTACCATTTGGGCTGGCATCAGCGAGGGTAGCTAAGTAAATGAGGTTTCTATGTAATACATGCTGGTACTGGATGCACTCGTTCATCCGGCCCTTGTTCTGATACTCCAAGATACAATGCACCAACCGGTCATTCTCCTCCAGGAGTCTCTGGACTGTCTGTTGGTTCACCTTGGCCTTCCCTTGCAGCCATTCCGGTGTGAAGATGAACGGCATCGTGGAGAACTCCTGGCAGAAGTCTGTCAACCCCAGCTCAGCCTCTGGGACGGCGGGGCACCTACATTGAAGTCACCTAAATTTTATTAAGTAGCTGCACAAGACTTGCCATTTAACAAAGCAGTTTATGGAAACAATGTATCTTGACCAATGTCACCCCTTTCTGTGGTGTACCTTCATATGATTTTCCCTGGTCCACAACTTAATAAGCGTTTTTTTTCCCGTAAGATAGCTAAACTAGCACTATTTCCTATCATCACTGAAAAGCCACTTGTAGAGTATGAATATGCTAACATTTCAGAAAAAGGTGAATTGAAATCAAGTAAGTTAAAAAAATGGTTCGTAAGTACATTAGTTATATTTCCACTGAAGCAGTACTCATTTATAATGCACCATCCTCAGGAATGACGAAGTATTCCTATGAAAGACAGTAAGTATGCATTTACCTTACCAGAATACAAAATATCCTCATGGGCATACAATATGAAAATAAAACCATATAAATGGCATAACAGTACTATACAAAAGTAGGGCAAGTTTTAACAATGACAAGTTTATTACCAAAAACAAGTTTTAACATTGTCTTTGGTGATGGTAAATTACTTTACGGAAACATTAATCAAAATTATTTGGAAAAGAAAATTGATACAGTAATTGTTCTCTAGTCACATAATGATTTAAACAATGAAGCCTTGATTCTGTCATGGCTTGATTTTGCATTTGAGCAAGTTACTGAGTCTCTCCTATTCCTCAATCTCCTTATCTGAAATGTGGACACAAAATTACTATTTACTCACATTCTCTAATAAGAATTAAGAATGAATCCATGGTAAACATTTGCTATTGTCTGATACAAAGTAAAGTCAGTTAATGGTCACTCTTAATATTAATGAATATACCTTTTTGTATCTTTTCATGGGAGATTTTACCTCCACAGCCCAACCAGTCAGTCTACTTGTGTTGACCAACTGAATACAATTTTCATTCTGGGAGGCAGTTTTTAAAGTTTTTATATTAATAAAATACAATATATTAATATATTATCTGCCATATATGTTATATTATGTAATGTATTAAAATATTATATTAGCTATGATAATTATATAATTATATTCATTCATGAATAATCCTTGTTTCAAGTAATATGTGAACCAAGTTTTGACCTTTATTTAAGTCTGTAGTTAATTTTCCAGTAGGAATTTTAGACCTATGTCTCCTTTATAGACTCAAAGTGGTAAACAGGCAATGCTTCTATTAAAATTTTCTGGTAATTAGAAAAACAAAGACAGAGACATGATTTCTAAGTTAAGGGTTTCTCTAGTAACTGAGAAATTGTATACATCCATTTTTAATTATAATAATTAAAGATAAACTTCCACAATCACATAGAAAGAATATAAAGAATATATACAATATAAACAATATATATAATCACATAGAAAGAATACAAACAGACACAGAGATACTTACAATCATATTATGCCACCTAAAAAGAAAACAAATTGCATTGGATTCAAATAGACTTGAGCTCACTTACATACCAACCTCCATGTGAAAAATAGGCATGAAAATTTCCAATCACATGTTTTATTTGTAGACATATGAAAAATTTGTATTTCTCCACTGGACTCTCAATTTTCTCCTATTGCTCAAGGCAATTGCTTCAGAATTCTACTCTGTAATTGGATCCATCAAAATTGACTTGGACTCATTTTTTCAGAACCTTAATTATTACTGATAAATTAAGTCCTGCTAATTGGTTAATAGCTGCCAAATTGTTAATTTGTTTTATTTTTCCTGGCAATACACTTCATTTTAAAAGAGGCCTTTAGGACATGGTCATAGCCATCATTTCTGAACACAATTTCCATATCTATGAAAGTGTAAAGCTATTACTTATTGTATCACAAGGTTATTAAAAAGTAAGTGAAAGATTTAGATGATTCTCATAAGGATAATGCTGTATACAAATATAAATGCCAAAACCTTAGTCACTCAGTCAACAAGTATTTACTATACATGTGCTGGGTACAGATGTCATTCCTGTAATATATTAGTAAATATAGCTCCATGTCTTTATGAAGCACCTATTCACACAGTGAGACCCATAACATATTTACAGAAAGTAAATCATGTTGCCCATTACAAAGTGATAAGTATTATATAGAAGGAAAAAGAGTTCATGAGAATGGGACCTTGTTGGGAGGACTTAGTAATATTAAATACAGGAGAGATGGTGATACAGTTTAGTGGTAGAGCATTTACTTACCTAACATGGATGGGGAAGACCTGACACTTGATTCCCAGTATGACAATTTTAAAATTCAGTGGTAAAAGTAAAATGGGCCTCATAAAGAGGGTGATGTGGAAAAAAAAGACTTGAGGAGGTTGAAGAAGTAAGCTATGTGGATGTTAGAAGGATTAATATTCTAAGTTGGTGACTAATCAGAAAGAGAAAAACCCTACCAAATTTAAGAGGACATCATGTACAGCAATTAATAAAAAGTAGAAGAAACAAAGATGCCAGTACAATTGCAATAGAATGCACAAGGAGGAAAGTAGTAGATAGCATCAGAAAGGTAATGTGATATAAGAGTAAGGGGTTTTTAATTCAGGTAGGGTCTTGTAGGTCACTTTGATGACATTTGATTTACTCTTCATGAAATGGGAACCCAATAAAAGCCACAGGTCAGAGGAATAACCTATGACGATATAAAAATATGGAAGGCAAACAAGGACAGCAACAGGGAACTCAGGAAAATAACATACTAATCTATATGAGAGATTATAGTGATAGGAAAGAAAACAGTGAAAAACTGTCAGATTCTAGATGTAGTTTTCAGCATATTGCCAATGATCCTATCTGATGGACTGAGAGTAAAACAGGACCAAACAATGACTAATGTTTTGGTGCCTAAAGCAGGATGAAGTTGCTATTGACTGTTAGGCAGTTAACAGTAGAGGAAATGACGGAAACAAGATGAATATGGGAATATAAATGTAAGCATTTATATAATATTTAAAATGATCAAATGAGATCATTATGTTTGAACTGCTGCTGGCGAATTCCTATGGTAAGCAGTTAGAGAAATGAACAACCAGGAAAGGAGACTTGGATGGAATAAATTGGTAGCTGTAAGTAAAGCATAGGATTATGGTACTTTAGAAGCTAAGTGAAGAAAATCTATCAAGGAGGAGAATATGATGGACTGTGTACAACAGTACCAAAAGATGATGTCAGATGAGAGCTGAGAATTGAAGATTTCAACTAGAGCAGTTAGGGTTGTAAATCCACATGCAGGATTTTTTCAGAGAAAGTAAGAATGGAGAAATTCAAGAACAAATGTAGACAATTCTTTTGGGGAATATTTCTACGAAGTGATACAGAATTGGGACTATAACTGACAATTGATGCAGTGTCAAAAGAAGATTTAAAATATAGTATATATTTCCAACAAAATAAGGGAATAATAAAAAGCCTGTTGATGGGAATTTTTCTATCAGAAATAGAAAATTTTGCTTAATAGAATAGAGATGATTAATTGCTAGAGCAAAGTTGTTGAGTAGGTGAGAGGGGAAGAGATCTAATGCAAAAGTGGAGGGACTGACCTTAGATAAAAGTGTGGACAGTTCATCCATGGTAACATTTGGGACAGCAGAATATCAATAATTCAGCTGAAAGATTCTGACCTTTGGAATTTCACATCTTCTGGAAGGCTGTGTAGGAAATATTTCAGAGCATAAGGCCTTGCAGGAACTCTTATGTATTACTATGTAGAAAATGTAGGGTATTCTTCCACTAAACAGTTGGGTAATTTTGTGGGTTTTTTGTATCTAAATTGCTGATCTCCAGTTTCATCTAGAAAATGAAAGTTCAGGTCTCTAAGGAATGTTTTAAAATTTTTTCATAGTTCCTAATGTTATATTGTACACTGGCTAAGATTTAATAGCTAGAAACACTCTTTATCCTCTATGGAACTTTTTAATATTTTAATTTAGTGCATGGTCTTGGGAAAACTATACCTAACCTAATAAAAAATTATTTGCTAGAAGGTGGTCCAGATTTCAGAGAAAAATACAGAATGGGAGTGAGAGGGAAGGCTGGTGTGAAAAAAGGATGGAGAGAAACATAAAGGGAGAGTAACACTTTCTTTTCTCTGTTTATAGTATCATGGAACGGGTACACAAGAAAAAAATTAAGTAATGCACAAAATGTATTCATAGATATTTAATTGTAGTTAAAAAATTAGAAATAGTTAACTATACAGAAAATCTGCAGGCCATCTGGTCTTTTGTCACTGTGTATTTTTTAATCTTAATTCAGAATTGCTTCTTTACTACTTATTACATGGTCATTTATATTTTTCTTATGAAATTGGCCTACTTCTACTGATGCTCAATTTCTGACCTATGGAATTTATTCCAAACTCTATTACCCTTTGTGTGAAATAGTTCAGCTTTTGTTCGTTTGCTCCAAGATTTCTAATTTTAGATTTAATCACTAGAGACAGTAAATATCTCCAACTCAGCCCTGTGCAGCTCCAAGCTACTTTTCTAATACTTCCCATAATTTGAGACTCTCTACTAAGGGTTCTTAAAGCATGCTGTTTTCTGTTGAAAACAAATTTCTTGGTCCAAATTCTCACCCTAAATCTATGGGGAAATTGTTAGGACATGATCTTACTGTTTACTTTTAAACTTTCCTTTGAACCCAAGCTTGATATGTTAACATCAAGGGTTACCAGTTTTCTGGGACTGGGATTGTTTTGCTTCACATAGCATACTCAAGATGAGGGAAAAGGAACAGAATTTTTTGTGAACTACAGGCACAAAAGGAATGGATACTGCAAGCACTTGAAGGGCTTCTGGAATCTATTGCTGGGCCCCTCTGAAAGTAAACCCTGCTGATCATGACATTCCTTACCATTATTATTCTCTGAGACAATTCATTAAGTGGTACCATTAAAATCTGGCCACTGTCCTTCTCACCCTGGTTAATCTTCTAGTGGCATTAGGATTCAGTGTTCGGCTTCCCAAAGCAAAGGGCAGGTGTCAGACTTCCTGAAGAATCACAAAAAAAAAAATGAATCAGCCTGGTGACATGACAAAATGAAGCGGGAGAATTTATACTAGTAAAAAATTTATCCTAGTTACATGTGTTTAGTTTTGGAAAGGTACATGAAATCATGTGTATTCCCTGATCTTTAGAAACTACTGTTTTGTCTACTTGAGAACATTTATATCCCCAATCACCACAACAAATGCATAGATAATTCTAATTTGGTGATTGTAATGTGTTGTAAAAAATAGTCATATAGTTGACTAATTTGTAAAATAATACAAAATATATAGACAAAAGTTATTTGTTTACCAATTAATTCATTAGTTCAAAAATATTTACTGAATACTAATGCAACTGTTGAATTTTAATGAGTCAATTAGATCTGTTTAATCTTGAAAAAAGTTCTAATATTTTAGTTGATTAAACAAATACAACTATGCATTGTTAGGCACCAGTGGTTCATGCCTATAATCCTAGCTACTCAGGGTGCTGAGATATGAGGATTATGGCCAGGCAGGTAAGCCTGTGAGACTCTCATTTCCAATTAACTACCATTTTTTTTTGAAGTAGAATTGTGGTTCAAGTGATAGTGCCCTAGCCTTGAACTCAAAAGATCAGGCCATAAGTTGTAGTTCCAGGACCAGAACCTACAAAAAAATGGGTACTCAAGTCTCCTATGAAAGAATTGCAAACTAGAAGCTTCATTTTTTTTGTCTGTCACAGGGTTTGAACTTGGGTCCTAAGCAGGCTCCCTGAAGCTCTTTGCTCAAGGTTAGTATTGGAACACTTTGAGCAACAGCTCCACTTCCTGTTTTCTGGTAGTTGGAGATAAGAGTCTCAAGGAGTTTCCTGTTTGGGCTGGCTTTGAATTGTGATCCTCAGATCTCTGCCTCCTGAGTAGCTAGGATTATAGGAGTGAGCCACCAGCTCCTGGCAAAGTTTCAATATTTTGATAGAATCAGGGTATATTGAGAGAACACAGAATTTTCTCTAGGAAAAAGAGACAGCTTTTTTTTTAAAAAAACAAAAACAAAAACAAAAACAAATGAATTCTTCAATAAGATGTAAAAACTGAGTGAATTATAAAATTGTAATTTTTTCTGTAAAAAATAGAATACTTAAAAATTACGTATACATCATTTCTGCAGATCTGCTCTGGTAATAATTTAGATCTTAACCTGGTCTCCTTGGATTACTTCCAGAAGGCTGAATATATGTGCTAAGTATTGTTTTAAGTGGTAATAAATTAATCAGCTTCCATCATACACTCCTAGAAATCCCTAGAACAATGTAGATTACTGACCACCCTTAACTAATTCTATTATGATTCACAGATTTTCTCAAAGTGAATGAGAATACCTGGAGATAGACTTGCAGTGAAAATAAATCCTTGACCAGAGACACTGAATGCTGTACTTTCTCTGGGACCCCCGTTTAATGTTCTGTTCTTTGGTCAGGCTTTAAGCAAGTGTATAAAAACAAGATAAGTCAAAAATTAGGCCCCACCTATAAGCAGTGTACTTACATGAGTCAAATACTCTTCATTAGACCTTTGAAACAGGTTCTAATCTTATTTCACAATTGACTACAACTGTGTGCTTATTTTTTTGTCAGGAAGTTGTCCCTTCTTGATAATGAACAAAATAAAAATCTATAAAATTTTATGGAGATAGTCCTGGAAGTGAATTTAGGAGCTGTAGAACCTAAACATTGTCAAAACTCAGAAAGTATATGTGGCTATGCCAAGACATTTACTTCTCTCATCCTTGTTTTTCATTGACAAACATTTCTAGTACTTCTCATATGATACAAAAATATTTTATGTACAATGTACATTCACTGAATGAATGATTCTCATATTAAGGTTCCTGGTCTTAATGCTACTTGATTTCACTGTTGGAATGGGGATAATTAAGAACCAGAGAACACCTCAAGTTATAGTAAATGATTGTTTTATTTTCATTTACTTTATAGCAATAAAACATGCATCTTTTCATGGCTTATTTTGAATTCCCTAAGGAATCCATCATGTGATTCAAATGAAGTAGTAGTTCTGGGTGTTGAAGTCTAACTACTCATCTCAAGGAATAATTAGTTTTTAGTAGATGACATAACTATACTTGTGTTGCAGTCCTTTGAAGAGTAGCTGAATTGTTTCAGTGTCAACTCACTGAAGATCAAGTTCTAATGTTAACATTCTAAATTCCTATTATTCCTGAAACTTCTAGGTTGTTACTATTACTGCTCTACCATTTGATCCATAGCTTTGCTTATTGCTTTTTGGTGGTTAATTGAAGACAAGAGTCTCATGGACTTTCCTATTTGGGCTGGCTTTGAATTGTAATCTTCAGATCTCAGCCTCCTGAAATATGAGCTACCCATCACCTGGTTAATTTCTTACTTTTTTTTTCCAGTCTTCAGGCTTGAACTCAGAGCCTGGGCTATGTCTCTGAGCTGCTTTTGCTCAAGGCCAACATTCTGCCACTTGAGCCACAGTGCCACTTTCAGCTTCTTCTGGTACTATGGAATCGAACCGAGGGCTTCATGCAAGCATTCTACCACTAAGCCACATTCCTAGCCCTATTTTCCTTTTTATTTAACACAATTCTGGTTATTTCTTTTTACTTTCACTTATTATTGTAATGATTTGGAAATAATTATTTCTATTTTCTCTCATCATAGATCAACATACTTTCAAAAAACAAAAATACCTGGTGTTTGAAGATTGGAGATAGGTGTAATCCTGCTGAAGCTTTGGGCTGAGAGAAGGCTCTGATGGATGCTAGTCCTTTTCAATGTAGTCATGTGACTAGATTTGATTTAAAGTTTTCTTTCTTTTGGGGTCTTTAAACTGTCATGTCAAACAGAAAAGCAATCTTGTCTTCTTTGCATTTTGTAAGTAAACTTCAGTATTTACATATTTTTTCCTAAATCTGTTCCAAATCTCATTTGTCTAATATTTTAAGATATTTTAAGCTTAAGACTTGAAAAGGAATACAGCTAAGTAACACCCAAGGTTGAACAATGTGCTAAGATTTTGTGTGATAAATTTACATAGAAGTCATCTAGTAAATAAAACTAGTAAATCAATGTTTCCTCTTTACCTCTCCTACTTTTTATTGGTTTTAATACTGTAATGTCAAAGCTTATGAAATTACTACATTCTAGTCTATAACTATGTTTAGTACATGTTAAATAAGTGTAAAAAGTATTATTTTTTTATAAACAATGAATTTTTCCTTGTATGTGGCTTATTAAAATGCTTCTTCATGTTAACATTATTATTGTATGTTTGGATCAGTTTTGGAAGCAGAAAAACAAATATACAATTTTATAATTGAATGCCATATGAAAATAAGATATATATAGATAGATAGATGGATAGATAGATATCTGTCTCTCTCTATATATCTATATAAATTCACTTTACAATTTTTTAGTGTTGTCATAATTTTAAATAAATAATAATCTATGTTCTGGGAAGATGGCAGAGGAAAAGTTGAAGGCTAAACAAGTTCTCGCATAGAAAGCAGTTTTAGTGTTCCAGTGAACAGTCCTAGGCCAGAGAATCACACCAAGTGTGCCATGACAGTACAGAGAGTTTGGCCAGAGAGGGAAAATCCAGGCAAGGAGACAAACCTGAGCACATGGCAGCAGGTGCAGCTGCAGCTGCAGTGGCTGCGACAGTGCCCATAGCCGCTATGCCTACAACAAGGAGAGTTTGGGACAAAGGCGCCAGATGCACGAGCAAGCAGATTCTACTCAATACCAGCAAGAACTGACAAGGAGCAAATATCTTCATCCTGCAGAGTGCATGCCAGAGATGACACAGGAAAAAAGACTCTGGCCTGAGTAGAACCCTGACACCCTCACTCCTTCTCAGGGAGCAGAGGAGGGAAGGCCACCCCTCCCCCACAACTATGGAGATCTCCATCTTTGATACTGACAAAGGCCCAGCTGAGCAGCTAGCTCCAACTCAGGCCTTGAGAGAAAACAAAAGAGGCATTTAGCAGGTCACAGGAACCTGACCTGAGCTGCCAGGCTCAGCTCCACCCAAGGGAAAGTCACCCAGCCCAGGCAGAGAAGCTCCACCCCCAGAGGGGGTAAACAAAGCCAGAAGCTGCCCTTCCTCACAGCAGCCTAGACAATCAATTGAAATTCAGTAAACATAAACCCTGAGAATGTCTCCAGGCTGGGCTCTGTGAGTGTCTCAGGAGCTAGCCCCTCAGGGAAAAGCTACTGTTTGCTGAAAGGCCTCAACTCTATCCAGAACCTAGCCTCAACACAGCATCTCCAAAATGAGGAAACAGACATTTCCTTCTTTTGTGATAATCAAAGCAGACCTCCTACTGAACTAGCCTGGGAGGATCACAAAATTCTGGGTAAAGCTGAGCATTTTTTCTGCCTGCCCAAACAAACTGACTTAAGAAACTAATCAAGCCACAGGAAAACCAAACACCACAAGCAGACCAGAGACTCCACCAAAAGACTGATTACAGACACAAGGGAGATAGAGGATCTTCCCATCCACTGCTCCCCCCCCAAAAAAAAAATCAAAGAACTCTTGCTTTTGCATCTATTCTTTTTAATTTTTTAAAAAATGTTTTCTATTAATCTTTTTATCCCTCTTATCTTTATTTTAGGTGTATATATGTGCATGTACTTTAAAAAAAATCTCTACTGACCCTTTGGTCCTTTTTTATCTTTCTTCCTCATTCTTTTTACTTTTTCTTCCCTTTTGTTCTTTTTTGCATGATTTAATTGCTGTTCTGCTCAGCCTCAGATATACCGGTCATCGATTATTAGACCTTATCCCCCATTGTGTTCACACTTAATCCAGAAATTTCTTACTCAATTCAAAACCTTTTAGGCTTAAATTACTTAATAGCAGTATTATTTCTTTATACCTATACAATATCTTAAGTATTTTTATTTTTTAGTTTTAAATGTCTCCTTTCTATCCCTCCCCTCCTCTCATCCTGTCCCCATTGTTCTCTTAATATTACTTTTTAAGCTTGCATAATTTTTAAAGCTTTATATATATATTTATTTATTATACAGGAGATATACAGAGAGGTTACAGTTACATAAGTCAGGTAATGCATACATTTCTTTTTGAACAATGTCACCTCTTCTCTCATTTTCTCCCAGTTATTTCCATCACAATACTCCTTCCAAAAAGTTATATTTAAACATAGTGTCTAATGAGAAGCACTGCTGAACTAGTTCACACTTTGTCCCAACATTTCTATTCTTCCCTTTACCCTACCCCAAATAGATAAACTTACATATAAGACAAAAGGCACAGAAAACAAAAAACAGCAGAAATGGGGGGAAAACATGAAATAACATAAAACCTCTGTTTCCATTCCTTGGAGTACATTTTGATGAACATAATTTTATTTGATTGTATGAAGATAGTTATTGAGCCTTTTTGATCCTCTCCTAAGTATATCCTCCTTTGATCCCACTGTGTAAATATTTAGAGTCTTGTTTAATTTATCATGTCCAAAAAACTTGCATAATTTTTAAGTGTTTCACTTTTTAAATTTACATTTTTGTTTTTCCATTTTTTTCTTTTCTCTTTTTTTCTTCTCTTTCTTCTATCATTCTGGCCAATCCATTTCTCTCTTTGAGATTAAGACATGGTTAATTTCACTCTCCTTTTACCTTTCCACATGCCTCTCACCCTATTTTACCCCACATTTCTCCCTAAACCTAATAATTTCTGGTTTGCCAAATTCTTCTCTGCAGTTCATAGCCCATTAATACATAGTTGTTAGATGTTGAATAGATATACATGTTGAACTAGATTGTATCTGCAGACTTTTGACTGTGCAATTACAGGCCTTTGGTTGATGCTTGCCTTAAAATAGTGTTCTAGCACAAAACTGGTGTTACATTCATACCAAATGGGCAAAAAAAAAAGCCAGAAAACACAAGAAATATGGCAAGTTCTAGTATCTCAGGTTAATCAGGGGTTATGTTAATCAGGTGACAGAACACATAATGAATAATCCAGAGGAGATTGCCCAAAAAACCCTACAAGCACTACTGGTAAAGATGGTTAATGAAAAGTTTGAAAACCTGCAAAGGACTCAGTGTGAACATGATAGAGAGAGAGAGGAGGCAAACCGAAGTTTAATAGTGGAAGCTCATAAGCCTGAAGAAGCTACTTAAACATTGATACAGGAATTTTGTAATCAGGTTGAGAACACTCAAAGAGAAATGAAGGAATTGTGTGAGCAGGCTGAGAACAGTCAAAGTGATAGCAAAGGCAGTACTCAGAGGCAAGTTTATAGCTCTGAGCTCCTACATCAACAAATTGGAGAGATCTGAAACCAACATTTTAATGAGACATCTGAGCCTCCTTGAAAAAGGGCAGCAAGATAAACCCAATCCAGTAGACTGAAGGAAATAATTAAAATTAAATCAGAATTAAATGAATTAGAATCCAAAAAAAAACATAGAAAGAATCTACAAAACAGTGTTGGTTTTTCGAACAAAATTAACAAAATTGACATACATTTAGGAAATCTTATCACAAAGAAGAGAACACATGCAAATAAATAAACTCAGAGATGAGAATGGAAAAAACACCACAGAAACAACCAAGATTCAGAACATTATCAGGGATTACTCCTCAAACCTTTATGCTAATAAGTTTGAGAACTTGAAAGAAATGGACCTTTTCCTAACAAATATATTCATGCCTAACTAAACCAAGATGAGTTAAACCATCTTATCAGGCCCATATCAAGCATTGAAATAGAAACAACAATAAGAGACCTCGCATCTAAGAAAAACCCAGGACCGGATGGATTTACAGTGGAATTCTACAAGGCCTTAAAAGTAGAGCTCACACCAATACTCCTCCAACTCTTCAATGAAATTGAAAGAGAAAGCTCACTACCGAACTCTTTCTATGAAGCCATCATAACCCTCATCCCAAAACTAGGCAGGGACTCATCAAAGAAAGAGAAGTAGAGACCCATTTCTTTGATGAACATTGATGCAAAACTTAACAAAATTTTTGCCAATCGACTTCAAGAATTCATCCAAAAAATCATACACCACGAACAAGCAGGATTCATTTTAAGGAAGCAAAGCTGGTTCAATATATGTAAATCAATTGATATAATTCATCACATCAACAGGAGCAAGGATAAGAACCACATGGTTATTTCAATAGCTGCAGAAAAAGCATTTGACATGATCCAACACCCCTTTACGATGAATGTTCTGGAAAAATTAGGAATCCATGGAACATTCCACAATACAATAAAGCCTATAGATGACAAAGCTACAGCCAGCCTTATACTTAATGTTGAAAAACTAAAGCCTTTTCCTCTTAACTCAGGAAGGAGACAAGGATGTCCACTCTCTCCACTTCTCTTCAATCTAGTCTTAGAATGCCTAGCTACAGCAATAAGACAAGATGCAAACATAAAGGGGATCCAAATAGGGAAAGATGAAGTAAAACTCTTCCTGTTTGCAGATGACATGATCTTGTATTTAAAGAATCCCACGGACTCCACTCCCAAATTACTCAAGCGGATTCAAAATTTTGGCAAAGTAGCAGGGTATAAAATTAACCCTCAAAAATCAATGGCTTCTTTGTACGCCAACAATGAGAAAAGCATTGCTGAAATTAGGAAAGCGTCTCCATTTGTAATTGCCCAACAAAAAATAAAATACCTAGGAATTAACTTAACCAAAGAAGTGAAGGACCTCTATGAAGAAAACTTTAAAATCTTGAAAAAGGAAATCAAAAGGAAACTTAGAAAGTGTCAAAAACTCCCATGTTCCTGGATTGGAAGGATCAACATCTTGAAAATGGCAATACTTCCCAAGGCTATCTACAAATTCAATGCGATACCTATCAATATTCCAACTTCATTCTTCAAGGAAATAGAAGAGGCAATCCAAAAATTCCTATGGAACAATAAGAGTCCCTGAATACCAAAAACGATCCTCAACAGAAAGAACAGTGCTGGAGGAATACCAATACCAAATTTCAAACTCTACTACAAGGCCATAGTAATCAAAACAGGTTGGTACTGGCACAAGAACAGACCTCAGGACCAATGGAATAGAATTGAAAACCAAGACGTGAACCCACAGATCGATAGCCATCTAATCTTTGATAAGGGAGCAAAAAAAATATAATGGAAGAAAGACAGCCTCTTCAGTAAATGATGCTGGATAAATTGGTTAACTGCTTGTAGAAAACTAAAGCTAGATCCTTACATATTACCCTGCACTAGAATAAACTCCAAATGGATCAAAGACCTTGGAGTTAAAACAGACACTGAAAATATTACATGATGGAATAGGAGAAACTCTAGGACTCTTCGGCATAGGCCAATATTTTCTTAATAGAGACCCAGAAACAACAAATCAAAGAAAGGTTGGACAAATGGGATTGCATGAAGCTATAGAGCTTCCGCATGGCAAAGGATATAGCTAGCACACAGATTGGGAGAAGATCTTCACTAGTCATACGACGGACAAGGGTCTCATATCTAAAATATACCTGGAACTCAAAAAATTAAAACCCCCAACAACAAATCGTTAAAGAAACAACTGCCCAATAAAGAAGTGGGCTAAAGACTTACAGAGAAACTTCTCTGAAGAGGAAAGAATGATGGCCAGTAGACACATGAAGAAATGCTCAACATCTCTAGCAATAAAATAAATGCAAATCAAAACAACATTGAGATATCACCTTACCCCTGTTAGAATGGCTATAATCAAGAACTCTAATAACAACAGATGCTGGAGGGGATGTGGACAGAAGAGAACCATATTGCATTGTTGGTGGGAGTGTAAACTTGTTCAACCACTTTGGAAAGTAGTATGGAGGTTCCTCAAAAGACTCCACATAGAGCTCCCCTATGACCCAGCAATCCCACTTTTGCGCATTTACCTGAATGATCACAAACAAGACCATACTGAAGCTACCAGCACAACTATGTTTATTGCAGCATTATTTACCATATCCAATATATGGAACCAACCCAGATGCCCCTCAGTAGATGAATGGATCAAGAAAATGTGGTATATATACACAATGGAATTCTATGCCTCCATCAGAAAGAATGGCATTGCCCCATATGTTAGGAAATGGAAAGACTTGGATAAAATTATATTAAGTGAAGTAAGCCAGACCCAAAGAAACATAGGCTCCATGGTTTCCCTTATTTCTAATAACTAGTATATGTCTGAGACAAGTGGAAAAGATCAGATATGTTGATGCTAGGTGAAGTGAACCCCAAGATAAGTTTTCAAATGTTTTGTTCTTTCATGCAATTGTTTCTAACATATTTTTAAGATGATTTCTTTGTTGTTTTGTATGTCCCTCCCCCACGCTATAAACCGTTTTCACTGTATTTGATGATGGTATAATTTGTGGAGGGGAAGTGAAAAAACAAGTCGTTAAAATAGGGATACAGGTGGACCCAATGCAACAATGATATGTACAAATCGTTATGTTGAAAAACGAATTTTACAAGTTTGGCCATGGTGGGCTGCAGGGGCTTGTCTATATGGGTGTGGGGGGCAGGATATGGGAAGGGATAGGAAGGGGAAACAAAGGAGGAAGCAACAATGCTTGGTATGGTATGCACTCATTATCTTGCCCATGTAAATGTAACTCCTCTGTATGGTATTTTCATAATAATAAAAAAGAAATAATAATCTACTCTATCTTTGTAATTATCAACTATATATTATGGTTTGGAATTTCCTCTAACATTTTTATTATGTCTTTCTTGTAGCAAAGTCAGAACATGAGTAACCTTGTCATGTAATCCTCGTAATCATCTAGTACATATTTACTGCAAATATGTATAAGAAAAAATTATAAGCATATGTAACCAAGAAAAAAATATCACTTCCTGACTGGTAACAATGGTTATCTGAGCCAGGCGCTGGTGGCTCATGCCTGTAATCCTAGCTACTCAGGAGGCTGTGATGTGAGGATCGCAGTTCGAAGCCAGCCTGGGCCAGAAAGTCTGTGAGACTCTTATTTCCAATTAACTACCAGAAAACCAGAAATGGTGTTGTGGTTCAAGTGGTGGAGCACACGCCTTGAGCTGAAGAGCTGAGGGACAGCACCCAGGCCCAAATATCAAGACCCATGACCAACAACAACAACAAAAGTCTATATGAACTCTCAAAAAATGGGGCTTAAATTGGCTTATTGGTATCCAAAATGTAATGTCAGTTTACTCATCATTTCATTAAGCTGCAATGCTATTCTCTAATAATGCTCATTAATGTTGGATCGATCTTTTAAACTACAAAGTGTCTTGTCAATATTATCCCATATTCCTACCACCATGAAAATGTAATTGAGTTAGTTCTTGTGATCCCATTTTACAGAGAGACGGAGGGAGATAGAATATTGCATATTCATACAGAATGATTTAATAATTTAGATGAGAGTAAAAATTCATTAATAGCATTGAAATGTCTAATGCAACAAGGTTAAACTATCTACTTAGTGGTTCAATTTAACTTCCATGATATTAGGATAAGACTTTGTAAATCAGATTTTACAAGGTGATTATATTTTCAGAGATTTTTAAAATCATGTACAAGTATATAATAATAGCACTTAAGACAGGACAGAAATAGGTTCATTTGCACGTCATTCCATCATGTTGAAATAATGCTATGTGGTGAGAATACTATGTTACAAATACATGTTGTGAAACACACAAATATGGAACATACATATATGAAGCATATATATATATATATATATATATATGTATGTATGTATGTATGTTCCACTGTATGTGTGTGTGTGTATCTCATAACTAGGAATGTCTGCCAATGTCCCACGTGCCATGTGTTAAAGGTTGGTCCCCAGCTTAGTGTTACTGGGAATGGATGATGGGGCTTAATCGAAGGAAGCTAGGTCATTATGATTATGGCCTTGGAATAGGTACTGTGACATCATTACCTTCTTGCCTTTCTACTTCCTGGAAGCCTTGAGGTAAGCAAATCTAAAAATACTCTGTCTATGATGCACTATGCCACCACAAGCCCAAAGACAATGGGACAAGAAACAGAAGACTGAGGCCTCTTGTAGCCATGAACCAAAACTAACATTTCCTTATTAAAACTTGATTGATCTCAAATAATACTATAGTAATTGAAACAGTATAATCCATTATACGTAGTATATTATTACACAATAATTTTGTATGTTAGGTTTTTGATCCTCACAATGAGTAAATATTTGAATGACTCTTCAACAGTGAGAAAGCTCAGTTAGTAAGTACTATTTACATATACAAAATTACTTAGAAAGGAACAATGTTACTTCTAGAGTTGTAAAAAAAAACCTATCAATTACTGGATTTTAACAAGTTTATGATACGACCCCAACAAATTAAAGCATAATAAATTAAATTTATTTCTGAGTGTAGATATGAATTTAGAAATTTTTTTTTCACACACAGAAGTACCACCTCTTTTCTGACAGAACAATCGAAAGATCCCAAATCTAACAATCCTCCTTGTGAAGGGTAATTTTTAGATGGTTGGATATTGTTAGTTGTGTTAGTCTATATTTCTTTTTAGCTAGTAAATCTATATATTAACTTACCTGAACTGATCAAAACCATGACTGAACACTGAAGCAAGAAGGTTATCTCAGCCAATAGTTTCTTAAGAAATACAGAGTGTGACAAAGTTTATCAAATATATGTCACACATTGTAGTGATCACAGGTGTGAACAAAGCTTTTATAAGTAATTGAAAGCTAATTTGTTTTGTTATTATGTATTCAAGGACTGAACAACTCATTATTCATTCTCTCTGTTGTCCAATGAGGGTGAACAAGGTCAAAATATTTTACATGCATGTATGTAAATAGAACAAAGAACCTGTTGAAATTATTTTAAGAAGAGGTGATGAGCATGACAGAGAGTTGAGTTTAAGGTACTCTAAAGGCTTGGATGAAAACACGAACATATCTATATGCATGTACTTTATGTACATATATGGAAATAATAAAATCTTTTGTAGAACTTATGTATGGTACTAACAATTTTTCTAAAAGTAATTCAACAATTCATTTATGTTCTTCATATTCTCTATTTTTTTTACAGAGTGGTCAAACTCAGGCCCTTTTAAAGTTTGATTATTGTAAGAACATGTACATTGAGCAGAAAAGATTTTATCAACATGATTTATGAAATTATTCTATAAAACTGTGCAAAAAATAATTCTGAGATTTAAATAAATGAATGCACAAAATGGCATACCTTTAGATGTGTATAGAGGGAGGAAGATTCAGTCATGTCTGAACATATGAATTGCTTAGGATAGAAAAGCTGAATTGAAACATACAGAGAAGACTGCTCAGCATTTATTTCTATGCTAGTACACAAAACACTATCTTTTCTCTATTGTTTCTTTTTATTCATACAAATGTGCATACACATGCCTATGGAATAGAATTCTTTTGTTAGAATGAGGCATTCCTTATCTTTATTAGAGATCAACATGTTCTGGACCAACAGTGTGCATATTATAGCATGTATTTTTGGATCAAGTTAGATCTAGAAGTCAAATGCAGCTATGGAATTCACCTTTGACTCTCCTCAAAGAATTTTCTTCATTATCACTGTGACAGGAAAATAGTTCAAATAGAAGGAAGATAGACCAACTGAAGTACAACTATCAGGCTAGCAAACATGAAGAGCTCAAATATGAATCAGAGCCAGGGTATACTTTTAGTGGAAGACTTCTGGCATTTTGGGTGTTATAGTCAGTGATAATGTCATTAAAATATTGCATTCCATCCTCGTGATCTGTAAAATATGACTTAAATTCTTTTTGGTAGAAAATAATTGAAATAATGTGAGTACTTGCATAGCTTCTTACAAAAGACTAAATGTCATATAAAACATAGATCTTTGGAGTTGTTGAGTGTACTTATCCACATTTTAGAGATAAAGAAAATGACATAGAACATTTAGGTACCTCTATTACTGTTAAGAGTAGTCTCATAACATATATGGATCATCAGTGATTTATGCTGCATTGTATGCCTTTCCAACCCTATACAGTGACATAACTTCCAGCCATGTCAACATGCCAACCTAGTAAAATGAGAAAAGGAGGAAGAGAGCTAGAGCCTAAGAATTTACCAAAGTGTCTACTTCCATAGGTCTTAGAACAGCTTCCAACATGTTTCTGGCTCAAAAAATCAAATAGTTTGGTAATAATTTCCACAGATCACAAAGAATGGACATAAAAAAAGAAATGTCTTCTCCAGCCTAGTAGACTCACAGACATTGCAAAAAAGTAAAATTCAGGGCGATGTAGCCATATATCTATGTATTTACAGGCCCATAATCATGGCTATTGGCAAATTTTCATAGTACTGTCACTTTATAACAATATAAAATTTAAAAAATCTAGTGCACAATAGTTAGACACTCACAATCATAGACAGACAGGGACTTAGATTAGATTTGTCTGATATGAAAAATTCAAGATTGTAGCTACCTGATGATTTGCTAAATGTAATGTCAGTTTATCGAGAAATGCAGCACCTCCCCCCCACCACATGGCAACATTCTACTCTAAAAGTTTCCATTGCTGTTGCTAACAGCACAGATAATACATCCCTTTCCCACCCACCCACACAGAAACAGTTTGTAAATACAATTTTTATTGAATTCACAAATCAGTTATTGAGAATGTTTAGTGTGATAAAAGTAAAAATGTATGGGGATTTCACAGAGCAACATGAGCCTGTTGAAATCAGTTGTTGTAATATTTAGTCCTCAGCTACAACTGATCAGAAAAAGTTGTCTACATTTGAAATCCACTGATATTCAAGTTTGAGGTTGGCTTCCAAGGTCTACTATTTTAAATAAACCCTTTTCTGTGTACAGTTGCCCCCTTGATTGTAACTGCTGGGAGCAAGTTGCTCCAGTCCAAACAGAATGTTTGTAGGCATGAAGGTTGCATTCGCACAGTGTATTATCAACTACCAAAAAATCTTGTAGTCAAATGCTGCAGTGATACCATTAGTTTTATCCTTCCAAATTTGTGCACCATCCTAGAGTCCTCTGTACTTTCTTTATAAGATGTATATGTAGCAAGCTGCAAAGCACAGTTCATGCCATGGTGTAGAGAAGTTCAATGATTTAAAGGAATATATTGGATTCCTTTCTTCCTGTGACTTGAAAAATCCTGATATGTTACTATTTGAATTGTGGCATAAAATTTCTTGATCCACTTTGAACTGTGGAGTATATTGGTGACTTTGACTTCTTCTTGGATAAGGATGGAGGTGAAGCTATGATAAAATATCAGCTTAATGAAACTAAAAGTAAAGAACAATAATCCATTTATATATGACATTATAAATTTTAAAAGACCAGGAAGTGCTAGGTTTTCAAAGTTATACTCGTGACTTAATTTGTTTTCAAAAACAAAACAAATAAGCACACATACACAGAGTTTAAAAATATGACCAGCCCTTATATTTAAAATAGTTATTTCCAGCCTGATAAGAAATGATTCATGGGTTATAGCAAAAATTGTCAATGTATTGCTCCTGTTTAATCCAACATGAAAATATCCTTTTAGTCACTTTCAGGAAAACATAATTTCTGTCCTCTTGCTTATTTAATAGGACTGAGAAATACAGTTTTTACTAAATTTTTCATAATGGACATGGCCACTTTATAGAAAACTGTTAAGAGCTCAAATCTCTCTTAATTCATAATTCCTTCAGAAGTACCTATTATGCCAGTATAAACAACAAAGTATTTGGATTATACATTGTTTTACTAACGAAGATTAGCTGATTATAATGAAATGGGAAGAAAAATGGCATATGTATGATGTTCTAATAAATAGTTTTGTAAATATGATCTTAATCATTAGTAAATACCATTTAATGTCTATGTTGATGGTAGTCAAGTCATGGTTGATGACAAATTAAGAATTCTTTGGTTGTCTATTTTAGAGATTCTGCCCATGAGGACAAAACTAGTTATCTATCAAATATTCAATGTTCAGAAACATCAGTAGCTACCATGTAAGAACAAAAATTAAAGACAGTGATATCCAATGATAAGGAAGCAAAAATTATTTTGAAAGTGTAAAGTTTCTAAAAACATTGCCTGTCATTCACAAAAATTAAGGAAAATATAATTTGATGTGAGAAGTTGAGTTTAGTAGTGTATGGGAATGGAGCAAAACTGGATTATCTATAGACAGAGACAGTGTTGAAATATTTGAACATCTACAATATAACACAACCATTCTGGAGTACATTTTACATGTTAGAATTATCTGAGTCCACACTAAGCAATTTGAATCTGAACTACTTTTTAATTGGTAAAGCATAAAGGTTTAGGGTCAGGAATTAGTATTTTAAGCTCTTCTATATATTTTCAATGATGACCCCAAATCCAAAGACTCTCATATAGAACAATGCTTATCAAACATCTTTGTCAATATCAATCACCTGAGAATCTCATCAAAATGCAAATTATGATTGGTAGGCATTGGGGTCAGAAACTAATTTCTAACGAACTGTTAATTGGTGATAATAAGGTTACTCCATAGACCATATTTTGAATTGCAAAGGATTAAGGATATTATGCACCAATGAGTGGGCATGAGACAATGCAGCTACAGAAGGAAGTTGGGTATTGCATGTATGTAAGGGACAATGGAAAGATGTGGGCTGAAGATAATGGCACTATTCTGGGTTTATCTTGATTTGAAATGAAGATAGAAGGCCTTTATGAATTTGTTACATTTGAGCACCAGTTCAAAATGCTATGGCATGCAAAGGGACTATTATATGACTAGCTGTTATGTTTAGAAAGTCAGTACTTTTATTAATTAAAAGGTATTGACCCTTTGTTATCACAAATATAGCAATCACCAGCACAATATGTGAACAGCCATTTTTCTCAGTGGTCAGAAACACATTTATTATAAGTCACTGACCAGTATTTCTTAATGGTGTCTTAAACATGCTAGAAAATGAAGGGGAAAAATATAAGCTTTGCAAAAGGAAAGGTAAATTCATTTTTAAGAAGGAATTCATGTTTAATACCAAACATATCTGAAAAATGACAGTGCCTTGTGCTCATGCCCCTTGTTCTGCAACTTTAGGTGTATTACTTAAACTATTCCTTGAATAAAAACACTGGCAGAAGATATTTTTGGTATTAGGTCAAAAATGTGCAAAATTATTAATATTTTATGGAAGCACTTTATAATTCTTGTCTCAGGATTGGACTAAAACCTACATTATTGGATAGACATGTTCTATTGCTTCCTCACTGCATGTAGTTATATTTTTAGAAAGATGATTTTTCCATCAATCAGTGTCTTTTTGAGGTATGTGCCTATTTGGCACAAAAATATAGCCTATTAAACACTGTGCTATAGTTTCAAGTATTCCACATTGCTGATACCTAAAACATTTTGAAATTCTCCTTGCTGGTTCAAGAGTTATCAGCATTCTTTGGATCAGTCTGACCAAAGAAAAGGAGAAGGAAGGTCTCTGAGAGTAAAATTTGCTTATTTTACAATTTTACCTGACCATAAACCTCTTTCCCTGAAATTAATAGTGAAGAGTTACTATGTCTATCCATCAGAACATATTATTTATATCCTATCTCAAACATCTATCAGATAAAAATGGGACGTTTGTAAATTTTCTAAATCAATACTTAGTGCACAGTATGTAAAAACTAATGAACATTATTCAGTCTCCCTTGAAGTAAAACTGCAATCCTACTTCAGTTCATATTATTTTTAGAAAATTACATTTCTTAGACCAAGTCCTCTTTCTTGTAAAATAAATACTAATGTTAAATGTTTACATTTTGTTGTAAAACTTAAAGAAAATATTTGGTTGTAAGTGTACAGAATAACAACTAAGTCACAGTAGAACTGAATAATTTTCAAGAATTAATGTTGTATTAAATTTGTTAGACTGAAATTTGGAGAATGGTATTCTATTGGGATTTTAAATAAAAACTTATAATCACAGTGTTTGTGATTGTTCATATCATTTATATACAACTTACATATAATAATTGCATAAAATGTGTATAACTATGATACCTTTAGATTTATATTCCAGGTTCTATTTTCAGTGTGATGCTTTTTGCAATTCTGCCCCTTTCATTTGGATGCCTCTTGAATTCTGCTTTTTTTTTTTGCTTTTCATTTTCATATTTTTCATTTCATTCTTTTTTTTAATTTTATTTTATTTTATTTGTGAACATACTGTACAGAGGGGTTACAATTGCATGGGCAGGATAATGCGTACATTTCTTACCAAGCATTGCAGCCTCC
>NW_012267419.1:2145674-2158847 GCF_000151885.1 Dipodomys ordii
GCTCCTTGTCGGTTCTTGCTGGTGTTGAGTAGAATCCGCTCGCCTGCTGCGTCTGGCTCCTTCGTCCCGGACTCTCAGCGCTCAGGTATAGCCCGGCTGCGGTCTCCACCGCGACCCTGCCGCCGCCGCCGCCGCCGCCGGCTGCTGGCTGGTGCTCAGATGTGTATTCTTGCCTTGGCTTTCTCTCACTTGTCTAACTCTCTGTCCTGTGATGGCACACTTGGTGTGTTTCTCTGGAACTCTAAAACTGCTTTCTATGCGAGAGCTTGTTCAGCTTCCAGCTTCTCCTCCGCCATCTTGTTGCCTCTTCCTCTTGAATTCTTTTTTAAATTTCATTTTATTGTAAAGGTGCTGTACAGAGGGGTTACAGTTACATGAGTAAGGTAATGTGTACATTTCTTGTTGAGAAAGAAGATAAAGTGAAAGGAGCATTTGACCATGAAACAATTAGAATGGAGTGGTATTTTGTGTACATATACCAGGGTATCTTTAAAAATCTTCCTTTTATCAGTGTATTTATAATTGTCCTTTTTCTGTTCATGTTATGGCAGCTGTCTACCATACATTTCTACATGTAATACAAACAAGGTACATACCTATGGTTATTAGTTAAATATTGAAATAGCCATAGTTTCAGGTTATTAATAGTGACATTCTCACATACAATTTCCATTTTAGAAGGAATTGTGTAGTGTTTTCCAAAACAAATTTCTGCAATCAGGGTGCCCTGATTAAGGATTTCAGATCTGTATTTTTGACTTTTTTCACACAAGGCAAGTAATCTAGCCTTTGATTGTCATTGTTCCCTAATTGCTATATAGTAGGCTGGGAAGAGTAAATGAATTATCATTGGTAGATGGTTTAACATATGGTAAGCAGTAGATAGTTATGATGCTGAAAATAAGACTAGTCAAGAAATGTAGAAATTCAAAAAAAAAGCAGAGTTTTTCCCTAGAACATTGAACATTTATGGCTTCATAGGAGGCAATCAAGGGTTTTGCTATATAAAACATTTTTAGATTGAGATATAATGCTTTTATATTAAGGCAATACTCTGTCCTTCAGCTTCCCTAAAACACTTAGTGACCTTTTATTTCAAGGCACCCTTTCCTTGACAGTCAGTGCATCCCAGTCTAATAGACAGCCTGAGTAACAGAACATTGTGATAAATTTTAGTACTTTGTTGCTGTATGGTTCATGAGAATATGGCCCTTGATGACCTTTTCTCCTCTCCCAGCACTCTTGGGAATATATACAATGTGAAAATAATTTCCTGACCATAGAGTTAACTTTAAAAATATAATTAGAACTTTTCCAAAATCTATTGAGCTTGCAGTTTTACACAGAAATTAATATTCTTCTCCAAAATGAATTTAGAAGCATATCATATATATATATATATATATATATATATATATATATATATATATAGCATTAAGTTAAGCAACTTTTTGAGTTGTCTGATTCAGAGATGGAGATATTGGACATCTTCATTATTCTTACAGGAAAATGATCAATGTAATGGATTTGCTCAAATTCTTTCACAGTGCTTAGAAACGCAGGCAGTCTTTTCAGAAATCTGGATGTGTAAATACTGTTGATTCTTGACTCTTTGATATGGCTGTGGACACTATTAAATCTTATTTTTCTACTGAGCAGTAAATGATGGAATCCCTGTAGTGCAATTTAAAAGGATACTTGATACATAGTAAGTACTCAGTTGTTACTCTTTTTCAAAATTATAATCTTCATATACTTTGTTTCCTGGTTTGTTTCTCTATTACACATATGTTTTTAACAATGCAAACACAGATAGATAGAGATCCATACTGTTTTTCTGTTGCATGTCAGTTACTTCTCTGTTTTTTACTTCTGAGATGGTCAGTTGTGTTCTTCCAGTCCAATTCTGTTTAAAAATCCTTGTACAGTTCTTAGCATGTATACAGTCAGTTGCATAGCGGCATCTTATATATTATTAAGGTTATTATTGTGGTTATTTGATGAAAAAAATTCATTTGACTTTTCATTAATTTTAGAAACATGACAACACTCTAAAGAATGATTCTTGCTTTTGTATCAAGTATAATAAGATATATATATATATATATATATATATATATATATAAAATGTGTAACATTACATATCTTAAAGGTTAAATATTAAACTCCAAATGCATGAGTATCTCCATTTTAGACGTTAAATATGAAAAAATAGAGACCATATCATTATAGAAAAGGTCTAGAATGATCATTATACTAACAATAATTTTAGCTAATTCTATTCAGCCCCCATTCCTAAGTGAAGGAGTCACAAATCTTACTGTGATTGAGAAAGGAAGAAGAAAGCCCACAGTACAGGATCAGGTACATTCAGAATGGATTTTTAGCACATTTAGCTCATTTTCTTTCATTCTAAAAATATAATTGTTGAATATCAGCTTAGTAAAATTGAACAGAACCTAACGTTAGTACCTTGGAGAATTGAATAAAAGAAGCTTCTCATCACATGAATGTCTTTCTAATTTATGTATAAAGAAGTCCTAATAATAAATAGATGGTATTTACACAATCAGCAAGACCATTTATGTGATATCACCACTACAAGTCTGGCATATGATTTGCATTGATTTCCTTTTGCTTTGAGTTTATTCAATTAAGTAATGAATTTGATTGCTAATATTTATGATTCACATGTGCTCAGATCTTGCCTGAAGCATCTCACTGCTTTCAAAGGAGCAACCACAGTGGCAAAATATCCTTTAAAGACGTATGCTAGTATACCCCAAAAGGTTTAGTGATTTTGCCCTTAGCTTAAGGAAAAGCTGGCTGCGCCTTTTGGGCCCTGCCCCTCCTGGAGGTTGAAAATATTTGCCAGAAAAGCCCTACCTAACTTCACACAACCAGAAATACAAAACAGACATAAAGCAAATAGCCACACTTCTGGTTGCAGAGCTTATCTCAACTTTTCTGCTCTTGCCATTTCCCAAAACTAATTCTTAATTTTTATGTTATAGTTAGCTTACTTGCTTTAATTTATTTATTTTTCATTTACTTCTCATATCAAAAATGTAAGAAAGTGTAATGACATAGGAAGGTGATCTTGCACTAAGGTATGTGGCCCAGGCCTCAAGATATGATTGAGTTCTATTGTGTGGTTTACAAAACCCAGTTAAATCAGCTATAAAACAGGTCACCTTTCATGTACAGTAAATATATTTATGACCTTTTTAAAAAGTTAACAAAATATTCTCTGCTTCTTAGAAGAGCATATATGACTTTTTCCCTCTCTGATTGCCACCAGTAATTTTTCCAAAACATTAAGAATCCATATCATGTCTAGAAATATTTTCATATTTAAGAGATCAGGGAGCATCTCAATTAATCAGGGTGGGCCCTTTACTATCTTCTTCACTGAGAAAACTGGTCTATAAGATGATAATGGGAAACAGACGAAGTTTCTATCTCTGATGCCTTACATATAACTAAAGACCCAAAGGAATTCCTCCATCTTTTCCCTAGACTAAATACAAAACAATGAGAAGCACACATTATTAAGGCATGTAAGCATGATTAGACATGAAACAAGCAGTGTACCAGGGCCTTATTTTACCTCAGTAGTTATTTGATTGCTAGGGATATTTTTCTTAACTCATTTGGTCCCTAGAGCTTGCATGCCTATGAACAGAAATTTTAAGTCTTTAGCTCACTTATTTAATGGGCAGTTGTTTATTTGAAGATTTGTTTTTGGGGGATTTAAGTTTTTTAAGTTCCAGGTATATTTTAGATATGAGACCCTTGTCTGTTGTATGGTTAGTGAAGATCTTCTCCCAATCCATGGACTTTCTATTGATCTTGTTAGCTATGTCCTTTGCCATACAGAAGCTCTGCAATTTTGTGCAATCGCATTTGTCCAACATTTCTTTTATTTCTTGTGTTTCTCAGTCTCTATTAATAAAATTTCAACCTATGCCAAGGAGACCTAGGGTTTCTCCTATTCCATCCTATAATGTTTTCAGAGTGTCTGCTTTGACTCGGAGGTCTTTGATCCATTTGGAGTTGATTCTGGTGCAGGGTGATATATAAAGATCTAGCTTTAGTTTTCTACAAGTAGTTAACCAATTTTGCCAGCACCATTTACTGAAGAGGCTGTCTTTCTTCCATTCTATTTTTTAGCTCCCTTATTGAAGATTAGATGGCTATAGGTTTTTAGGTTCATTTCTGGGTTTTCAATTCTATTCCATTGTTCCTGGGGTCTGTTCTTGTGCCAGTACCAACCTTCAAAGGAACAACTGCCAATAAAGAAGTGGGCTAAAGAGGAATCAAACCCAGGGCCTCAAGCATGCAAGGCCAGAGCTCTACCATTGAGCCACCTTCCCAGCCCCTCATGACACTTTTCTAAGCTAGTGAGCTCTTTTGTGTGTATAAAATGCCAATCTGTTGATTTTATTTTACATTTAAACTTAGTAAAGTAAGTGAGAATTTATAAGGACATCAAATAAATATTAATTTTAATATTCAATATATATTCTAAAGAGACATGGATATAGTATTCTTTGGTTAGTAACTAAACTTTGCTCATCTCTAGATCTCTCATAAGACACAGAGGGGCACTCAGTAGATAATAGTTGAAAAAAGCAAAGAACAAACAGTTTATCTAATCAATTGGTGATTTTACTTGGAAAACATGTGGAGTAATGTATATCTAAAATTTAGTATTCACCAATTAAAATACACTCACAGACCAAGAAAATGCCTCTCAAAGTGAGTTACATTTTGAAAACATAGCTCATGATCTACTTTTTTTTTTCAGTCATGGAACCTGAACTCTGGGCCTGGGTGCAGTTCCACAGCTCTTCATCTCAAGGCTAGTGCTCTTCACTTGAGCCACAGGGCCACTTCCAGCTTTTTCTGCTTATGTGGTGCTGAGGAATCGAACCCAGGGCCTCATGCATGCAAGACAAGCCCTCTACCACTGAGCCACCTTCCCAGCCTGCTTATGATCTACTTTTTCGCAACTATTCTCTGTTTCTATCCAAAATTATTCGGAAATTATAATAAAAGGTGATAAACAATGATGGTTTAAAATACACAACTATTTTCCAAGATTATTCTTCACAGCTACACTTAATATGTATAATGAGGTTAAACCTTAAGACAATACAGTATGATAATGCTATCACCATATTGTGACAGTGCTCGAGGAGATTTATTAATCTGCAGTACATTTTATTCTTCATTTCATTTGAAACCTTCTTTTGTCAGTGCAAATATTAAATGAAAAAGTAAACTCTTAAGGCTAATAAAATTACACAAATGCATACAAAATCTTTTTGATCTAGATGTAGGAAAGTTCGTTGTTGAAAGTAGGTTATATTTTTATTTCATTTTATTGCTTAACAAAAAAGCTAGATGGGCTAATTTTCTCCTCATGCAAAACTAGATCTTTATATTAATTAGCTTTCAGTTTCTCTCTTGCTTAAAAATAAATCCTTGTGTCAGTATGACGAGGCTAGTAGGTTATGTTGTAGAAACAAACCACCTCATTTGTTCAGTGGCTTACAGTTTATTTCTCCTTTCTAAACTTCCAGAGTCATTGTGTATAGAGAATTACCAATCAAAATGGTAGAAGAAAGGAAATAAATCAAGAAATTGCACAGTTTTTAAAGCTTCCATGTGAAAATGATATGTCATTTCCCTAATATTTCAATAATCAAAACAAGCCATATAGATACCATCTCTAATTTTTAAAAGGTGGGATACTGCTAGTCTTCAGGGATAATTGAACATTACTGATTAAAATATTGAGTAATATAATTCATTTTTCTTTAAATCATTGTGATAAATCTACTGTTTTTTTCAATGTTTAAGAAGTATGAGCTGCATGCCTTCCATGTGCTGTGGAACACCTAGAGATAAATAAAGTACAGTTACTGAATTGTTTTAGAATATATTTTGTATATTAATACTCACCATAGACATTTGATGTTGTTGGAAATTCTTACCTAGGATGTTTCTCAATTTATCTCTGATTAAAGTGACACAATTTTTTTCAGTGCTGACCATGATCAAAGGTCAGAATTAAGTCTAAGTTCATATGTTTATCTTATTTCTGCTACTTCTACTATCAGTGTGACTTATGAAATACCTTCTGTTATGGTTTTAATTTCTCATTCCCACCTTCTTCCATTCCTGATCTTCTAATCAACCATCTGCTTAGTAAGTGATAACATCAAGGACTCAATTTTCAAAATTAGGTGCTTAATTAAATTGCTACCCCACTGGGTAAGGCCTGTTTGAACTGCTTCTCATTCTATAGAATACCTCAAAAATAGCTTTAGATGTTATTGCTACCAAGTGTTTAATTTGAGGATGCAAATATGGAGTTCACTATCTATGTGCCACCTTAGTGCCCGTTTGAAGGGTTATTCCAAAATGGACTATTAGTATCCAGAAAATTTTCCACTAAAATTGTGCTGTGATCAATAAAATATTCAAGTTATAAATATCTCACACTAGTATGTGTATAAGTAGCAGTTTTAAAATTTAATACCATTTTATGAGTATCTTCTTTGATAGAATTGCTAGCTTTGAATCTGCAGGCATAAATTGTCCTCAATGACAATAGAAAGTATTTATTAGAATGACTATGCAGTAAATGTAGTCAATCACTATATACAAATATAATCTGTAGATAGTCCTTCACTATAAACTTAGCCTTACGTAAAATTACCAGGAAAATGAGGATAATGTCATTCATCTACTTTTCTGTGGTGTATGTGTGTGTGTTTGCACACATATGATGCAGGCACATTGTACAGGGGATTGAACTCAGGACTTTATGCCCTCACTTGGCTTGCTTGCATAGAAATAGTGCTCTCTTACATAAGTCATTCCTCCAGTTCAGCTTTTTGCTTGCTAGAGATTGAGATTTTCGACTTTTTTTTTGCCTGAGCTGGCTTCAAAGCAAGATCCTCTGATCTAGTCTTCTGAGTATCTAGGATAACAGGCATGAACCACTGGTCCCTATCTCGATCCTCTCTCTCTCTCTCTCTCTCTCTCTGTGTGTGTGTGTGTGTGTGTGTGTGTGTGTGTGTGTGTGTGTTTGTCCTGGGGCTTGAACTCAAGACCCGGGCACTTTATTTCTCAAGGCTAGCACTCTATCATTTGATCCACAGCTCCTATTTTGGCTTTTTGGTGGTTAATTGGAAATAAGTCTCATAGACTTTTTGCGTGATCCATGAACCTCAGATCTCATTCTCTTGAGAAGCTAGTGTTATAGGCATAAGCCACCAGTGCTCTGGTCCATCCCCTTTTTTATTGTCAAGGTGATGTACTGAGTGGTTACAGTTGCTTAAGTAAGGTAATAAGTACATTTCTTGTCAAACTTGTTATCCGTTCCATCATTTTTCTCCAACAACCCTTCCTTCCCCATCCCTCTCATTCACTTTTTAACATGTTTTAAAATGAGATAATCAAAATTCTACATTAACACATTTCTGGATATAAATAATATATCATAATTCTCAGCTTCTCTGGAAACTCTGTTTCTCTAAAATTATATAGAAAATTGCTTGAATAGTTTAAAATGTGGCAATTAAACTTTTTGCCTTTCTTTTTTGAAAATGATAAGCATAGGTCTAAATTAGAAGTTACACTAATTTCCCATTAGTGAAATCTCTGAATATTTCTGAAAACTTATGGGCTTACTCATGTCTTTTTTTTTTACATTTGTCTGTACTTTGTCAAAAGTTCGCTTGGTTGGATTTTTTTATATAATTTTGTTATCCCCTGGAAGCTCTGTTTAGTGTCAGAAAGCAACCATTTTGAAAACTTACTAAACTTATTTCTAATTTGTCAGCTCAGAGAAAGGGTTTTTTTTTGGTATGGTGGTTAGCTTCCCATCACTGCTTCTTTTATCTTGAGTCACTAACCTGATGAGCAGAGTGAGCATGTGTTTGGATGTACATGTGTTTTCTAATTTATATTATATTAAAAAGGAAGAATGATCCTTCAGAGACCATTTAGCTGAAGAAAAGCTGAACTAAGATCATCCAAGCATTGAAGCTGCCATCCTTGCTGGATAAAGGGTCAGCATTATTGGCCTTAGTTAATGGTAAGCTTGATTTACAGTAGCTTCTGCCTGAAGGCACAAATTCAAACATATCTGATGCATTTCACAAAGAAAAACTGAGACTGTAAAGTCAATTAGTGTCAATCATGGAAAGAAGAAAAAATTCTCAAAGTAGTATGTTTCAAAAGTTGAGGAACATCAACATCATGAGACATCTCATTAAATTCGTATAATCCAGTAAACTTGATATAAACAATTGTATGTTACTGTTACAGACTTAAAATATAAAGGAATCCAGAATTTCTGGTTGAAATAATGATCCCTCAAAGAAGATAGAGCCAGACACATAGTAGGTGCTTAAAAGCTATTATGAATTAGTAATGTGCTCAATTTCCTGTGCTAACTAGAACTCTAAATTCCCTCTATATTTTTTTTACCATTCCAGTCCTCAAATAAACATCCTACATTTTATTTGTGATTATTAATGTTATTGAATTATGAAGCTTCTTATGATCACTTCCATCATGGAGGAAGCTACAAAATTAAAATACAAAATTAGCTATATTTCTATATACCAAAAACAAACATGCTGAGAAAGATAAGGAAAACAATTTAACTCATGAGTCACAAAACATATCAAGGATTAAATATTAAAAGGAAAAAGACTACAATGAAAACTACATTGATTAAGAAAGAAATTGGAAAAAATATCACTGGAAGCTAGAAAGACTTCTTACTTCCAGGGTTGCTAGAATTAACTTTTGAAAATAGTTATGGTACTAAAAGAAAACTAGAAATTTAATACAACTCTTATTAGAATGCCAATGTTAGTCTTTACATGGAAAAATCTGTCCTAAATTTCATATGGAACCACATGAGGCTTCAGATAGCCAAGAGATCCTGAACAAAGAGAGCAATGCTGGTGGTGTCAAAATACATGATTTCAAATTATAGTATAGAGTTGTTGGTATCACAAACACCATGGCATTGCAAAGAACCATACATGAATACAAAGGGAAAAAAAGAGAAGATCTAGAAATAAGCTCACATAGGTGCAACCATGTGATTTTTTTTTACCAATATCTCCAAGGCATACATTGGAGAAAGGACAATCTTTCTCAACAAATGCATACATACAAGAATGAAGTTTGGAAGATGGCAATGGAACAGCAGGGAAACAGCTCAGCTCTCTCCAACCAAATAGAGTTTGGGTTTCAATGCTACATTTCTTCAAAGAGCAACAACAACAAAAAGGTGATTACTCAGAGAGATACAGGAAGTGAAAAAAAGGAAAAACTCCAGAACCTACACAAAGACAGTAAAGTAGGAAGGCCTTTCCCCAACCCCTTGCTGCAGGGTGCCATGCCAAGCTGCTAGAGAAGCCTGGCTCAGGACCCACTAGGGACCACAGAGCCACAAGCTTCCCAAGGTTCCCAGAAGACTCCCAAGAGCCAGTGCCGACCCAGAGAATACAAACAGAAAACTTGGAACAGAACTTGCACAAAGACCTCCCCATGATGCAGTGTCTTGGCCCGGCCAGTGTAAACAGCCCAGCCTAACCCTGAGCTGCAGCTAGCAGCAGTGGCAGCCCCAGCGGCTGTGATGAACCACCCCAGACAGACAGCCTAGCCCATCCCATTCCAGAGCAATGGCAAAGAATGACTCCAATCCCTCAAATGCCAGAGGGAACAGCCCAGTCCAATCTCTGTAGCTGCCCGTGGGAACTGCCCGACCCAGCCAGGGGCAGGGAACAACTCCAATATCTGCACGAGCCTGTGGGAACAGCCAAGCCCAGACCGGGTCAGTGGCCACAGCAGTGTTGACAACAAATAATCCCAGGTTCCCAGCCCAACACGGCACCTTTCTGCACCCGCCCTCATAAGAGATTGGTCCAGCCCGGGGTGACCCCAGACTCCTGCAGGGCACAGTGCATCCCTGCACCAGCCGGCATAAGTGGCCCAGCCCAGTTTGGGGTTGCGGCAGCAGCTGTGGCAGGGCAACAGCAGCAGCAAAGATGATGACCCTACACTCCCTACCCTACATCTCTCTCTCCTGACCCACAGAAGCAACCCAACCCAGTTCAGGGCTGCGTTGACTACAGAGGTGGCAGTGAAGACCCCAGTCTTACAGCACTGCACAGTACCTTTCTGCACCAGTCCTCGTAAGCAGCCTGGCCCAGCCCGAGGTGACCCCAGACTCACTACAGGGCACAGTGCCTCCCTGCACGGGCCTGCATAAGTGGCCCAGTCCAGCTTGGCATGGCAGCGGCAGCCGCAGCTGCATCCTGGGAGAGGCAGTAGCAGCAGCCTCAAGATACCCTGTACTAGCAGCCCTGTATCTCTCTCCACAGCCCCAAGAAGCAACCCAACTCAATTTGGGGCTGTGGTGACTGCAGTGGTGGTAGGAAATGACCCAGATTGCAGTGTGGCTCAGCGCCTTTCTGCACCAGCCCTCATAAGCCCCGGGGCCCAGACCTAGGCAACCCCAGAGTCGCTGCCGGGCACAATGTCTCCTGTACCGGCCTGCATAAGCGGCCTAACTCAGCCTGGGGTGGTGGCAGCAGCCACAATGGAGCAGCGGCAGCAGGAGCAGCAGTGGCAAATGACCCTAGGCCCCTGCCACCCCTCCCTGGCCCCCCAGTCAGGGGAAACAACCTAACCCAGCTTGGGATGGCAGTGACTGCGTTGGTGGCAGCAAATGACCCCAGATGTGCAGTGCTATGTGGTGCCTCTCTACACTGGCTGGTGTAAGCAACCCAGCCCAGAACATTGGCAGCTGAGGCGGTGGCAGCGGTAGCAAATAACCCCAGACTCCCTGGGTGACCCTGCACCTCCTTGTGCTAGAATCAGTCCCTCCTGGAGCAGGACCACAATGGAGAGGAACCCCAGACCCATGACATCAAATGGGACAGCATAAACAGTGATAAAGGCTGTGAAACAGAGACCCAGCCTGCACCACCACCCAGTGTAGCCCATAATCATCTTAACGAACATGGAACACTATGTTGAACAGCAACCTACAGTGCACAAAACAAGCGATTTGGCAAAACACCACTGGACAACTCCTAAAGAGTACCAGGATAAGCAGGAACCCTAGCCATGTTAACTGGTCAGGATCTGAGTGCACACCCCAGCAGAGGGCAGAGTGTGACTGCCCATCACAAACTAACAGGATTAAGCCCTATGTGAGTCAGACCAGCAGCTGGAAAGCAGCTCTTCCCACAACAGAACCTCAGACCAGGTAAAATACTCTCAGCCAGCCCAGAGCCAAGAGCAAACTACATCAATTGATCCAGAAACAAATCCAGAACCAAGCAAAGGTAACCACCTAGTGACCTGGAATTGGTCACCTAGGGCCTGGAATTGGTCTCCAACAATCCCTGAATATACATGCAAAAATAACGAAAAATTAGAAAATTCATCAAAAGCCAAGATAGTAAACCAGACTCAAAGGTCAGCAATCATACAGAGGAGAATGCCAGTGGAAGCAAAAAAGAAATGGAAGACAAACACTACATCCAAGTGATGATAGAGACAGTGACTCAAGAATTAAAATGCGAAATGGATCAGAAATTTAAAGAACAAAGGAATGTGCTATCAAAGGAGATCCAGACCTTCAAAAAAGAAATATACACAAAAATAGATACACTACACACCTCACTAAAAGATGAGATTAGTACTCAAAGGAATGCTATAGAAATTATAAATGGCTCCATCTCCTCCATGCAAAATTCAATTTCCTCCATGCAAACCACAATGGAAACACAGTTAATAGAATAAAGGAAACGGACAATAGAAAATCAGATACTGATGACAAAATGCAGGCACTAGAAAAAAAGTTACAGATATGGAAAAAGCACTCAAAACATGCCAAAGGGAAGCCCAAGAACAAGCAGATAGTGCCAATAAATTTAACCTTCGTATAATTGGGGTGGACGAAGGGAAGGAATACCAGAATAAAGGAATACAACACTTATTCAATAAGATCATCACTGAAAACGTCTCCAGTCTTAAAAGAGAGAATCTCACCTACATAACAGAGGCCTACAGAACACCTAGCAAGCAAGATCCCAGGAGGAACACTGCAAGGCACATTATAGTAAAAATGCTAGATTTTAGCAATAAAGAAGCAATCTTGCACACAGCAAAAGCAAAGAAGGAGCTATACTACAATGGGAAAAAATAGAATCACTACAGATCTCTCCACACAAACACTGAATGCAAGGAAAGCCTGGGAAAGTACCATCCTAGCCCTGAGAACCAACAACTGCCAGCCCAGATTGGTATATCCAGCAAAGCAAGCATTCACATTCGAGGGAGAATCTAAAAATTTTAATAGTAAAGAACAATTAAATGAATTCATAAACAATGAGCCAGCATTACAAAGAATATTAAGAGCGGGAATACACTCCAAAGAAAGCAATCAAGAACAGGGATCCAGACCAAACAAATATCGTTAGGAGACCAACTTAGCAAACACGGGAGGAAAGGAAAGAAGAAAACTTAAGATAATATAAAATGACAGGAAATACAATATACCTCTGTATAATAACCATAAATATTAATGGACTCAATTCACCAATCAAAAGAAAAAGAACTGCAGATTGGATCAGAACTCAAGATCCATCAATTTGATGTCTTCAGGAGACCCACCTCACAGCCAAAGATAAAAGCAAACTCTGAGTGAAAGGATTGAGAAAGATCTACAATGCAAATGCCCCCAGGAAGAAGGCAGGAGTTGCCATTATGATATCTGGTAAAATAAACTTTACATTAAAATCACTACAAAAAGACAAAGAAGGTCACTATATAATAATACAGGGAACAATGAAGAAGAGGATATCAACACTGTCAATGTATATACCCCAAATATCGGTGCACCCAAATATGCTAAGCAAATACTCTCAGACTTACAGGAAATGATGGATGACTTTAATACTCCACTCTCACCAAAGGACAGGTCCACCAACCAAGGAACTGGGAAAAAAGTCTCTGAATTAAATGATGTCATATATTTTTTTTTTTAGTTTAACTTTGTTTTCTTTTTTTTATTTTTTTTTTAAAATTTTATTTTATTTTATTTGTGAACATACTGTACAGAGG
>NW_012267419.1:2164833-2172036 GCF_000151885.1 Dipodomys ordii
GGCCTTCCCTCCTCTGCTCCCTGAGAAGGAGTGAGGATGTCGGGCTTCTACTCACGCCGAGTCTTGGATCCTGGGTCGTCTCTGGTCTGCAAACTGCAGGATGAAGCTGTCTGCTCCTTGTCGGTTCTTGGTGGTGTTGAGTAGAATCCGCTCGCCCGCTGCTTCTGGCTCCTTCGTCCCGGACTCTCAGCGCTCAGGTTTAGCCCCTACCACTGCCGATAGCCCGGCTGCAGTCTCCACTGCGACCCTGCTGCAGCCGCCGGCGGCGGCGGTTGCTGGCTGGTGCTCAGATGTGTATTCTTGCCTTGGCTTTCTCTCACTTGTCTAACTCTCTGTCCTGTGATGGCACACTTGGTGTGTTTCTCTGGCTTAGGACTGTTCACTGGAACTCTAAAACTGCTTTCTATGTGAGAGCTTGTTCAGCTTCCAGCTTCTCCTCCGCCATCTTGTCCCTGAATCCCAATGATGTCATATCTTAAGCAGACTTAACTGACATATATAGAATTATCCACCCAACAACATCCCAATACACATTCTTCTCAGCAGTCCATGGAACTTTTTCTAAAATAGATTATATCTTAGTTCATACAAAGAATTTAAGCAAATACAAGAAGATTGACATAATCCATGTATTTTGTCTGGCCATAGTGGAATCAAACTAGTTCTCAATAACAAGGCATATAGTAGAAAAAACTCAAACACATCTAAATTAAACAGCACGCTGCTGAGTAACACATGGGTTGCAGAAGAAATTAAAGAGGAAATTGAAAAGTTCCTACAATTGAATGAAAATGAAGATACATCTCAAAGAAACCTATAAGACACAGTGAAAGCAGTCCTGAGGGGTAAGTTTATTGCTCTCAGTGTGCACATCGAGAAAACAGAGACCGACCAAATAAACAATCTCATGATGCAACTAAAACTGCTAGAGGCACAAGAAAATGTTGAACCTAAAGTCACTAGACAGAGCGAGATAACTAAAATAAGAGCTGACATTAATGAGATAGAGACTAAGAAAACAATAAATAAAATTAATAAAGCAAAAAGCTGGGATTATTTTGAAAAAAAAATCAATAAAATTGAGAGACCACTGGCAAGATTAACTAAAAAAAAGAAGAGAAGAGACTCAAATCAATAAGATCAAAGATGCCACAGGAAAAATTACAGCATCCAAGACATTCAAACAAATATAAATAAACATTTCCAGACTGTATACTCACAAAGGAAGGAAAACTTAGCAGAAATGGATGAATTTCTAGAGAAATACAAATTGCCCAAACTAAACCACGAAGAAATAAATCAATTAAATATGCCAATAACCTACAATGAGATAGAGGAATCAATCAGAAACCTTCTAACAAGGAAAAGCCCAGGAACTGATGACCAGATGGATTTACCTTTAATGAGGAAGTAATACCCATACTCTTCAAACTCTTCAAAGAAATAGAAGCAGAAGGAATAATCCCAAACTCATTCTTTGAGGCCAATATCACACTCATCCCCCAAACAAGCAAAAAACCCAACAAAAAAGAGAACTACAGACCTATCTCTTTGATGAACACAGATGCAAAGTTCCTCAATAAAATTCTAGCCAAAGAATCCAGAAACATACAAAAAATAATATATTATGTCCAAGTAGGCTTCATCCCAGAGTTGCAGGGATGGTTTAACATATGTAAGTCAATAAACGTAATCCATCACATCAATAGATCCAAGGTCAAGGACCATGATTATCTCCATTGACACGGAAAGGGCTTTTGGTAAAATATAACATTCATTCATGTAAAAACTCTGGAAAAAATTGGAATAGAAGGAACATTCCTTAAAACAATAAAAGCCTTATATGACAAACAACCAGTATTATACTTAATGGGGAAAAAGTACAACCAATTCCCCTATAAACAAGGATGCCCCCACTCTCTCCACTCCTATTCAATATAATTCTTGAATCCTTAGCCAGAGCAATAAGACAAGAAAAAGACATTAAAGGGATCTTCATAAGGGAGGAAGAAGTTAAACTATCTCTTTTTGCAGATGACATGGTTTTATACCTTAACAATCCCAAAGGCTCCATCCCCAAACTCTTAGAGCTTATAAACCATTTTAGCAAAGTAGCAGGATAGAAAATTAACCCACAAAAACCAGTCACCTTTCTGTACACCAACAATGTACAAGCAGAAAGGGAAATCAAGGAAACAACCATTCACAATAAACTAAAAAAAAAAAAAGTATCTAGGAACTAACCTAAACAAAAATGTAAAGGGCCTATTTCATGAAAACTATAAAAGCCTAAAAAAAGGAATCATAGAAGGTACCAGGAAATGAAAAGATCTCCCATGTTCCTGAATAAGCAGAATTAACATAGTGAAAATGGCTATAGTGCCAAAATTGATATACACATATAATGCAATTCTCATTAAAATCCCAAAGACATACTTTACTGAAATAGAGAAAACAGTCCAAAAGTTCATATGGAACAACAAAATACCTAGAATCGTCAAAGCAATTCTAGGCAAAAGAAACAGTGCAGAAGGGATCACCATAGTGGATTTCAAGCTCTACTATAGAGCCATAATAACAAAGACAGCTTGGTACTGGTAGAAAAAGAGACCCAAAGACCAATGGAACAGACTAGAGGACCCAGAAATTAAGCAGCATATGTACAGTCAGTTGATATTTGACAAAGGAGCCAAAGACTTACAGTAGAAGAATCATAACCTCTTCAACTATTGGTGCTGGGAAAACTGGGTGGCCACATGCAGAAAATTGAAAGTGGACCCTCGCCTAACACCATGCACTAACATCAAATCAAAATGGATTAAGGAATTTAACATCAAATCTGATACTCTGAAACTACTGCAGGACAGAGTAGGAGAGACACTTGAACTTATAGGAACAGGGAGGAAATTCCTGAACAGTGTCCCAGGATTACAACAAATTGGAGAGAGACTGGACAAATGGCACTACCTTAAAATAAAAGGTTTCTGCACAGACAAAGAAATAGCCACCAAACTAGAAAGACAGCCAACTAATTGGGAAAAAATATTTACCAGCAAAATATCAGACAAAGTTCTAATGTCCATTTTATACAGGGAACTCAATAAATCTAACAAACCAAATATGAAATAGGCAAAGGAACTAAAAAGAGACTTCTCAGAAGAAGAGATAAAAATGGCAAAGAAACATATGAGGAAATGTTCATCATCCCTGGCTGTAAAGGAAATGCAAATAAAAACAACACTGAGATACCACCTTATCCCAGTCAGAATGACCCACATCCTAACTTGAGCCAACAACAAATGCTGGAAGGAATGCAGAGAAAGAGGAACCCTACTGCATTGCTGGTGGGAATGTATACTAATACAACCACTTCGGAAAACAGTCTGGAGATACCTCAGAAAGCTAAATACAGATCTTGCCTATGACCCAGCCATACCGCTCCTAGGCATCTACTCTGAGCAACAGGAACCAGTATACAAAGACACATGCACCTCCATGTTTATTGCAGCACTGCTCACAATAGCCAAGATTTGGAAACAACCCAGATGCCCCACTACTGATGAATGGATCCAAAAATTGTGGTACCTATATACGATGGAATAATATGCAATCATTAGAAAGGACAAAATAATGGCATTTGCAGGGAAATGGATAGAACTAGAGCAGATTATTTTAAGCAAAGTAAGCCAAGAACAAAGAGACAAACAGAACATGGTCTTCCTGATATGTGGATTCTAAAGCCAAAATTCAAGAAGATATGGCAAAATAACAGGACTCAAGAAACAAAGGACAGCTGCCTATTTTGTCATATCATTGCTAAATGACTCCATGTTCTTGATCATATATATGGTAGATACATGTACACAACACATGGAAGCCCGGAGGAGGAACAGAATAAGTGAGAATAACCTACACTAAGCAAAAGGAAAGAAATGTTAACATCACCTGGTATGGAAAAAATAACTTGTCAAAGTTCATAGAATTCACAAACTGTATAGACCATTATAATGAGAATTTGCCATGTGAAAGTTAAAATGTATTTGTGACTTTAACTAATATCATTATTCTACAATACTGTGGCATATATGAAATTTATGTAAACATCTAATCTCAAAGAAAAAAAGTGAGAGAAGGGATGGGTTAAGAGAGATGGGTGAGAGGTGGGAAAGTGGCTCAGTGGTAGAGCGCTTGCCTTGCATGCATGAGGCCCTGGGTTCGATTCCTCAGCACCATATAAGCAAAAAGAAAAAAAAGTAGGAAATGGCTCAAGTGGTAGAGTGCTATCCTTGAGCTGAAGAGCTGAGGGACAGTGCCCAGGCCCAGAGTTCAGGCCCCACAACCGGACCCCCCCACCAAAAAAAAAGAGAGAGATGGATAACAATGTTGTCAGAAACTTTGTATTCATGTACTATTTTATATAATGGGAACTTTTGGAGAACTACTTAAAGATAAAAAATTTATAAAAGAATGAAGTTTGATCTCATTCTTTGACACTGGACACAAAAATAAATTCAGAATGAATCAAAAATACTGAAACTTTGAAGCATGGGGAAAGAACTTGAAAATATTGACATATGAATCAACTTTATGAATAGGACTCCAACAGCTCAGTAAATAGTAATAATTAGTAAATGAGATTTTATTAAATTGAAATATTATGCACAGAAAACAAACAATCAAAAGAATGAAGATCCAGTTGACAGAGAGGAAGGAAATCTTGCCAGCTCTTAATCTGGTGAAGGAGTAATACCCATGATCTATAAGTATTCTATAATTAAACACAAAAATGCTCAAGTAATCCAATTAATAAATGGGGAGGTGAACTGAAGATACAGTTATCTAAAGATGTAAACTGTCTAATAATTAAAGAATTCCTCAACATTCTTAGTTATAAAAATGCAAATCAAACCATTCACATAATTCCCTCTCATGTAACAGAAAAAAACTTTCATCATGGAAACAAAGAGCAATAAATGCTGGCAAGAATGTGGGTTAAGAAAGAACTTTATGCACATTTGGCAGAAATATAAATTAGTCTAGCCACTATGGAAATTAGTAGGGATGTTTCTTAAAAAATCTAAAAATAGATCTAAAAATAGTTAATACTGTCATATGAGTGCTGAGCATATATCAAAGGAATGCAAGTCAATATACTGAGATACTGCACAGTTATATTTATTGCAGCACATTCCGTAAATAGCTATACAATGGAATCACTCTGGGTACTCATCAACCAATGAGGAAAAAAGATAATATTTAGTACAGACAGTGGAATATTAAGTAAAAATGAAATGATGTGGTTTGTAAGAGAATATGTAGATCTGAAGATCATCATGTGAGTCAAGATAAATCAGACACAGAAAAACAAACACAGGTTTTCTTTCATATATGCAGAATCAAGCATTATATATTATATGTAAAGAATGGATAATTTGGGTAAAGGGGACCAGTAGGAGATAGGAAAGAAAAGGAAAGGATGATAGAAGGAGATGAGTGTAATCAAAATAGATTATATATATGTATATATATATATGAAAATAGCATAATTAAAATGTAAAAAAGAAGAGAGTAATAGTTGAAATAAATATAATTAAAGTACAGAAGTGCAGAAAAGGTCAGATAAGACGATGTTAAGCGAAATGAACCCCAAGATAGGGACACAAGTGGTTCTTTCTTCCTTGCTATTGTTTCTAACGTATTTATAAGGTACCATGTGATTATTTTGTTGCTTTGTATGTCCCTCCCATACGGTATAACTCCTGTTTTTTTAAAAAAATAAAGTACATTATATACATATATGGAAATATCACAAAAGAACTCCTTGATAAAAATTAAGATATGCAAATAAAAATAAAATTAAGACAATATATGTGCTCCCAAGATTACATTATGTTATACGACATGGTTGACTTAAAATATAGAAATTTACAGGTCTGGTCTGACCTAATTATATAAATCTTATAAAAGCAGAGGGAATTGTTTACTAGTTGAAAAAGAGAAAGTCAGAAGTTTGAAACATGATATTTGACACATTGTTGCTAACTCCAATATGGAAGGGGACACAGTTTAAGGAAGGAAGGTGAGCTGTAGCTGCTAAGAGTAGCACACACCTGACAAACCATAAGGCATTAGGGCCCTCAGTGATAAAACTGTAAGGAGCTGAATTCTGTGAACAAGAATGATCTTGGAAGGCAGATTCCCCCAAAACCTCAGGATAAGAATTCATCTTAGCCATCACTAAAATTTCAAATTTCTAAGATTCTCAGCAAAGCATCCAATTATATGTTTCCAGATCTACTTCATTCTGAGAATACATGTTGTATCAAGTTGTTAAATTTGTGATCATTTTAACAAAGCAACAGAAAGTCAGCATACTACTGTAACTGTACTTCTTGTAGTTTTTATTTTGAATTTTTTTCTTTTTCTTTTCTCTTTTTTTATTATGAAAATGCTGTACAGAGGGGTTACAATTACATGGGCAAGATAATGAGTACATTTCTTATCAAGCATTGTAGCTTCTTCCTTTCTTTCCCCTTCCCATCCCTTCCCATCCTCTCCCCCACTCAATCCTCCCTGCTCCAACCCCCACCAAAGTTGTAAAGTTTGTTTTGAATTTCTTTTTTAATTTAATTTAATTTTATTTTATTTGTGAACATATTGTACAGAGGGGTTACAATTACATGGGCAGGATAATGCATACATTTCTTACCAATCATTGCAGCCTCCTCCTTTCTTTTCCCTTCGCATCCCTTCCCAGCCACCACCTTCCACCCCCCCCCCACAGACGTTGTAAAGCTCGTTTTGGACATGACAACTTGTACTTCTCATTGTTGCAACAGGTCCACATGTATCCTTAAACGACTTGTTTTTCGCGATCTCCTCCACAAGTTATACTGACATCAAATATAGTGAAAGCAGGGGTTATACTGTGGGGGAGGGACATACAAAGCAACAAAGAAATAATCTTATAAATGCGTTAGAAACACATGCATGACAGAAAAAAAACATTTAAATACATATCTAAGGGTTCATTTTCCTAACATCACATTATCTGACCTTTTCTGCTTGACTCATACATATACTACATATTGCAAATAAGGAAAACCATGGGACTTATGTTTCTTTGGGCCTGACTTACTTCACTTAATATAATTTTTTCCAAGTTTTTCCATTTCCTAACAAATAGGGTAATGTCATTCTTTC
>NW_012267419.1:2174101-2177958 GCF_000151885.1 Dipodomys ordii
TTTTTTGGATGAATTGTTGAAGTCGATTGGCCAATATTTTGTTGAGAAGTTTTGCATCAATGTTCATCAAAAAATGGGTCTGTAGTTCTCTTTCTTTGATGAGTCCCTGCCTGCTTTTTTGATGAGGGTTATGATGGCTTCATAGAATGTGTTCGATAGTGAACTCTCTTTCAATTTCATTGAAGAGTTGGAGGAGCATTAGTGTGAGCTCTGCTTTGAAGGCCTTGTAAAATTCTGCTGTAAATCCATTTGGTCCTAGACTTTTCTTAGCTGGGAGGTCTCTTATTGCTGTTTCTATTTCAATGCTTGATATGGGCCTGTTAAGCTGGTTTAACTCATCTTGGTTTAGTTTTGGCATGTCAATATTTGCTAGGAAAAGGTCCATTTCTGTCAAGTTCTCAAACTTATTAGTTGAGAAGTATTCCCTTATAATGTTCTGAATCTTGGTTGTTTCTGTGGTGATGTTTCCATTCTAATCTCTGAGTTTATTAATTTGGGTGTGTTCTCTTCTTTTTCTGATAAGATTTGCTAAGGGTCTGTCAATTTTGTTAAGTTTTTCAAAGAACCAACTCTTTGATTTGTTGATGCTTTCTATAGTGTTTTTGGATTCTAATTCATTTAATTCTTATGTAATTTTAATTATTTCTTTCTGTCTACTGGATTGGGGTTTCTCTTGGTGCTCTTTTGCAAGGAGGTTTAGATGTGTCATTAAATTGTTGGATTCAGATCTCTCCAATTTGTTGATGTAAGAGGTCAGAGCTATAATCTTGCCTCTGAGTACTGCCTTTGCTGTGTCCCAGAGGAGCTAGTAATTTGTGTGTTTATTTTTGTTGAATAGCATGAACATTTCAATTTCCTTTCTAATCTCTTCCATGACCCACTCGTGATTCAGCAGTATGTTGTTCAGCCTCCATGTGATACCGGACTTTCTTTGGTGGCTTTTGGTGTTGAGTTCTAATTTTATTCCCTTGTGGTCAGAGAGAATGCTGTATTTTTTAGTGGCTGGACTGGTGTTTTAAAATTTCATGCAGCAATAATACCATAACCTAGGGAGAATTTTTATTGATAATCATTATATATTTTTGAGAGTAGTCCAATTCTCTAGGATCAACAAAAAAATGGAAAGAATCTAATGTGCTTTTTCTCTTTAACTCATCACATTTCACTAACCAATTTATTCTTGTATCCTTTCCTTTATAAACAACATACTGTGATTTCATGCGATTTATCATTTTGGTCTAGCATGCATTGTATATGCCATTAGAGAAGTTTCAATCACACAACCAGCTAGAATACTATTAACTGAATTCTGAGTAGCTATTACAGCAATGTATAATATATAGCTTAAGAACTGCCTGAAAGTATAGCTATGACTGAGGATTCCATCTGAATGAGAAATCTGTTTGTTAGGAATTATGGAACAAATGATCTATGATATCCAATTGTAAAGTTTGTGCTATTTAATGAAATTGAAAATAAAACATTTCTTACCTGTAGTAAAGGGACATTGTGAAGATTTCAACAATGATAGGAAGCAACAATGTGCCAGGAATGGTTTTAAAAAGTTGGTAAAACTAATGTAGCTTTTAGCTTATCTTTCAACCTGAATTGGTCTGAAACTTAGATTTCAGAAATGTCATTCCATGTAATAGTGTCAGACATTGAGTGAACACAGCTTTATTTCTATCCTAAAGGGAATTCCCTGAGCTGAGAGTCAGAAAAAAAATCTTCTTTTAACATGTAAACTGAGAAAATTTGATTTGAAAATCCTTGAAAGTGAATAAATATGAAGCCCAGGCCTGTGTTTACATAGAGTTATTTTTTCCTGTACATAAATACACTTTGGGAAAGAGAAAAAGCTGGCAGCTTTATTGAATACCATACCTGCAGATTGGTCAGTTCCCTGTATCTTTCTCCCACAAACACAGGTAGCACTGTAAACCTATGATGGATTTTTGTTATTGTCTATTCGTTCATTCAAAGGTTCTGAACCTGAATAGGAAGGAATTGAGATAATAAAATAGCATGGGATGATTTCTCATACAATCTGGATAATGTTAGGAAAGTACAAAATTTTCAGTATAATTCAATATCCTTTAATTTTAGCTGTTGAGAATATTACCTTTTTATCCGATAAGTTCAGAGGTTTCTTTTTTTAATCAGTGTATGCTATATTGGGATTTTCTACATTTAAGCTAAAGCAAAGGATAGTATACTTTGGTCATGTGATCTATATTTTACAACCTAAAGGTCAGCACATGATTTCAGTAAAATAAATTATTCAGAGTACAGTTTAGGTCTCTCTGAGAATTCTCATCTGTGCTTCTTGTTAACTGGCCTATGTCTTCTGACCTTCATTACTCAATGCTTCATAATAAGCGGTAGCTTTAATTTTGTATGGAAACATTTTCCTACATACAGTCATCTGAAAGGACTAGGTCATAGTTATACTGTAAACAATTTACAGGAAAAGGTTATAAAAAATCTTTAACAAAGGATTTCCCTCAGCTGTAATCATTAAAACAAAGTCAGATATGTGTAGAGGGAGAGTTTAAATATTAGTAGACACTGGCATTATTTTTGCTTATTTGTTCAATTATTTTCTTAGATAATTGGAATTAATAATATTATTCTAATAATTATATAAATCAACAGATGAAATTAACTAGGAAAGCCTTAAAAGGGCATTTGGGAGCAATCCTGAATGGATTAAGGAAGGGAGATAGTTAAAAAGAGAAAACGTTGATTTCAGGTCCTAAGTGAAATTCATAGGTTAAAATGAGAGGAGTATTTGGACCAGCCTTTTCCACACTTTTGTTAACCTGATCTTTACTTCAGATCACTAAATATTATCCTCAAAGAAGGGTTTATAATCTGCAAGCTTTGGAACAAATTCAGTAACAAAAATTACATCTATGGCTGCTTTTCCATTTCAGCAGCTATTGACTAGTTGTAACTTTATTGTCTTCCTGTCTAAAATATTTGCCTTGGACCTTTAGTAGAAAAATGCTCACTGACTTCTGTCTTTAAAATCAACTTTCCTCTATTTTTATTCTAGTCGCCGTCTTTGGGAACAGTGCTCAGCTCATGTAGGTGCCATTGAGTACTCTGAAATAATAGTACCAGGTTATACATTTTGCTTGTAAATTTCCTCAAATGCCAGCAAATTCTTAGATTTATGCTTGTCCTTGAATCATCTGGCTTTATAGTCTCCTTTAAGTTCTACTCTCTATGTCTTGTCTTGTACTGATCTTTATTCTTCTATCACAAATAATGTGACTTAACTCCAGCAGAGTAACTGGAGCTATATCTACTAACTACCTCCTATCTTGCCTCTTGCTTCACCATACTCTTTAGTATATAATATAATATAATAATATAATAACATTGAGGTGTTATTATATATATATCCGTTAGTATGCATGCCTGGATTTCAAAGTATAGATATCATTCACTTTTAATCTTATTCATTGGATGTGTTGGACTTAAAGCATTATTGACTGAGATGATTCAAATGAAGAATTTCTCATTCTTCAGGTGCACAGTTCTTGTTTCCAATCATACACTTCCAAGATTCCTTAATTGTAGGTAATCACAGGTAAATAGGCAAGAAACAATGTTCTATTTCTCCATAAGAACAACTGACCTAAAGAAACTATATGGGCCTTCAAAGCAGAGCTCACACCAATACTCCTCCAACTCTTCAATGAAATTGAAAGAGAAAGCTCACTACCGAACACATTCTATGAAGCCATCATAACCCTCATCACAAAACCAGTCAGGGACTCATCAAAGAAAGAGAACTATAAACCCATTTCTTTGATGAATATTGATGCAACACTTCTCAACGAAATTTT
>NW_012267419.1:2180738-2199869 GCF_000151885.1 Dipodomys ordii
GGGAGGGGGGAGGCTGGGAAGGGATGTGAATGGTAAACAAAAGGAGGAGGCTGCAATGCTTGGTAAGAAATGTACGTATTATCCTGCCCATGTAATTGTAACCCCTCTGTACAGTATCTTCACAAATAAAATAAAAAAAGAAACTATATGGGCAGGAAGAACAATATATTTTCATTAATTCTAAAACAGAATGGAGCATAATTATTTTTATCACTTGAACACTACTTGTAATTATGTAATGTTAGAAGCAGCTTTTTATACCAGTAAGAAAAGTAGGTAAAGTTATGTAATTTAGTATAGAACCTAAATCTCAAGAAGAAACATACTTTTAAGTCATAAAGAATGAGTGTATTCTGGTCATGGTGCTGGATTCTATGACCAAACAACTAGACCGAAGAGCATATGAATTCCTTCCAGAGTACCAGCACAATAAATAAAATCTCACAAAGAGACAAGGGCTAATTCTCCCTAAACTGGTTTAAATAACTGTGCCTCGAATTTTTTTTCTAAGATGCAAAGTTGTCTAAATGTTGGTCAAAATTGTACATAGTTCACATAGATTTCATAGTGGTGTGTATATTTGCAAGAGTCTTTCCCTGTGTTTCAATAATAGTTCTATTTGGAAATTAGAAACCTCACTCTTTTAGGATGGCTGACAGATGTCAATTGGAAGTAGCTGTCTTTCTGCTTTAATCTAGAAAAGAAAAATAGCCCATCGCTATAGCAGAAGGACCTGGATAGATTTTAAATATTAGCCATCCTTACTATTTTAGTGGAAATCTTATTGGATATTGAGCTATTTTTCCCTAATTGAGAGAGAGAAAAAAAGAGACTAACTGCTTCTTGAAACTCAGTAACTTTACTGAGAATTCTTTTTGTTTTGTGAAGAAAATATCTAGCACAATCAGTTTGTTTAGTTCATTATGTGTTATTACATCAATTTCTTGGAGTCAGTCTCCTTAAACAAATAGTTTATTGAGTCCAATTCTGTAGTGACTGATGAGAAAAATATGTGGTATGGGACTGTGAAATCTGATATTGGAAAGTGCTTCTTTTACTCCAGTTGAATTTTGAAATATGTGCCAGAGGAATCTTCAAGACTTGACACCATTTCTGTGGAAGTGTGATAAAGACCTACACAGCAAGAGATGGCTCACTGGGCCCAAGGTAGGCAGCCTTTGGGGGCTTTCTTTGTAAGTAGCTTCTCTTGTTAAATTCAGATATAATTTTAAAATCTGAAAAGCCATTTCACATTCTGCATGAACTTCCAAGTAATTTTCAGCAGGAAACCCTGGAGTAAAAGCCATGAAAATAAGAGCAAAACTTGACAGAAGGCAAAATAAAGAAAACACACACACACACACACACACACACACACACACACATGCACACACACAAACAGAGGAAGTATGTGTAAAAAGTATGTCATTATTGCTTATAGAAAACCAACACTTACTTAATCACTTCAAATTCTCTGAGTCTCAAAGATGACATTAGCAACAAGATCTACCATTTTCTATCTTTTTATAAATTGTACAATCATTCTGCCAAGGTAGGGATCATAGGGTCACCTTGAAAGGTTCCCTTTCATTCTTTCAATTTAGTTTTTCAAGTAATTATTTTTGTTCTTCTAGATGTATGCTTTTCCTTTCATTGCATGTTCTTTGCTAGAATCTTGTCTTAGGACTAATTATCCTTAACTTGCATATCTAAGATTTTTATTACTAATTTTTATTGTAAAAATGTACAGAGGGGTTACAGTTAAATGAGTAGGGTAATGAGTACATTTCATAGCGAACATTGTTAACTCCTTTATTTTCCCCTTACCATCACTTCCCTCCTCACCTCCCCAACTTCTCCCACCCCCACCTCGACGATGTAAAGTTCATTTTCAATATAATGTCCTGTACATCTCGTCATCACAATAGGTCAATCTGAATCCTCGTTTAAGCATTCTCCAATATCCCTTCCCCTCCCAAATTACAAATATGTATATACATATTTATATATATATATATATATATATATATATATATATATATAATCACACACACACACACACACACACACACACAAGATGCAGAGCACCAGCATCAACTCCAGTGAAAACAGGAGTTATACCATGGGGGAAGAACATACAAGAGAAACAAAAGTACACTATGTGTACTTACACTAGCAAGAAAGAGAAAAAGAAGAAAAAACAAACAAACAAAAATCTTCTTGTGTCCCTGTCTTGGGGTATATTTTAGTTAACATTATCTCATATGGTCGTATGTACATAGCCTTTGACCTATTCTGCTTGTCCTAGACATGAAATTGTCACTGGAAACAAGGGAAACCATGGGACCTATGTTTCTTTGCACTTGGCTTACTTCACTTAATATGTTTTTTTTCTAAGTCTTTCCAATTCCTAACAAAAGAGGCAATGTCATTTTTTCTGATGGAGGCATATAATTCCATTGTATATATGTACCACATTTTCATGATCCATTCATCTACTGAGGAGCATCTGGGTTGGTTCCATATCTTAGCTATGGTAAATAATGCTGCGATAAACATGGTTGTGCTGGTAGCTTTGGTATGACCTTGCTTGTGATCCTTTTGGTAAATGCCCCAAAAGTGGGACTGCTGGGTAATAAAGGAGCAGTATGTGGAGTCTTTTGAGGAACCTCCATTCTGCTTTCCAGAGTGGTTGAACAAGTTTACACTCTCACCAACAATTCAGTAGGGATCCCTTTTGGCCACATCCCTTCCAGCATTTGTTGATATTAGATTTCTTAGTTATAGCCATTCTAGCTGGGGTAAGATGGAATCTCAGCGTTGTCTTGATTTGCATTTCTTTTATGGCTAGAGAGGTTGAGCATTTCTTCACGTGTCTATTGGCCATTCCTATTTCCTTTTCAGAGAAGTCTCTCTTTAAGTCTTTAGCGCACTTAGTAATGGGGCAGTTGTTTCTTTGAAGATTTGTTGTTGGGATATTTAGTTTTTGGGGTTCATACATATATATATATGTATATATACATGTATGTATGGCTAGTGAAGGTCTTCTCCCAGCCCATGGGCTTTCTGTTGATCTTGCTAGCTATGTCCTTTGCCATGCAGAAGCTCTGCAGTTTCATGCAGTCCCATTTGTTCAACCGTTCTTTGATTTGTTGTGCTTCTGGGTCTCTTAATATTCATTAAGAAAATTTCAGCCTGTGCCAAGAAGCCCTAGAGTTTCTCCTATTCCTTCCTATAATGTTTTCAGGATTTCTTCTTTGACTCTGAGGTCTTTGATCCATTTGGAGTTGATTCTGGTGCAGGGTGATATATAAGGATCTAGCTTTAGTTTTCTACAAGTGTTTAACCAATTTTGCCTGCACCATTTACTGAAAAGGCTGTCTTTCTTCCATTCTATTTCTTTAGCTTCCTTGCCAAAGATTAGGTGGCTATAGTTCTGTGGGTTCATTTCTGGGTCTTCAGTCCTATTCTATTTGTCTTCAGGTTTGTTCTTGTGCCAGTGCCAAGCTCTTTTGATTACTATGGCTTTGTAGTAGAGTTTGAAATTTGGAATTGATATTCCTCCAATGCTGTTCTTTCTACTAAGGATCGTTTTTGCTATTCGGGGTCTTTTATTGTTCCATATGAATTTTTGGATTGCTTCTTCTATTTCATTTAAGAATGAGTTTGGAATGTTGATAAGTAAGGCATTGAATTTGTAGATAGTCTTTGGCACTATTGCCATTTTCAAGATGTTAATCCTCCCAATCCAGGAGCATGGGAGGTTTTTCCACTTGCTTAGTTCTGCTTTGATTTCCTTTTTCAGGTTTTAGAAGTTTTTTTCATACAGGTCCTTCGCATCTTTTGGTAAGTTAACTCCTAAGGATTTTATTTTTTGTGAGGCTATCACAAAAGGGGTTGCTTTCCTAATTTCAGCTGTACTCTTATTATTGGCATACAGGAATGCCATTGGTTTCTTAGTGTCAGTTGTACACCCTGCTACTTTGCCAAAGTTTCTGATCAGCTCAAGTGACTTGGGAGCTGAGTGCATGTGTTTCTTTAAATACAAGATCATGTCATCTGCAAAGAGGGAGAGTTTTACTTCATCTTTCCCAGTTTTGATTCCCTTTATGTCTACATCTTGTTTATTGCCCAAGCTAGGCATTCTAATACTAGGTTGAAGAGAAGTGGGGAGAGTGAACACCCATGTCTCATTCCTGAATTTAGAGGAAATGGCTTTAACCTTTCACCATTAAGTATAATGCTGCCTGTAGGTTTGTCATATATAGCCTTTATTATATTGAGGAATGTTCCGTGGATTCCTAGTTTTTCCAGAGCCTTCATCAAAAAGGGGTGTTGGATCTTGTCAAATGCTTTTTCTGCATCTATTGAGACAACCATGTGGTTCTTATCCTTGCTCTTGTTGATGTGATAAATTGTATTCATTGTTTTAGATATATTGAACCAGCTTTGCATCCCTGAAATGAATCCTGTTTGATCGTGGTGTATGATTCTTTTGATGAGTTGTTGAAGTCTTTGGCTAAGATTTTGTTGAGAATTTTTGTGTCAATATTCATTTAAAAATGGGTCTATTGTTCTCTTTCTTTGATGAGTCCCTGCCTGGTTTTGGGATGAGGGCTATGCTGGCTTCATAAAGAGTGTGGTAGTGAATTTTTGCTTTCAGTTTCATTATAGAGATGGAGGAGTACTGATGTGGGTTCTGCTTGGAAAGCCTTGTAGAATTCAGCTATAAATCCATCCGGTCCTGGACTTTTCTTGGGTGGGAGGTTTTTATTGCTGCTTCTATTTCTATTTGTTTTAAATCATCTTGGTTTAGTTTGGACATATCAATATTTGCTAGAAATTTGTCCATATCTTTCAGATTTTCAAACGTATTAGCATAAAGTTTTGAGAAGTATCCCCTTGTTATATTCTAAATCTTGGCTGTTTCTGTAGTGTGTTTCCATTCTCATCTCTGAGTTTGTTTCTTTGGTGTGTTCTTTTTTTCATAAAATTTGCTAAGGGTCTGTTAATTTTATTAATTTTTTTGAAGAACCAACTCTATGCTTTGTTAATTCTTAGTTTTATTGGACTCTAATACCTATTTATATTCCCACCAACAGTGGAGTAGTGTTCCCTTTTAGCCACATCCCTGCCACCATCTACTATTATTTGATTTCTTGATAATGGCCATTCTAACTGTGGTGAGGTGAAATGTCATTGTTGTTTTGATTTTCATTTCTTTTATCACCAGAGATGCTGAACATTTCTACATGTGTCTATTGGCTATTTATTTATGACCCAGCAATCCTACCCCTGGGCATTTACCTAAACTAACACAAACAAGGCTACACTAAAGCTACCAGAACAACTATGTTCATTGCAGCATTACTTACCATAAGTAAGATATGGAAACAATCCAGATGCCCCTCAGTAGATGAATGGTTCAAGAAAATGTGTTACATATACACAATGGAATTCTATGTTTCCATAAAAAGAATGACATCACCCCATTAATAAGGAAATGGAAAGACTCATTTGCAGTAATTAGTATATGTCTAAGATAGCCCTAGCAGAGAATCATAATAGTTCATGTACATATCACAATAGCTATGTACATATGACCATATAAAATGATGGTAATTTAAATGAACTCCAAGATATGGAAACAAAGATTTTGTTGTTGTTTTTAATGTACTGTGTGAAGTTATTCATTTTTTTCTTCCATTTTTTATTTTCCTTTGTTTTATCCCGTGTTGGCACTGCTTTTTATTTTGGTAACCTCTGTCTTGTATATAAGTTTATCTGATTTGGGGAAAAAATAACAAAATGGTGAGACAACGGACAAAAGGAGAACCAATACAGCAGTGATACTAAAATGATACTATGTTGGAAATGAACTTTACAACTTTGCAGGGGAGGGGGATTGGGGAGAGGGAAAGTAGAAGAAAAATGAGAGAGGGGGTACCAATGTTCAAAAAGAAATGTACTCATTTTTTTGCTTATGTAACTGTAACTGCTTTGTACAACACCTTTACAACAAAATTAACATTTATAAAAATGTGTTCAGTATTTTCAGATTTCCTGATTATTCTCATATGTGTTCTTACATGTGAAGTTTGTAATCATTTGAATCATTTAATTAATAAGAAAATATTTTATGTTGAAAAAATCACATCCTTATAGTGAGCACAATCTTTTTTCAATAATTTTCTTCTTTCTAAAAATACATGAGCAAGAGTTTAATGTCTCTAGTTTGTATTAAGAATAAATGAAATGAGGCTTGGTTAGGACTTGTCAGTGTGTTAGGAATTAGGAATTAGGAATTAGGAAACCAATCAAGCCACAGGAAAAACAAACACCAAAAGCAAATGAGAAACTCCAAGAAGAGACTGGTTATGGACACAGGGGAGACACAGATCCCCCCGCCCCAAAAAATCAAAGAACTCTTTTTTTGTACCTAATTTTTTAAAAATTGAAATTGTTTTCTATTTTTTAACATTTTTATTTTAGCTGTTTGTGCTTTTTGTTAACTCTTTTTACTCTTTTCCGTTGTGGTCCTTTTTTTTTTTTTTTTGACTGAACTGCTGTTCTGCTCATCCCCAGATATATACCTGCCTTCTATTATTAGAACTTATAATTCATTGTGTGCATATTAATTCAGAAATTAATTATCCATTGCACAAATTCTCAGCTTTAAGTACTTTAATAGTACTATTTCTTTATACTTATATAATTGTTAAGTGTATCATTTTTAAATTTTAAATTTTTATTTTTTCATTTTTCCTTGTTTCTTTACCTCTCTCCTCCTTTCCTTCCATCTCCTTCCTCTCTCTGAATTTACTTATTGGTTAAATTCCCTCTCTTTTTCCCTCCTCACATTCCTCTCATCTTATTTTCTCCCCACAATTCTCCCTAAACCTATTAATTTCTGGTCTACTGATTCCTTCTTTGTCGATTTTAGTCCATTAAACCACAGTTGTTTGTTGTTGAACTAGATTGTATCTGTTGAACTGGATTGTATCTGTACTCATTTTGACAGCATCAAACAATCTGTGCAGCTACAGGGTTCTGGTGGATGCTTGCCTTAAAATGGTGTTCTAGTGCAAAATTCGTTCTGCTTTTATTGCAAATGGGCAGAACAAGCTGGAGAAACAGAAGAAAAATGGCAAGTCCGGGTATTTCAACTCCCACTCATGATAATCAGGTGAAAAAGCCATTAATGAATAATCCAGAGGAGAATTCCCAAAATGCTCTAAAACACTACTGGTAAACACGCTGAATGAAAAGATTGAAAGCCTGCAAAAGACTCTCTATGACCGTGATAGGGAAATGAGTGAGCAAGATAGGGAAAAGTGTGAGTGTGATGAGGCTAACCTAAGATTAATACAGGAATCTCATGAGCATGATGAGGCTAACCAAAGATTGATACAGGAATTGCCTGAGCGTGATGAAGCTAACCAAAGATAAATACAGTAATTTCGTGAGCGTGAGGAAGGTAATCAAAGATTATTACAGGAATTGCATAAGTGGAATGAGCATAGACAAAGATTAATGTATGCATTCATGGAATCCACAGACAGCTGAAGGAATCCAGGGAGGCCACAAAGGGAATGCTGAATGGAACCCATCAGAAGGAAAGGGAGTCCAATGAAACATAACCAATCAACTAATGGATATTATAGAGAAACAACAAGTAACTATCCAAGACAAATACAAGAAATATGATAGATATATTCCACATTTAGAAGACACCATCAGAAGGCCTAATCTGAGGTAATGGTAGTAGAGAAGCACCTAGAGACAGAAGTTAATGGTCTAGGAAATTTGTTTAACAGGATCCTAGCAGAAAACTTCCCAAAGATGTAAAAAGACAGGCCCATTCATATAATTGTTTAGAATCCCAAATAGACCAGACCAGAACAGGACATTGCACTGTCACATTAGAATCCACGCAGGATCAATTCAGACCAAGAAAAGGATCCTTAAAGCTGTCAAAGAGAAAAGATCAATCACCTATAAAGGGAAACCAAACAGAATAACCTCAGATTTCTCAACAGAGACAATTAAAGGAAGAAGAGCCTGGATTAACGTATGCCATGTCCTAAAGATAAACGGCTATCAACCAAAAATACTGTACCCAGTGAAGCTCTCCTTCATAACGGAAGGTTAAATAAAAAATTTCCACAGCAAAGAAAATTGAAACAATATAACTCCACCAAACCAGCCCTACAAAAGATACTAAAAGATGTCCTAGACATGGAAAACCAACAAGACCATGATAAAAGCCAATAAAACACACCCAAACTGAGAATCCAAGAACCATAGGAAGAACCCAGTTGTCACAGTCCCCAAGAAGGTAGATAACATGGCAGAAACTACAAAACATGTCTCAGTCCTAACTCTCAATATTAATGGATTTAACTCAGCAATTAGGCTACATAGACTTTCTAGTTGGATCAAAAGGCAAGATGCTTATACCTGCTGCTTCAAGAGACACATCTTCCCCACAAAAACAATGATACTCTGAAAGTGAAAGGCCAGAATAAAATTTACAAAGCAAATGGCCCCCATAAACAGGCAGGAGTTGCAATGCTAATATCGGATAAAATAGATTTCAAATTAAAATTAGTGAGAAGAGATAAAGAAGGAAAATACATACTAATTAAGGGATCTGCCTTCAGGAGGATATTACAACTCTAAATATCTATTCATATCTATTCAACAAAGAACGGAGCACCCAAATTTATCCAAGAAACACAACTTTTCCTCAAATCTCACATAGATCCAAAAGCATTAATTAATGGGGACTTTAACACACCACTATCCCCGTTGGATAGATCAACTCAGCAAAATCTCAACAGAGAAGCCTCAGATCTACACAACTGCATAGATCAAATTACTTAATAGGTATCTACTGAATATTGCACATAGCACTATCATAATACATGTTCTCAGCAGCACAGGGAACACACTCCAAAATAGAGCACATTTTAGGGCACGAAGCAAATTTGTCAATTCCGAAACATTGAAATTATGTCTTGCATTCCTTCAAACCACAAAGGAATCAAATTAGAACTCAAAACCAAAAACCACCAAAGTCTTGTAACACATGGAGTCTGAACAAGAACACACTGTTGAACCACCAGTGACTCATGGAAGAGTTTAGAAAGGAAATTCAAATGTTCATGATATTCAACAAAAATGAGGACACAATTTACCAGCTATTTGGGGCAGAGCAAAGGCAGTACTCAGAGACAAGTTTATAGTTCTGAGTTCCTACAACAACAAATTGGAGAGATCTGAAACCAACAATTTAATGAACTGGGATTAAAACATATTGTTAATGCATATATTCTGATAACCTTAACATTTTATAACTTAGAATGGATTTCAGAACCTGTTTTAATATATTTACTTAAAATTTAAATATACAAGCAGAAAAGTGAATGCATTATAAGTGTAAAATTAAGTAAGTCACCATTGAATGAACAATGTTATATAAGTGTCCAGTTGGAATCAGACCTCTGTAGATTCACTTATGTTCTCTTCTCCCTAAGGGCAATTGCTGTCTTAATATCTATCAACATAGAATAGTTTTTCATGATTGTAAATTGTATAATTTTAAAATACTTTGATTTATGCATTTTCTAACAGCAATAGGTTTCTAAGGTCATCAGTTGTTATATTTTCACAGAAAAATCCAGCAAAAAAGAATTTTACAAAAATCATTTAAATCAATTGTTTTTTGACATTCACTAAACAAAGTTCTAGTTTTCATTGCATATGATCAATGTGATTATTATTCCCATGATATGTGTATTTTTTAGCAAATGTTTACATCTATTCCAGCATTTCAATGGCCCTAGAAATTCAACAGCAAGGACACAATTTTTGTGTTATCTATTATGGTGATGCAGAAATACAGACAGGAAAACACTAACACACTAAAAAACTATAAGAAAACTAGTAGAGAATAGTTTATACTAGGCATAAAAATTTCCAAGGTTAGTGAAAGTGTCTTGGCAACTTTAGATTTAGTAAATAGAAAATTACTCATTTGAGGATGTGATCTTTAAGATTAGATTGAAGATCCAGAAGGAAGCAACTGAAGTTAACAATAGAGGAAGAAAGGAAGGAGGTTTTCGTGCATCCTAAGTAGAAGAAAACCGTTGCTAAGTCTCTCATTTATTCAAATAATAGAAACAGTATTAATGCACAAAAGCTCATGTGAGATGAGATTATTGATAAAATGATAATATTAGATGCTATAAATCAAAACAGCAACTCTTGAATTTTATTTCAAGTTTGATAGCACATCCTTAGGTGGAAGTTGAGAGGTCACAGAATAAAGATGGGTATGTTTGTTAGACTGATATAAGCAGTTGTTTAGATAAAAGGTAAACTAGTACAGCCCCCTCGCTGTTGGGAAGGAAATATAAAGCTCAGCACAATTAATAGAACAGCCTAGATCACACAAATATGACAATCATCACAAGAAATTTCTTCCAGAAAGTATCATTGCCTACAGCCTAACCTCTTAAATCTATCCTGTACACTGCCATTGGCGTGTACTAAATCACCATATTTCATATTCAGAATACATACTTTTACATTTCAGATAATAAGATAAATCAAAACATTGTATTTTTCCATGTCAGTACCCCCATGACTTTCATAATTTTCAAGTCTCATAATGGCCAGTCTCAGCATGCCTATTTAGAATTCTTTGTTGATCTTTTACCACTTTTTAATTCCTGAAATGTTAATTTCCATTCAATTTTCTAAATTTTATATTCTCTTGGAGTGCTACTTCTATCCAATCTGCTTTTCAATGTTTCTGTTCTGAACTTTGTTCAAATGAAAGCCTTGTTTCACCATTTTTTCTCTTAAGTATATTTTTCACTAGATTTAAGCAGAGTGTCACAGGATCTGACCAATCGAAATGGATACTGGTTGCAGAAATTCATTGAATTCTACTAAATCTGAGACCGCATCTGATAAGCACCATTCCTGTCAATTTAGGTTGTTATAACAGAATACTTTGAATTTATCTTTCACAATTTTACTGGCTGGCAAGTCAAGCATTAAGGCACTGGGAAATTTTGCGTGTAGGAAGAGTCTGCTTTCATTTTGCAAATGTGTTTTATGTGATAGAGAAGAGAGAAAGGTAGGAAGAAAAGTAGAGAGAGGCAAAGGGAATGAGAGAGAGGAAAAGAGGACTAGTGAAAAGGGGGAGAAAGAGGAAGAGAGAGAAAATTTCTTAGAGTTCTTATAAAGCCATACATTTCATTTGTGAGGGTTCCAGCATCAAAACCTAATTACCTCCCACCCAAAATTACCAACTCTTAATTTCATCTCACTGGGCATAGATTTCAATATATGAGCTTTGTGCCTAGAGTACAAAAATTCACTCCACAGTTAGCACTACATCACGATTTGCTATTATTATTTGATTTTTAATGGTTAATGAGAAATAGTCGTACATTTTTCTATTATTTGAACATACTCACTTTTCAGCATAAATACTGAATAAATCATCTAAAAATACGTCAGGCCTTTTTTTGGAAGAGAATATGATTTCAGGAGTGAATTGACCACGACTAAAGGTTGATTCAGGTTTCTACTGTGGAGGGAGTGTTGAGTTAGATTATGGGACTTGTATTGGAAATAACTATTATATATCTCATCAGTTGGACAATGGGGCACATTTGTAAGAAATTAGGAAAGGGGAATTACAAGTTGCAACTCAAAAACTTGAATTTGGCAATGTTTTGGTAAAGTGAATTTGTTGGTACATAAACTTGAGACTAGAAAATTAATTCGGAGACTTGTGATATTGCATACAAAGGATCCTCGATTAGAGTAGAAGCCAGAGATGAGAAAATGGGCTAAACCTGATTGTGATCAAATAAAACATATTTCCTTTGTAGAAAATAGTAACAGGAGAAAGCTAAAGGGCAAATAAACATGCATGAAAACAGCATGCATAATTTTCATGTAAACATTTATACTGAATAGATATGCATTCAGAAGAGTTACTTACTTCACCCACAAACAAACAATTGTGTTAGTGATGATGAAAAGATTAAGAAGAAAGAGCTGATACTGTCCTCTAAATAAAGCCACAAAGATGGTCACTAAATGAAGGTCTACAGTTTTCTATATTTGTATCCATAGGATAGAGCACAATTATCTTTGATCATATATACACATTTATAAGTTACATGCTGTGTTCTATGATGAGATCTGCAGGTGAGAAGGTGAATCAGAGGGTATAATAAGATCAAGAAATATATCATTTCTAGGAAAGTATGGGAGGCTCCTGAATATTTTTAAGACTAGTCTTTATGAGTGTTTTATGTTATTTGTAAATCCTAAGTGATTTGGGTTTATAAATAATTTAAATTTTCTGTTTTATAAGTTGACAATTTCTCTGGGAAAATAGGTACTGGATTTTCTCACTGACATATAAAATAACCCTAGCCAGTGTGCACATGTTATCTAGATAAGACACTAGAGAGGAAAAAGCCTTAACCCTAATACATGTATGTTATAAATAAAGTTTAATCAACTGCCAGAAGGAAGTGGACTCTTTAAGCATATTGTGATGTTAAGGTAATATTATAAGTAGGTGAACACACACACACACACACACACACACACACACACACAACTGGTCATGCTGATACAGGGTCAGAAAGATTTAATGAAATATATTTTTAATTTATAGGGACTTAGTTATGGTTTGATAGTTGTGGACTCACAAGGTTAACAGAATCTCAGCTCTCAGTATTTCTCACATATAAGGTTGCTGAAATTTAATCTCAGTTCTGCATTATTAAAATATTGCATGATTTTGTCTATTCTTGCTTGTTTTCCCTTTCAAAGTTCATGATTTTCTCCTTAGTAAATATTCCTAAACAATCTTGGCCAGTTGGTGGGGATATGATGCCAACATATAAGTGTTGCTTTGCATTTATTCAGGAAACAACTAGGTAATGAAGCAATATAATTATCAATCATTATAACTTGACGAATATTCTATTTCTAAGCATCTGTGTTTCTTTTGAGGTCTCCTGCGTTGAACAGTATGAACACTGGCAGTAGCCATGGAACAGTGCTCTTTGATATACTTAAACATTCTGAATAGTGCTTTTTTTCCCTTTATTTTTAAGCCCTGGAAAGACATTTGCATATGGTGGAATTAACAGTCTGAAATGACTGTCTAGGTTTCACATTGACAATTCAGTTTTACCCTCATTGTAGGCAATTCTTTGCTTCTGGGAAGGATTCCAGCACCACTGATTATGTCAAAATATGTTTTACTGAGATATAGTGAAGCATATTGTGCAGAATCCTATGATGTATATTAATTAAATCCTTGCCCTCATTTCTCCTAAGTGCTTCTTCAAATAAATCACCTCAAAGGACTAACAAATGGAAATAAAGGAAGCGATACTTCCCAGGTTTAGGATGCTGAAAGGACCTCCTTCCATATAATGCCAAGGCACCAGGGCAGTGAGGTTTACATACTTGTGAAGGCAAAAAAAAGTAAAACCTCAAGAGATTCTTCTTACACAGAAAAAAAAAGAAATCGATAGATAAACTCATTAGATTGGAATATTTGAGATGAAGCAACAAATATGGTCACCTATATACTAAAGTAAATTTTTAAGAAAAGAAATTGGAGCAGATATTGAAAGAAACAAATATCTGACAGGTAAATTAAATGGCAAATGCTATTTATACAGGATTGGCTTAAATCTTTTGATATTCTTACAAATATCTTAAACTGATAGTAAAAAAAACCCTGAGAAGTCATTTATAATAAATGGTTGCCTAAGGACTGTCTTTTTATCAATTTGTGCCAAGCAGAGCAGGAGAAGGAGAACTTCAACCTAGAATCAGATAATAAAAAAGAACACTGGACATTGATCTATCTTTCCAAATAGACAAAAGCAATACAAATATTGGACTTCAATGTCAAGAGCTACATGGAACCCATATCTTCAGAAACTGAAAACCTATATTTGACTATGAGAGAAATTATTCTAAAAATTTCCTATTGGTATTTCTTTTCTAGTTTTTAATTTTTAATTTTTTATCTTTTAAATATATTTTATTATCCTTAAGTAGTTGTACAAAGCAGTTACTGTTCACTAAAGTAGTTTATTAATACAGCACAACTTGACATCATCCCTTTCAGCATTTCACCCACTCTTTCCTTTCTTCCTAATTTTAGGTTATGTATTGATTTTTTCAATTTAACAAAGCAGTTTATGTGTACAGTGCTTCTTGATCTGTGTCACCTCTTCACCTTTGTCTATCCACTCCTCCCTTTATGTTTCTCAATTCTGTGGAAGACACAGTGAATTTTTGCCTACATTTTCCCCCTCCCACTTCATTCTTTTCCCCTTTTCTTCATGACTCTATCCTACCTTACCCTCTTGTAAGCATTCATCTCCCTGATACTTATTTTTTGGACTTTAAATTAGTCTTTTAAAAGAATTAAGCTATTTGTACTTGCCATTGAATCTATTACACTTCAGTTAATCCATTTGTAACTCCTTGCTTGCCACTCTGTGTTTACTTGTAGATTTATAGACAAATTCTAGCTACCACAAATTAGGAAATCATGCAACTTATGTTTCTCTGGATATGGCTTACTTTGCTTAAAGTAATTTTCCAAGTCTTTCATTTCTTTATGAATGGCAATATCATACTTTCTGATGGTTCAGTAGAATTCCATTGTGTATATATAACAATTTTTCTTGATCCAATCAGCCATTGAAGAGTTGGCTATGGTGAATAGTGTTGCAATCAAAGGTTTATTGTGTACCATGTGTTTTTAGTCTCTAATTCCTCTGTGATTATTAAGCTACCATGATTGTTGAATTTAGTTGACAGTGTACAAAACAAATTTGAAGGAGGAATCAGGGAAATATATGATAATTAGCTGCATTTAAAATTTAAATTATTCTTGTTCTGTAAGCACTGTTGACTTTGGGTTGTTTCTGTACAGTTAAGACTTTATATACATGGTTTTTATACCATATCTATTAAGTCACATAGAATATGGCACAGAGAACACTGAATATGTGTGATACTTCTTTCCTATCTGTAGCGTTTCCTTTGCCTACATTGTTTTTGTATGCAATAGGTGGGATAAGCCACAAGAACAAAATGAACTCATGTATTCTCTTAGCACCATAGTTGTTCAGTATAAGTCATCTGACTAGAGTTAAATTTCTTGTCAACTCTTCTTTACAAATATTGCATCAGAGGAGAACACAAATAAACTCCATGTCTAAGTTTCCTTTAATTGGAATTCATTATGTGTGGGGTATAATGAGAACTAGCTGTGAGACTTCATTTTCTGCTGTTAAATTGACAAACATTTATCAGTTTGTCCTATGTCTTGGACCAGGAATTTTCAGTGAGGACATAAAAATTTCAGTTCTAAATAGTACAGACTTAATAAAATGTTGCTGGTTGATGGGGTAGGCTGACTTTGGAGGATGATCTGAAGGACTTCGTTGTATACACCCTGTTTGATTCCTATCCCCTTTGAATGTGGGCAGGAATTCTGAATGGGAAATCACTCTTGTGAATTGGTTAGTAATCATTTGAATTAGAGTTACTTTCAAGGGTGATTATATTGGATCTGTGATATACAATCAGAAAAAAACTCTCACAAAAAAAGAATTGACACATTCCATCAAGACAGACTCTTCTGCTAAGTTTGAGTTTGGAACTTAGCCACTAGGAATTTTACTAAAACAAGAATTAAAATCTTGCACAACTATTGAATTGAACAGAAGACAGTAACTTTCAGACATTACTCTAATTCCTTTCTGTTTTTGAGGACATAAACAGACCATGAAGATAGCAGAATGCCAGAAAGTCAAAAACAGTAGCCATGTGTACACATACAGTTATAGTAATTGGATATAAAATTTGCAGAGGATACCAATAAGGAAATGAATGCTAATAGTATCCCAGAACTCAAGATATAAATGGGCACTAATGTGAAGTGGGGATGAAATAGAATGTACAACGGGAAAGAGGAGGAAAAATTTTATATTTTATTAAACATTATACAGGGCAGTGGTTTTCTTTTCTTCTTCTTTTTTTGGGGGGGTCCGGTCGTGGGGCCTGAACTCTGGGCCTGGGTGCTGTCCCTCAGCTCTTCAGCTCAAGGCTAGCGCTCTACCATTTGAGCCACAACGCCACTTCCGTTTTTTTCTGCTTATGTGGTACTGGAGAATCAAACCCAGGGTCTCATGCATGCAAGGCAAGCACTCTACCACTGAGCCACCTTCCCAGATCCAGGGCAGTGGTTTTCAAATTATTTGTTCACCAATTAGTGGATTACAAACCAATTCAGAAGGTTGTAGTTTGCAATGTACTATATAACAGATTTGATTAGAATAGGAAAAACTATACTTTCAAGCAGCATGAACATTTTCATAAAAATTCAGTTTATTTTTTATCTCTTTGTATGTATGTATGTATATATGTACGTATGTATGTATGTATGTATTGTGTTATAATATGAAATATGAATTTTCCTGGATATTTGAACTGAATAATTGTGAAAAACTTGATGAGTATACTAACAAAAAATAGGGTTTCTCACATTCGCTGCCAGTAGAAAAAATTGAGGAGATTTATTATTTTGTTTTTTATTTCTATCTTCACTCAACTACAAATTTAATGAAAATTTCTGGTTTTAGATCTCATATTCTACATATTCAATTATTTATTTTATTATCTTACATCTATTGTCCAAGGGAAATTTCATAGTGACATTTCCATACTTTCATACAACGTACCCAATAATCTCATATCTTCTATCACTTTTTTTGCCTACTCCTCACCTTTTGAACATCAATATGTTTCATTGTTTTATTTTCATACATCCAAATTCATCGTCATATATTGTCTCTATTAACCTTCCCTACTCCTGCTCACACCTACCCCAAACAGTCTATTTTAGTCTCCTGTCATCCATTCTTTTTAGTTTGTTTTAATTGTATGAAGGAGAGTCAACATTTCAGGCATGCATAAATTATATTTTGATGACAACAACCATTTCTATTGTATTTTCCTTTCCCACCTAAACTCCTTATTGCACATCAGCTTTTCATTGTGACATTTTCATACATAATTGTGATATATATGTATATATTTTTACTAGTCATTTCGATGACTCTGCTTACTTTGAGTGATACGAAAGTAAAGCATGTGTTATGAGATTTGTATACTTCAGTAAAGTAGTCTTGAAAAAAGTAAGTTTCCATATTTGTAAAATTGGGCTAAAATTGTACGTAAATCATAAAAATGTTTAGATAGTGAATGAAAATACTTGGAGAACCATCAAAATATATGGCACACAGTATCACTAAAGTAAATGAGTATTTGATATTAAACTACAGTGTTTAAGCATAATTACACATTGGTGAATAGATAACATAGAAACATAGTAAGGCAACGACATAGCTTCTTACTAGGATACTGAAATTTTTCCTGCATTGTTGAACAAGATTCAGCAAATCTTAGCATAGACTTCTCAGGGCTCCAATTCCTTCAGGTAACAAAAAGTGCTGGGTTTCATTGTCTATATGTGACAGTGCCCTTGTAGATTTGAGAAAATGACTAGATCAGACAAAATAGTAAATAATTTTTATACCTAAAAAAGTTTTATCTTCAGAACCTGATGCATATTTTACATTGGAATTCTATGCACCTTTTTATAAAGGAAAATTTCTAGATTTGTACTTTCTTAGTTATTAAACAAACCCATAAGTAAACCTTCTAAAACATTTTTATTTGAACAAATAATTGCCCTTCTTTTCAGGTATTCCATGAAGTTCATTTTCTGAAAACTTCCTGGATATTAAGTCATTTGCTAAGTCACTTCATATACTTTAATTAATTAAATTGCCCCCCAAATTAAGTGAGATACATATTATAATTCTCATGTGGTAGGTGAGGAAATGAAGTTAAGGGTAGTAAAGCAACTGGCAGACAGAGATGTAGTAATTTACCTATGTGTGATAATGTGTGATATTGTACTTGTCATGCCTTTTTGGAGAAGCAGAAAGGATAGGATAAGTAATTTATAGAACAAGTGGTATTATATGCACTTGGCCCATGTATATATGGGACTGACATCTTCAGATTTATGGTGTTACTCAGCTGGCTTGAAACCTGAGAAAGCTTATAGTATAGGTAAAGTCCTAAGATTTTCTTCCTAGAAAACTTATTGCTAACTGATGCTGGTCTTTTTAGTCCATTTAGTCCTTTACCTGACTAGAAAAGACCTATTTGTACTATAGAATCAATCTGGTTACTTAAATTTCACCAATTCTTATGTTAATATCATTCAAAAACATGTTTTGAATTGACACAGAAATTCTTTGTACAGATATGAGCCAAAGCAATATAACTAGAGATCTTAACAGTTTCAAGTGTATAATATGGAAATGTCTAGTATTATTTCCAATATGCTATTTAACTAAAGGCACAATTTTGAATGGTGCTATGATTAGCATAATAGATGATTGGCTGTTGTCATACAACCAAGAAATGTTAGGGCTGAAATTTGAATGTTAGTTTTCTAAATCAAAAGCTATCTTTTTTGTGGTCAGTTGTAGAGCTTGAACTGAGGGCATAGAGTCCCTGAGATTTTTTTTATACTTTTTTATTGTAAAAATACTGAACAGAGAGGTTACAGTTACATGAGTAAGGAGGAGGCAACAATGCTTAAAAAATGTACTCATTATCTTATGTTTTGATTATAATAATGTACAGAGTAATTTATATTTTTTAGTTATATTTTTTGCCAGTCCTGGGGCTTGAACTCAGCACCTGGTCACTGTTCCTTAGCTTCTCTTGCTCAAAGGTAGCATTCTACCACTTGAGACACAGTGCCATTTCCAGCTTTGTTTCTGTTTATGTGGTACTGAAGAATCAAACCCAGGGGTTCTTGCATACTAGGTGAGCACTCTACCGCCAAGCCATATTCTCAGCCAGAAACTTTTATTTTTTTATTTTTATTTTTTTATTTTATTTTATTTGTGAACATACTGTACAGAGGGGTTACAATTACATGGGCAGGATAATGCGTACATTTCTTACCAAGCA
>NW_012267419.1:2214448-2215190 GCF_000151885.1 Dipodomys ordii
CACATGGTTATCTCAATAGATGCAGAAAAAGCATTTGATCCAACACTCCTTTATGATGGAGGTTTTGGAAAAATTAGGAATCCATGGAACATTTCTCAATACAATAAAGGCTATATATGATAAACGTACAGCCAGTCTTATACTTAATGGTGAAAAATTAACGCCATTTCCACTTAACTCAGGAACAAGACAAGGATGTCCACTCTCTCCACTTCTCTTCAATCTTGTATTAGAATGCCAACTACAGCAATAAGACAAGATGCAGACATAAGGGGATTCAAATAGGGAAATTAGAAATACAATTCTCCCTCCTTGCAGATGACATGATCTTGTATTTAAAGAATCCCATAAACTCCACTCCCAAATTACTCAAGCTGATTTAAAATTTTGGCAAAGTAGCAGGGTATAAAATTAACCCCCAAAATCAATGGCTTTTCTGTATGCCAACAATGAGAAAAGTGTGGTTGAAATTAGGAAAGCAACTTCATTTGTATTAGCCCCACAAAAAAAAATACCTAAGAATTAACTCAACCAAAGAAGTGAAGGACGTCTGTGATGAAAACTTTAAAATCTTGAAAAAGGAAATTAAAACAGAACGTAGAAATTGGCAACACCTCCCATGTTCCTGGATTGGGAAGGTTAACACTGGGAAAATGGCAGTACTTCCCAAGGCTATCTACAAATTCAATGCGATACCTTTCGAAATTCTAACCTCATTCTTCAAGGAAATGGAAAAGGCAAT
>NW_012267419.1:2215506-2222918 GCF_000151885.1 Dipodomys ordii
CTCTCCACATCCCCTCCAGCATCTGTTGCTGTTAGAGTTCTTGATTTTTGCCGTTCTAATTGGGGTGAGGTGATATCTCAATGTTGTTTTGATTTGCATTTCTTTTATGGCTAGGGATGTTGAACATTTCTTCATGTGTCTATTGGCCATCCTTCTTTCTTCTTCAGATAAGTTTCTCTTTAAGTCTTTCGCCCACTTATTTATTGGGCAGTTGAGAAACTTTTATTTTTAATGATGAATTCTCTAAATAATCTAAAGGTACTTTTATGAAAAATCCAGAGATCTTATTCATATCATACACATGTGCACATGTACATAGGAATTCCTTTGAGAAACCCCAGATTCTTTATTACATATTCTAAAGATCATAAAATGCCAGTATGTGATGAATATATACATTAAGTGCTGTCTAAAGGCTTTCAGTGTGTTATGCTTATTCACACTGATGAATGAAGTAATAGAAACTAAGAAATGGAGTTGGTATAATAAGGGCTCAAACCAAGGCACTCTGACTCTACACTCTCTCTGCCAATAAAACAAAATCATGCAGAAACATTACTGCTATTTAGAGGAGAAACAAGATATGGCATCTTCATCACATCTGTAAAAGGCAGAGAATCATACATAAGGGAAAAATAAAAACAGAGAACCTTCAAAATATAAGGCTCAAAGGAAAGATGAAATGATGAATTTATTGTGGATATAATTTTAGATATAGATTCTGTATTTCTGATGGTGAATGAAAAAGTTGATGTTTCCACTCTAGCGACATTTAAAATTAGAGCATTAAAAAAAAGTTCTAGGAAAAAGTTCTCAGCAGTAATGCTGTAGGAAATATAGAAAGACCTAATTTGTATTTTATAATTTTATTTAGATATTTGTATGATTTTATAAATTAGTGATCTTCTGATATTGTCTCAGGTATTGAGACCTTTTGATGTAAGGCTATGAAAGCCATTTTCAGGCTTTTCATACCTTCTAGATTATATTTCAGCTCATGTCAGAAATGTGGTCAAATATGAAAATTGTAGTTCTAGAAAGGAGAATGAGAGAACATATTAAAATTATAAAGTCTATCATAATCAAATATTTTACCTCTATTTACTTCTCAGTTTCTATTTTATTTAATGACAGCACTGTAGTATCTACAGTCACCATTGTTCTTACCTATTTATAGGCTCTGAGAAAGATGAATGCCCTTTGCTACTGTTGAGAATTGCCTATCTTTTTCAAAAATATATAAACAAATAGGTTTCTTCTTCATAATATTTGTGTATCTTTTTCAATCTATGCATGCTAGTCTACCTCTCTTTCACACACGTGGGCATGCATGCACACACATATTAAATGATGCATTTAGAATTATAAACAGGAAAATGTGGGGGAAATAAGTTTTGAAAGTTAAGTCAACTTTTTTTTTCATTATGGGCTTTTCTTAAAAGGATTTGGCCTCTGGTGTTTGAAATTCCACACCAGTTAGGCTTTCAAAGACTTTTCTTTCAGTAATTTTTATGAAATGGGAAAGTTCAAAATAGTTGAATAACAACATTACAACATTTTAAAGCAATACTATCAACAATATTCCATTTGAGGAAGAAGATATTGAGCTACAAAAAAAGTAAGCTCCAATCAGGTGCTATAGAAAAAATGGACAGGGAACATTTTATTAGTGAAAATCCTGGAGGAACAGCTCCAGTAGTAGTTGATTTGCTATTCTCTTTCAAGCTTTCAATTCTTAGAATGAGGAAACAATTACCCTCTCCCACAGTCCTAAACTGTTAGATTTCTTGCTGCTACAGCAAGGGATTCATATAATTTATTCACTCAAGCATGTACTTAAATCTATTATTTTTTTGTTTCCTTCATTATCTTCATGGTTTTATAAGCAGGTATTTAGTTGGGGGAAAAGAAATGAAACACAGGGAAGGTAGCAAAAAAGAGAGGGAGGAGAAACGAAACAACAGAATCTGATGAATGTTGATATAAAATGAAAGTGTTAACAGGCTGAGAAAACTTTATAAAGATTGCAGAACTGACAGCAGCACACATGTTGTAATGCCAAGAAGATATGGTCAATACATGTGAAATGACAAGTCTTCACGATTTCATGAAGCACCTTACTGTGGGCATTCTCGGAATTAACATTGTATTTACCATTTGAAAATTGAAGGGATATTTTTGGTTCTCTTTTTCTTTTGTTTCATTTTTACAGATTCCTTACCAATAAACAGTTGCTTATATGGCAAAATTATGAATAAAACTTTAAAGTTATTCTTTTTTTTTTTGGTTCTGGAGCTTGAAATCAGGGCCTGAGCACTTTGCCTCTTTTTCTCAAGGCTAGTGCTCTACCACTTGAAACACAGTGCCACTTACAGCTTTTTCTGAATAGTTTATTGGAGATAAGAGTCTCATGGGCTTTTCTGCCCTGGCTGGCTTCTAACCACAATCCTCAAATCCCCGTATCCTGAGTAGCTAGGATAATAGGCATGAGACACTGGCACCCAGCTAGCTTTTTCCTTTTATAAAAGGAATAACTTTAAAAATTGGGTTATTGAGATTCCGAGTTAAGAGTATCATAGGCATATTATAATTATTACAAATCAGGCAAACCATGCAACCTACTTTTATTTGGGCCTGGTTTACTTCACTTAATATATTTTTTTCTAGGTCTTTCCATTTCCTTATGAATAGGGCAATGTCATTTTTTTCTGATGGAAGCATAGAACTCCAAATGCATAAGACCATATATAATGAAGTGTATCAACATGAACCCAAAGAATTGTAAACACAAGGTTTTTATTATGCCCTATATGAAGTTTTTCTTTTCTGTTTTGTTTCTGTACCCTTTGTATGTAAGTTTATCCAATCTGTGGAAGGGAAAGGGAATCACACAAACAGTAAGACTAAGGATAAACTAATGCAACAATGATACTTACTAACATGTTGCAAATGAACTATACAACTTTAAGGAGAGAAGAGTCAGGAAGGGTAAGGGGGAGAAAATGAGGGAGGAAGTAAGTGTTTAAAAATAAATGTACTTGGGCAGCTGTGGTGGCTGCAGCGAACGCAGGAGCCATACCTGAGCCACAGAGAGTCCTGGATGAAGGAGCAAGACGCAGTGGGTGAGCGGATTCTACTCAATACCAGCAAGAACCGACAAGGAGCGGACATCTTCATCCTGCAGTTCGCAGACCAGAGACGACCCAGGAACCAAGACTTGGCGTGAGTAGAAGCCCAACGTCCTCACTCCTTCTCAGGGAGCAGAGGAGGGAAGGCCACCCCTACCCCCCAGCAGTGGAGATCTCTATCTTGGATACCTACAAAGCTTGGAGGAGCTGCTATCTCAAACTCAGGCCTTGGAATAAAACAAGTCATTTAGCAGGTCACAAGAACTTAACTGCAACATGACATGCCAGACTCAGCTCTACCCAGGGAAAAGTCACCCAGCTTGGGCGCCAGCCCTAGGAGTGGCTTTCTTCACTGGGTAATCAGAGCCAGAGGCTCTCCCTCCCTCTAGCAGCCTCGACAATCAACTGAAAATCAGTAAACAGAAACCCTGAGAATGGCTCCAGGCTGGGCTCTGTGAGTTTTTCACAAATTAGCCCCCCGGGAAAAGCTACTGTGTACTGAAAGGCCTCAACTCTACCCAGAACCTAGCCTCATCTCTACATCCCCCTCTTTTGTGATACTCAAAGCAGATCTGCCTCCCAATGAACTAGCCTGGGAGGAGGATCGCCAAATCCTGGGTAAAGCAGAGCATTTTTCTGTCTGTTCAAACAAACTGACTTAAGAAACCAATCAAGCCACAGGACCACAAGCAGAGCAGAGACCCCAACCAGAGGCTGGTTATGGGCACAAGGGAGATACAGGATTTTTCCCACCCCTCCCAAAAAAATCAAAGAACTTTTCTTCTTCTTTTTTTTGGTACCTTATATAAAAAATTTTTTTTCTTTTCTAAAACTTTTTTTAATCTTTAATTTTTTCCTTTTTTGAAAAAAAATTGTTTTCCAGAAACTTTTTTTCCACTTATAATTTTTATTTCAGGGATACATGAGTGTGCATTTTTCTTTCTTTTTTTTTTTTCTTTCTCTCTTTTTTTTCTTTTGTAATTATCTTTTTGTTTTTTGTTTAGCCCTACTGAACTTCTCATCTTTTTTTCTTCCTTTCTTATCATTTTCACCTTCTCCTCTCTTTCATTCTTCTTTATGTGACTTAATTCTTGTCCTGCACGTCCTCAGATAAACCTGTAGTTGACTATTAGACCCTATCCACCATTGTGTACACACTTAATCCACAAATTTATTACTCAATTCAAAACCTCTGAGACTTAAATTCCTTAATAGCAGTACTACCTCTTTATACATATAATACTTTAAGCATTTTTGTTTTTAAGTTTTTCACATCTCCTTTATATCCCTCCCCTTCTCTCATTATATTCAGGTTCTTTGAATAGTTTGTTCTTGAATCCGCATATTTTTCATTTTTAATTTTCTATTTTTTCTGGTCTCTTTTCTTTTCCCTCTCCCTTTCTTCTTTTTCTCTCTCTCTCTACTTTCATCCTACCCAACTTATTTCCTGCTTTGAGATTAGGACTTAGTTAACTCTCCCTGAGCCACCCCACATCAATCTATTCCTATTTTTTACCCACATCTCTCCCTAACACTAATAATTTCTGGTCTTCCAAATTCTTCTTTGTGATTCATAGCCCATTAACATATAGTTGTTTGAAGTTGAATAGATGTATCTGTTGAACTAGATTGTATCTGTAGACTATTGACTGTGCAAATTCAGACTTTGATTGATGCTTGCCTTAAGACAGTGTTCTAGCATAAAACTGGTGCTATTTTCATCTCAAATGGGCAGAGTAAGCCGGAAAAACATAAGAAAAATTGCAAATCCGGGTATCTCAATTCCCAATCTTGATAATCAGGGGACAGAACAGATAATGAATAATACAGAGGAGAGTTCCCAAATAGCTCTAAAAAAACTGATGGCAAACATGATAAATGAAAAGATTGAAAGCATACAAAGGACTCTGTATGAGCATGATAGGGAGAGAGAGGAGGTAATCCAAAAGTTTATACAGGAATATCATAAGCATAAGGAAGCTACTCAAAAGCTGATACAGGACTTGCAGGAACAGCTTGAGAATACTCAAAGAGAAAGGCAGGAATGGGGAGAGCAGGCTGAGAACACTCAAAGAGAACTAAAGGAATCCAACGAATGGGAGGAAGCTAATTAAAGAGTAATACAAGAATTGGGAGAGCAGGAAGAGAATACACAAAGATCACTAAAGGCATTCATGGAATCCATTAACAAAGAGCTGAAGGAAGTCAGGGAGACCACAAAAAGAAAGCTGAATGGAACCCAACAGAAGGAATGGGAGTCCAAGGAAACCATAACCAAGCAACTAAGTGATTTGAAAATAAACACTGAACACCAAATTAAGAAAGTAAAGAAGTTCATACAAGATCTAAAACAAAGCTTCAACAAACAATTTGAAGCCATCAAAACTGACCAATAAGAAGGAAAAGAGATAAAAAAACAAAGTAGAAAGTCTTGACAGCAGGTTAGACCATGCAGAAGATCGAATCTCAAGGATTAAAGACAGCCTAGATATTATAGAGAAAGAACATACAACTATCCAAGACAAGTCCAAGAAATATGATAGATCTATCCAACACTTTGAAGACACCATCAGAAGGCCTTATCAAAGGATAATGGGTGTAGAGGAGCACCTAGAAACAGAAGTTAATGGTCTAGGAAATTTGTTTAATGGGATGCTAGCAGAGAACTTCCCAAACATACAAAAAGATAGGCCTATTCAGAAACAAGAAGCTTTTGGAACCCCAAATAGACCAGACCAGAATAGAACATCCCACTGTCCCATTATAATCCACACAGGATCAACTCAGACCAAGGAAAAGATACTTAAAGCTGTCAAGGAGAAAAGATTAATCACCTATAAAGGGAAACCAATTAGAATCACCTCAGATTTCTCAGCAGAGACAATCAAAGCAAGAAGAGCCTGGAATGATGTATGCCATGCCCTGAAAGCAAACAACAATCAACCAAGAATACGGTACCCAGCTAAACTCTCCTTCATAACTGAAGGCCAAATAAAAACCTTCCATAGCAAAGAAAAATTGAAACAATATATCTCCACCAAACCAGCCCTACAAAAGATTCTTAAAGATGTCCTACACATAGAAAACCAACAAGACCGCAATAAAGGCCAAGAAACTGCACCCAAACTAAGAATCCAAGAACCATAGGAAGAACCCATTTTTCGCACCCCCAAGAAGGTGGATAACATGGCAGGAAATCCCAAATACCTCTCAGTCCTATCTCTTAACGTGAACAGACTGAACTCTCCAATTAAGGGACATAGACTGTCTGGTTGGATTAAAAAACAAGACCCTTCTATCTGCTGCCTTCAGGAATCACATCTTGCCTGTAAAAACAAACACATTTTCAATGTTAAAGGCTGGAACAAAATCTACCAAGCAAACGGCTCCCATAAACAGGCAGGAGTTGCAATCCTAATATCAGATAAAATAGACTTCAAATTAAAATTCGTGAAAAGAGATAAAGAAGGTCGCTACATACTAATGAAGGGATCTCTCCTTCAGGAGGATGTTACAATTCTAAATATCTACTCGCCAAACAATGGAACACCCACATTTATCCAAGAAACACTACTTTCCCTCAAATCCCATATAGATCCAAAGACATTAATTGTTGGGGATTTTAACACACCACTCTCCCCAATAGATAGAACAACTCGGCAAAAACTCAACAGAGAAACCGCAGATCTAAACAGCTGCATAGATCAACTAGTTTTAACAGACACCTACCGAACATTTCACCCAGCAGCATCAGAATACACGTTTTTCTCAGCAGCACAGGGAACATCTTCTAAAATAGACCACATTCTAGGCCACAAAGAAAACTTGTCCAAATTCAGAAACATTGAAGTTATATCTTGCATTCTCTCTGACCACAAGGGAATAAAATTAGAACTCAACCCAAAAACCACCAAAGAAAGTCCGGTATCACATGGAGGCTGAACAACACACTGCTGAATCATGAGTGGGTCATGGAAGAGATTAGAAAGGAAATTAAAATGTTCATGCTATTCAACAAAAATGAGCACACAAGTTACCACCTCCTCTGGGACATAGCAAAGGCAGTACTCGGGGGCAAGTTTATAGCTCTGAGCTCCTACATCAACAAATTGGAGAGATCTGAAACCAGCAATTTAATGACACATCTAAACCTCCTTGCAAAAGAGCAGCAAGAGCAACCCCAATCCAGTAGACGGAAAGAAATAATTAAAATTAAATCAGAATTAAATGAATTAGAATCCAAAAGAACTATAAAAAAATCAACAAAACAAAGAGTTGGTTCTT
>NW_012267419.1:2225470-2257491 GCF_000151885.1 Dipodomys ordii
TTGGAAAAATTATATTAAGTGAAGTAAGTCAGGCCCAAAGGAACATAGATCCCATGGTTTCCCTTATTTGCAATATCTAGTATATGTATGGGTCAAGCGGAAAAGGTCAGATAATGTGATGTTAGGAAAATGAACCCTTAGATATGTATTTCAATATTTTTTTCCTTTCATGCATTTGTTTCTAAGGCATTTATAAGATTATCTCTTTGTAGCTTTTTATGTCCCTCCCCCACAGTATAACCCCTGCTTTCACTATATTTGATGTCAGTATAACTTGTAGAGGAGATGGGGAAAAACAAGTCGTTTAAGGATACAGGTGGACCTGTTGCAACAATGAGAAGTACAAGTTGTCATGTCGAAAATGAGCTTTACAGTGTTGGTGTGGGGGAGCGGGGGAAGGCGGGGACGATTGGTTGGCGGTTGGGGGGGAGGCTGGGAAGGGATGTGAAGGGTAAACAAAGGAGGAGTCTGCAATGCTTGATCAGAAATGTCCGCATTAACCTGCCCATGTAATTGTAACCCCTCTGTACAGTGTGTTCACAAAAAAAAGAAATGTATTCCTTCACCTAACCTAGGTAACTGTAACCCCCATGTACATCACCTTTACAATAAAGTTAAATTAAAAATTAGAAAAAATATATGTACTCATTACCTTACTTATGTAATTGTAACTTCCCCTGTTCACCACCTTTAAAATAAAATTTTTTTTAAAGGACTAACTTTGCAGGGCGTTGGTAGCTCATGCCTGTCATCCTCACTACTGAGATCTGAAAATCATAGTTAGAAGCAAGCCTCAGCACGCACATCCATGTGACTTTTATCTCCAACTAACCACTGAATGCCAGAAGTGGAGGTGTGGCTCAAGTATTTGAGCAAAATGTCTCAAGTTCAACATTCCAGGCCCTGAGTTGAAGCCCTCAGTCTCTACCAAAAAGAGAAAGAAAGAAAGAAAAAAAGAGAGAGAGAGAGAAAGAAAGAAAGAAAGGAAGGAAGGAAGAAAGAAAGAAAGAAAGAAAGAGGAAAAAGAAAACGCATTGTGTTGTATGAAGGAGTTGGTTTCTTTTCTTCCCTTTCCCACTCAAGAAGGCGCTTCCTTTATTAATAGTTTACACCAATTACACAGGTAACTGCAGAAATTTAATAATTTGGATTTACTCTAAGTATATTTTACATTTAATATTACAGATGTTGTCTTGGATTTGTGTACTTTGTGAAGTAAAGACACATATATATGGGGAAGACATATATAATAGTTTAACTTACAGACAATTCCAGAAATTGTAGTGCAACTTAGAGTAGCTTATTATAGATGTGTCTGATTCTGAGGAAAAGCTAAGCTAAAGAAAAAAATCTGTTTCTATTTTCTCACATGAATAGTTATCCCGCTTAATGAGCTGCTATTATTCATCCTTTCCGTTTGATAAAGCAAAAGGTAAGTGACAGCAAAAAGCCTCTACTGTCTGGATTCATGATATCACACTTGTTCCCCACTCTGAACACTTTTGAGCAAGAAATTTTTGAGTTTGGTGTTAATGACAAGCATTTTACCTTTGCATTATCTGTCCTTGCAAGTCTGAGGCAGAGCTCTCACAAATAATAATAATAATAATTATTATTATTATTAGTGTGTGTGTATGTATGTGTGTGTGTCCCAGTACTGGTGCTCTCCCTGAACTTTTTGGGTTTTTCTTTTTTCCTAGTACTCTACCACTTAAAACACACCACTACTTGCAGCTTTTTGGTGGTTAATTAGAGATGATGGTCATGGACTTTCCTGCCCGAGGCTGGCTTCAAACCACAATCATCAGATCTCAGCCTCCTGAGGACTAGCATTACAGGCATGAGCTATCAGTGCCAAACTCATATATTATTTTTAAAAAATATGTCTAATTGATCAGGCAAAAGCATCTCAACTACTATTCATACATTTCACATCATTTTAAGAAATAGTTAATTTCAGGTATTTACTATATAAAACAACAGCGTCTAGAAGCCTAGGATCATAGTGGAATTTGCTGAAGTCCAAACCTTATGATGCTATTCCATGAATAAAAGCCTACAGTAAAACAAATTTTATTCTATATTTTCATTCTCTTTATTTACATATTACTCTTAATTGCATAAAGGTTGGAATATATAAATAATTTTGGAAAATATAGTAGGATAATAAGAGCTCTCCTTATATTAAGACAACTATCTATGAGAAACACTGAGGAAGACACACAGGGTCATACAGATAAAGATAAGAATAGATTTAATTTTAATTACTTGTTTCTGTCTACTGGATTGGAGTTTAGCTTGATGCTCTTCTTCAAGAAGCTTCAGGTGTCTCATTGAATCGTTGGTTTCAGATCTCTCCCATTTATTGATTGTAGGAACTCAGAGCTTATAAACTTGCCTCTGAATACTGCCTTTGTTCTGTCTCAGAATAGCTCGTAATTTGTGTGTTCATTTCTGTTGATAATCATGAACATTTGAATTTCTTTTCTAATCTCTTCCATAACCCACTGGTGGTGCAACAGTGTGTTGCTCAGCCACCATACATTACAGGACTTTCTTTGGTGGCTTTTGGTGTTGAGTTCTAATTTTATTCCCTTGTGGTCTGAGGGAATTCAGGGCATAATTTCAGTGTTTCTGAATTTGGACAAATTTGCTTTGTGTCATAAACTGTGGTCTATTTTTGAGAATGTTCTGTGTGCTGCTGAGAAGAATGAGTATTCTGATGCTGCTGGGTAAAAAATTCAGTAGATGTCTGTTAAGTCTAGTTGGTCTATGTAGTTGTTTAGAGCTGAGCTTTCTCTGTTGAGTTTTTGCTGGGTTGATCTATCACAACAGTATTTACCATAGCTAAGATATGGAACCAATCCAGATGCCCCTCAGTAGATGAATGAATAGATCAAGAAAATGTGGACATCTACTGAAGGGCATCTGGGTTGGTTCCATATCTTAGCTATGGTAAATAATGCTGCGATAAACATAGTTGTGCTGTTAGCTTTAGTATGGTCTTGTTTGTGAGCATTTGAGTGAATGGCCAAAAGTGGGATTTCTGGATATGTACATGCAATGGAATTCTATGCCTCTATCAGAAAGAATGACATCGCCCTATTTGTTGGAAAGACTTGGAAAAAATAATATTAAGTGAAGTAAGACAGACCCAGAGAAACATAGGTCCCATGCTTTCCCTTATTTTCAATAACTTTCATAAGTTTAGGACAAGCAGAAGAGGTCAAAATGTATGTACATATGTCCATATAAGATGGCGTTAAGTGAAAAGAACCCCAAGATAGGGAAACAAATGTTTTTTGCTTTCATACTATTGTTTTTAAGTTATTTATAAAGTACTATATGATTTTTTTGTTTCTTTGGTATGTTCCTCCTCCATGGTATAATGACTATTTTTACTCTATTTGATTCCAGTGCCCTGCATCTTGTATATACATTTTTGTAATTTGAGGAGGGGGAGGAAAAAAACAAAATGCTTAAATAGGGATACAGGTTGATTTATTGTAACAATGAGAAATACAAGACACTATGTTGAAAATGACCTTTACAAGTTCGGCGAGTGGGGGGTGAGTATCTGGGGAGGTAGGAAAGGAAGGGATGGTAGGGGAAAAACCAAGGAGGAGGCAACGATGCTTGATAAAACATGAAAAATGTACTCTTTCCTCATGTAACTGTAAACCCTCTATACAGTATTTTTAAAATAAAAACCATATATATAATATATAATAGAAAGTATATATAATATATATATTTTATATATATATATATATATATAAGAAAGTTTAACATCAGATTTCAGAGAAGCAAAGCTCAATTTTTCCTGTTCTACATCATTCCAAAATTTATTGTGCAAGAAATCATCTCTATTTTGAAGGGAAAATCCATCTGAGAATAGGCTAATAGTCCAACATATATCTTAAATTAAAATATGCAAAAACAAGTCATTTAAGGATACAGGTGGACCTGTTGCAACAATGATAAGTACAAGTTGTCATGTCGAAAACGAGCTTTACAACGTTGGTGAGGGGGGGAAGGGGGGAGGATTGGGTGGGGGGTGGGGGGGAGGCTAGGAAGGGATGTGAAGGGTAAACAAAGGAGGAGGCTGCAATGCTTCATAAGAAATGTACGCATTATCCTGCCCATGTAATTGTAACCCCTCAGTACAGTATGTTCACAAAAAAAATAAAATTAAAAAAATTAAAAAAAGAAACCCCCCCCAAAATGAATAAAAAAATAAAATATGCATTGCAGATACAACCAGACTTGTCTGAAAATATTGTAAATTGAAATAGTGCCAGGTGAAGGAGAAACATGCTAGATTACTTAGGTGTACTTTTCACCAAAACCAAACCCATTAATTAAAGTGTTAGAGAAAACTTTTCTCAGTCTGTGTGGATCCCACATAATGAAATATTATATTAAATACATCTTTCCTTTTTTTTAACCAAAAAGAAGTAGGTTAAATTTCTCATAAAATTGGAAGTTCATCCCCATTAACGTGTCCTCTATTAGTGAAAATGTCCAATAAGTTCAGATAAATAAAGAAAACACATTACAGTACCTTGAAATGAAGAGTGAAGCACTGCAATCTGGGCAAGGATACAGAATGAAAACCTACCTAAGATTCTACTTCAGGAAAACTTTAATCTTCCAGATATCAGAAAGATAAAGTTATTAATATGTGGTCAGATGCTGATATTGCAAACCAGATTGTCTATCCAATCCTACTAATCTGTCTTTATTTGAATAGCTGGTAAATACTTTCCTGACAACTATCAAGGCATTTCTGGAATGTTTATAAAATATGTGGGAATATAGAGGAGATCTTAACTCAGGAACACAACTCCATGTGTAATATTCTCAAAAACTTAGAATATTTAAGAATTACCTTTAATAAAGATGTGAAAAAACTCTATTATGAATTATTTTAATTCTGAAAAAAGGACATTGAAGCAGATTTAAGGAAATGGAAACACACTTCATGCTCCTGGATTGGAAAAAGCATCATTGTAAAAATAGCAATACTGCCCAGAGTAATACACAAATTCAATGCAATACCCATCAGAATCCCAACAACTTTCCTCAAAGAAATAGAGCAATAACAGCAATAACTGACAAGGAGCAGATTATCTTCCAGATCGCAGACCAGAGACAGCCCAGGCACCAAGACTCTGCATCAGTAGAACACTGACATCCACACTCCTTCTCAGGGAGCAGAGGAGGGAAGGCCACCACTCCCCCACCACTGGAAATGTCCATCTTTGATACTGACAAAGGCCTGGCTGAGAAGGTAGCTCCAATTCAGGCCTTGGAAGAAAACAAAAGAGTCATTTAGCAGGTCACAGGAACATGACCTGAACTGCCAGGCTCAGCTCCACCCAGGAGAAAGTCACCCCACCAAGGCATAAGAAGCTCTGCACCCAGAGGAGTGACTTTCTTCACTGACTAAACAGAGGCAGAGGCTGCCCCTCCCTACAGCATTCTAGAAAACAATTGAAATTCAGTAAACATAAACCCTAAGAATGGCTCCAGGCTGGGCTCTGTGAGTGTCTCAAGAGCTAGCCCTTCAGGGAAAAGCTACTGTTTGCTGAAAGGCCTCAACGCTACCCATAACTTAGCCTCATCACAGCATCTCCAAACTAGAGGAAACAGCCATCTCCTTCTTTTGAGATACTCAAAGCAGATCTCCCTCCCACTGAACTAGCCTGGGAGGAGGACCACAAAATCCTGGAAAATGAAGAGGATTATTATGCCTGCTCAAACAAACTGATTTAAAAACCAATCAAGCCACAGGAAAACCAAACACTACAAGCAGACCAGAGACTCCACAAAGAAGACAGTGTGATGGACACAGGGAAGATACAGAATCTTCCATTCCCCCCTCCAAAAAAAAAAATCAAAGAACTCGTTTTTGTACCTTTTCAAGAAATCTTTTTTAAAATTGTGTTCTATTAACCTTTTTATTTCTTTTTCCTTTCATAATTTTTATTTTAGGTGTGTGTGTGTGTGTGTGTGTGTGTGTGTGTGTGTGTGTGTGATCTCTTTTGACCTTTGGATCTTTTTTATTTTTTTAATACTTTTCATTTTTTTCTCGTTCATCATTTTTTGCGTGAATTAATTTCTGTTCTGCTCATCCCCAAATATATACCCATCGTCGATTATTTGACCTTATTTCCCATTGTGTACATACTTACTCCAGAAATTTATTACTCAATTCACAACCTCTTAGGCTTTACTTATCTATAGCAGTATTATATCTTTATACCTATATAATTTTCAGGTAACTAATTTTAAGACTTTTTATTTTTAGTTTTTCACGTCTCCTTTCTATCAATCCCCTCCTCTCATCCTATGCTTTTCTTTTCTCATTATCACTTCTGTAAACTTACATAATTTTTGTGTTTCACTTTTTATTTTAAATTTTTATTTCTACATTTTTTCTTGTCTTTTTTTTAATCCCTCTCCTATCATTCTGTCTAATCCATTACCCTCTCTGAGATTAGGACTTGCTTAAATTCACTCACCTGTTACCTCTCCACATCCCTCTAATCTTATTTTTCCCCACATTTCTCCCTAAACATAATAATTTCTGGTTTGCCGAATTCTTTGCTGTTCTTATCCCATTAATTCATAATTGTTTGATGTTGAATAGATTGTATCTCTTGAACTAGATTGCATCTGCAGCCATTTTGACTGAGCAACTACAGGACTTTGGTTGATGCTTGCCTTAAAATAGTGTTCTAACACAAAATTGGTGTTATTTTCATACCAAACGGGCAGAACAAGCCAGAAAAACACAAGAAAAATGACAGGTCCGGGTAACTCAAATCCCACTCATGATAGTCTGGTGACAGAACAGTTAATGAATAATCCAGAGGAGAGTTCCCAAAAATCTCTACAAGCACTACTGGTAAACATGGTGAATGAAAAGATTGAAAACCTACAAAGCATTCATTGTGAGCATAATAAGGAGAGAGAGGAGGCAAACCAAAGACTAATAGAGGAATCTCGTGAGCGTGAGGAAGATACTCAAAGATTAATACAGGAATTTCATGAACAGGTTGAGAACAGTCAAAGAGGAATAAAGAAATGGTGTGAGCAGGCTGAGAACAGTAAAAAAGAACTACAGGAATTACGTGAACGTGAGAAAGCTAATCAAAGATTAATGCAGGAATTGCAAGAACAGCATGAGTCTAGACAAAGATCAATAGAGGCATTCACGGAATTCTTAAACAGCTGAAAGAATTCAGGGAGAACACAAATGAAATGCTGAATAGAGCCTGACAGAAGGAATGGGAGTCCAAGGAAACCATAACCTATCAAATAAGTGATTTGAGAATAAACAATGAACACCAAATTAAAGATGTGAAGAAGTTTATCCAAGGTCTAAAACAAAGCTCCAACAAAGAATTTGAAGCCATCAAAGGCGACCAATTAGAAAGAAAAGAAATAAAAAAGTAGAAAGGCTTGACAGTAGGCTAGACCCTGTAGGAGATCAAATCTCGGGGATTGAAGATAGCCTAGATATTATAGAGAAAGAGTGTACAACTATCCAAGAAAAATCCAAGAAATATCTTAGATCTATTCAACTCTTGACAAACACATCAGAAGGACTAATCTGAGGATAATGAGTGTAGAGGAGCACCCAGAGAGAGAAGTTAATGGTCTAGGAAATTTGTTTAACAGGATCTTAACAGAGAAATTCCCAAACATGCAAAAAGATAAGGCTATTTAGATAGAAGAAGCTTTTAGAACCCCACAAATAGACCAGACCAGAGCAGGACATCCCACCATCACATTATAATCCATACAGGATCAATTCAGACCAAGGAAAAGATGCTTAAAACTGTCAAGGAGAAAAGATCAATCACCTATAAAGGAAAAACAATTAGAATCACCTCAGATTTCTCAGTAGAGAATATTAAAGCAAGAAGAACCTGGAATGATGTATGTCATGTCCTAGAGACAAACAACTATCAACCAAGAATATTGTACCCAGCTAAACTCCACTTCATAACCGAAGGTCAAATAAAAACCTTCCATAGCAAAGAAAAACTGAAACAATATCTTTCCACCAAACTAGCCCTCTAAAAGATAGTTAAAGATGTCCTACACATAGAAAACCAATAAGACCACAATAAAGGCCAAGAAACCACAACCAAACTGAGAATCCAAGAACCCTAGCCACAGCCCCCAAGAAGGTGGATAACATGGCAGGAACTCCCAAATACCTCTCAGTACTAACTCTTAACATTAAGGGACTTAGATGTCTAATTAAGCGACATAGACTGTCTAGTTGGATTAAAAAGCAACATCCTTCTATTTGCTGCCATAGGGAGTCAAACATTGCATTTAACACATTTTGAAAGTGAAAGGCTGGAACAAAATCTACCAAGCAAAAGGCCCCCGTAGACAGGTGGGAGTTGAAATCCTAATATCAGATAAAATGGACTTCATATTAAAAGTAACGAGAAGAGATAAAGAAGGTCCCTACATATTAAGAAGGTCCCTACATGCTAATTAAGGGATCTGTACTTCAGGAGGATATTACAATTGTAAATATCTGTTCGCCAAACAATGGAGCACCCAATTTTATCCAAGAAACACTACTTTCCCTTAAATCTCACATAGATCCAAAGACATTAATTGTTGGGGACTTTAATACACCACTATCCCCACTAGATGGATCAACTCGGCAAAACTCTACAGAGAAACCGCAGATCTACACAACTGCATAGATCAACTAGATTTAACAGACATCTACCGAATATTTCACGCAGCACCACATGAAAATACAGGTTTTTCTCTGCAGCACACAGAACTTTTTCCAAAATATACCACATGTTAGGTCAAAAAGCAAACTTGTCCAAATTCAGAATCAACGAAGTTATGCCTTGTATTCTCTCAGCCTACAAGGGAATAAAATTAGAACTCAACACCAAAAGCCACCAAAGAAAGTCCTTTAACACATGGAAGCTGAACAACACATTGTTGAATCACCAGTGGGTCATGGAAGAGATTAGAAAGGAAATTCAAATGTTCACGATATTCAACAAAAATGAACACTCTAATTTCCAGCTCCTCTGGGACACAGCAAAGGCAGTACTCAGGGGCAAGTTATAGCTCTGAGTTCCTACATCAACAAATTATAGAGATCAGTAACCAACAATTTAATGAGGTATCTGAGCCTCCTTGAAAAAAAGCAGCAATATAAACCCCAATCCAGTAGGTGGAAAGAAATAATTAAAATTAAATCAGAATGAAACGATTTAGAATAAAAAAATAGAATCAATAAAACAAAGAGTGGGTTCATCAAAAAAATTAACAAAATTGACAGACCCTTAGCAAATCCTATCAGAAAAAGAAGAGAACACACCCAAATAAATACACTCAGAGATGAGAATGGAAACATCACCACAGAAGCACCAAGATTCAGAATATTATAAGGGAATATTTCTCAAACCTTTATGCTAATAAGTTTGAGGACTTGGCAGAAATGGACCTTTTCCTAGTACATATTGACATGTCAAAAGTAAACCAAGATGAGTTAAACCGTCTTAACAGACCCATATAAAACATTGAAATAGAAACAACAATAAGAGACCTCTCATCTAAGAAAAGCCCAGGACCAGATGGATTTACAGTGGAATTCTACAAGGCCTTCAAAGCAGAGCTCACACCAATAGTCCTCCAAATCTTCAATGAAATTGAAAGAGAATGTTCACTACCCAACTCATTCTATGAAGCCATCATAACCCTCATCCTAAAACCAGGCAGGGACTCATCAAAGAAAGAGAACTAGAAACCCATTTCTCTGATAAACATCATGCAAAATTTCTCAACAAAATTTTGGCCAATCGAATAAAACAATTTATCAAAAAATCATACACCACAATCAAACAGGATTCATTTCAGGGATGCAAAGCTGGTTCAATACATGCAAATCAATTAATATAATTCATCACATCAACAAGAGCAAGGATAAGAATCATATGGTTATCTCAATAGATGCAGAAAAAGAATTTGACAAGATCCAACACCCCTTTATGATGAAGGTTCTGGAAAAATTAGGAATCCAGAAAACATCCCTCAATACAATAAAGGGTATATATGACAAACCTACAGCAGCATTACATTTACTAGTGAAAAACTAAACCCATTTCCTCTTAACTCAGGAATGAGACAAGGATGTTCACTCTCTCCAGTTCTCCTCAAACTAGCATTACAATGCCTAGCTATAGCAATAAGACAAGATGAAAACATAAAAGGGATCCAAATAGGGAAAGATGTAGTAAAACTCTCCCTCTTTGCAGATGACATGATTTTGTATTTAAAGAATCCCACAGACTCCACTGCCAAATTACTCAAGCTGAATCAAATCTTTGGAAAAGTAGCAGGGTATAATATTAGCTCTCAAAAATCAATGGCTTTTCTCTATGCCAACAATGAGAAAACCATGGCTGGAATCAGGAAAACAAATCCATTTGTAATAGCCCCACAAAAATAAAATACCTTTGAGTTAACTTAACCAAAGAAGTGAAAGACCTCTATGATGAAAACTTTAAAAACCTGAAAAAGGAAATAAAAACAAAATTTAGAAAGTGGAAATACCTCTCATGCTCTTGGATTGGAAGGATCAACATCGTGAAAATGGCAATACTTCTCAAGGGTATCTACAAATTCAATGTGATACCTATCAATATTCCAGCCTCATTCTTTTAGTAAAAAGAAGAAGCAATCCAATAATTCATATGGAACAATAAAAGACCCTGGATAGCAAAAACAATCCTTAACAGAAAGAACAGTGCTGGAGGAATATCAATACCCAATTTCAAATTCTACTACAAAGCCCTAGTAATCAAAACAGCTTGGTCCTGGCACAAGAACAGACCTCAGGACCAATGGAATAGAATTAAAACCCAGAAATGAACCTACATACCTATAGCCATCTAATCTTCGATAAGGGAGCTAAAAAAAATAGGATGGAAGAAAGCCAACCTTTTCAGTAAATGATGCTGGCAAAATTGGTTAATCATTTGTAGAAAACTAAAGCTAGAACCTCATCTATCACCCTGTAGCAGAATCAACTCCAAATGTATCAAAAACCTCAGAGTCAAAACAGATACTCTGAAAACATTACAAGATGGAATAGTAGAAACCCTACATCTCCTTGGCATAGGCTGAAATATTCTTAATAGAGACCCAGAAACACAACAAGTCAAAGAAAGGTTAGACAAAATGGGATTGCATGAAGCTGCAAAGCTTCTGCATGGCAAACACATAGCCAGCAAGATCAGTAGAAAGCCCATGGATTGGGAGAAGTTTTTCACTAGCGATACAACAGACAAGGGTCTCATATCTAAAATATACCTGGAATTCAAAAAATTAAATCCCCCAACAACAAATCCTCAAAGAAACAACTGCCCAATAAATAAGTGGGCGAAAGACTTAAAGAGAAACTTCTCTGAAGAGGAAATGATGTCCAATAGATACATGAAAAAATGCTCAACCTCCCTATCCACAAAAGAAATGCAAATCAAAACAACATTGAGATATCACCTCACCCCAGTTAGAATGTCTATAATCAAGATCTCTAATAACAACAGATGCTGGAGGGGATGTGGACAGAAGGGAATCTTACTGTATTGTTGGTGGGAGTGTAAACTTGTTCAATCACTTTGGAAAGTAATATGGAGGTTCCTCAAAAGAGTCCACATGACTCAGCAATCTCACTTTTGGGCATGTACCCAAATGTTCACAAAGAAGACCACACTAAAGCTACCAGCACAACTATGTTTATTGAAGCATTATTTACCATAGCTAAGATATGGAACCAATCCAGATACCCCACAGTAGATGAATGGATCAAAGAAATTTGGTTTATATACAAAATGGAATTGTACGCCTCCATCAGAAAGAATGGCATTGCCCCATCTGTTAGGAAATGGAAAGACTTGGAAAAAAATATATTAAGTGAAGTAAGTCAGGCACCCAATAACATATGTCTCATGGTTTCCCTTATTTTCAATTACTAGTATATATCTGAGACAAGCAGAAATGGTCAGATAATTTGATGTTAGGCAAAATGAACCCCAAGATAAGGATTCAAATGTTTTTTTTTTCTTTCGTGGGATTGTGTCTAACATATTTATAAGATAATTTCTTTGTTGGTTTGTATGTCCATCACCCACGGTATAACCCCTGTTTTCACTGTATTTGATGTTGGTATAATTTGTGGAGGGAAATGGAAAAAACATCTTGCTTAAATAGAGATATAGGTGGACCCATTGCAACAATGAGATGTACAAGATGTTATGTTGAATAATGAACTTTACAACTTTTTCCGGGGTGGGAGGATAGCAGTGAGTGGGGGGTGGGATGGCAGGGAGATTGGAAGGGATGGGAAAGGGAAACAAAGTAGGAGGGTACAATTCTTGATAAGAAATGTACTCATTACCTTGCCCATGTAATTGTAACCCCTCTGTATGGCATTTTCAAAATTAAAAAAAATCCATAAACACAACAAATCACAGAAAGATTTGATAAACATGGTTGCATCAAACCGAAGAGTTTCTGCGTGATGTAGTACCTAGCTTGAAAGGTAAACAGAAAGCCCACAAAATGGGATTTCTTTACTAGCTCGCAATTTATCAGACAAGGGCCTCATATCTAAAATACACCTAATGCTCAACAAATCCTCAAATAAACAACAATCCAATCATGAATGAGTTAAAGACTTAAATACAGATTTCTTTGATGAATAAATAAGAATATCCAATAAACACATGGAAAAATGTTCAACATCTCTGGCCATAAAAGGAATGCAAGTCAAAACACAATTGTGACTCTGCTTCAACCCAATTATAAAGGCTATAATCATGAAAGTAATGCTGGCAGGGATGTGGCTATAAGGGAACACTACTACACTGTTTGTGGAAATGGAAACTGGTTTAACCACTCTGGAAAGCAATATGAAGGTTACTTAAAAGACCAAACATAGAGATACCCTATGACCCAGCAATCCCACTTTTGTGCATTTATCCAATAGATCACAAACAACACCACACTAAAGCTACCAGTACAACCATGTTCATTGTAGCACTGTTTACATAGCCAAGATAGGGAATCAAAACAGATGCCCCTTAGGTGTCAATGAATCATGAAAATGTGGAATATGTACACCACAGTGGAATTCTACTCATCCATCAGAAAGAATCATATTACACCAATCATAAGGAAATGGAAAGAGTTGGAAAAATTTGTTAAGTGAAGTAAGATTGTATGTTTTCCTTCCTTTGTGGTCACTAAAATGTGCCTATACATCTACAAGAAACACACTGAATGATTATATATATATATATATATATATATATTCACAAATATTGGGAAATGATAAATTACAAAGTAGGATATGCATAGGAGTGCTTGACAAAGATTCAATAGCTACGTATTTTTGATCATATAAAATAATATTTTATGAAATGAACTCAAAGAAAATGAAACAAGAGATATTTTTAGTTTCTGTTGTTTTGTGTTTTCTTTTCCTTTTGTCTTTTTTGTATTTGAGAGGTAAAATGTGGGCAGAGAAAATGTGGAACAAAGGGTAAACAAATACAACAGAGGGACTCACTAGACACTACATGGAAAATGAACTATACATCATTATATCTTGTGAATGGGAATAGGAGGGAAAAACTGGGAGAGAGCGAGGGAAGGGGAGACATGGTTAAAAATAAAATTGTACCCATTACCTGATTAATGTAATTCTAACCTCTCTGAATATCATCTTTACAATAACAATGAAAAAATCACCTCAAAGGAAAAAAAGAAGGGCTGGGAATGTGGCTCAGTGGTAGAGTGCTTGCCTTGCATGCATAAGACCCTGGGGAATAAATAAAATTGGAATAATTTTATTTGATGGTTTAGGTTCTTGTTAAGTTTCTAAAAATAGTCCATATCTAAATGAGCATTGTATATCATGTTCTACAGAAGAGTTTTCTGTATACCTAATGTTTATTTTAATTTGGTTATAATTATTATTAAATATTTTTAAAAGTGTAGAGTCATATGAGGAAAGTTTATCACAAAAGGAATTTGCAATTATGGTTAACTAGGCTTATGAAAATTTTTATTAAGCAAATATTTAATGAGCATTTAATATGTACAAATCCTTGCATATAGGGAAGAGTACAGAAGATGATATTTATAGGAATTTACAATCTTAGCAAAGGAGAGTGAAAATAAGGGATAGAAAAGATAAATCAATCCCTATAGCATATGTAATCAGGGCATCATATATGCATAGGTGATACTAGTTTAGATTTTACAGCTCAGGAAAATCTTTCCAGTGGAATTAAATAAGAGATAACTCTTAAAGGAAAACTTAGAATAAAAGACATGCTTATGGGAGAAATGTTGTTTTAGGGAAATATGCAATGACATGAATGCCTTGAGGTCATACTGTATTTAAAAACAAGAATTTAATGTTTTTTAAGTACACAATGTAATATATCAGAGGGAGAACCTGAGGCTTCTTCGGTAGATCTTGTTTATATTAAACAATACTTGGTATCCTTTTTAAAAGAATAGAAAGCTTTCTCTAAATTTTCAGTTTATTTTAAAGATTTTAAAGTTGTGCCAGATGCCAATGGTTCATGCTCATAATCCTAGCTACTCAGGAGGCTGTGATCTGATGTTTGCAGTTCAAAATCAGCCAAGGCGCAGGGAAGTCTGTGAGACTTTTGTCTTCAGTTAACCATACAAATAGCCAGAAATGGAACTGTGGCTCAAGTGGTACAATGTTAGCCTTAAACAACAAAGCTCAGGGACAGTACCCAGTCCCTGAGTTCAAATCCCCACAACCTTCACAAAAAAAGAAAAAGGTTTTAAGTTAAAAGAAGAAACATTGATTGTGTAAACAAATATGAATAACTTTTGGATTTGTTCTAATAAAAACACAGTTTTAAAGTTCTTTACCAAACTCCTTTAAGAGCCCACTTAGTATTTATTTCCTGAATCTTAATTCATCCATTTTCTCTCCATTAGAAAGCAACAAGAAGAAACTTGAAAAACAGATGACTTAATGAAATTGTATTGCTTCTTCATTTCCCTTTGGATAACCTAGTGGCAAGCTCATTCTTACCTATTTCCTAAACTCTAAGATGCCTTGCCAGACTTAGCATATTTATTGAAAGTACTCCCAACAGTTAGCAATAATGATCAATACCAATCATTCTTACTATAGAATGTCAGCAAAATCTCTAAAATGTGAATTGTAATTTGTGTAACATATTTTCTTTGTGAGACACCATAACTTTACATCATTCTAGGTTTTTTCTAGCCTGTGTTTCCAAGGTCTTCCTTAAACCAAACATTTCCAAATACTTTTCCAAAACATTGTCAGCTACAGTCACAGCAATTAGCGTATTTTCTGGCACCATTTTCTATCTTATTTAGCTTCCTGTTATGGTATGAAATATTTGAAAAAATCTTATTTACAAAAGAGATTCATTTTGGCTCATATTTTCAGACATTTTAGTATATGTTTCGCTAACCTTGTTACTTTTTGGCCTGTTGCAAAGCAGTATTTCATGGCATGAAGGACTGGGCATAGTAAAAGCCACATACCTTATGACTTCTAGGTGAAGAAATGTAGTGAAACAGAAACTGGTGTCTTTCAATGTCCTTTAAGGGCAAGCCCTCACTAACCTGGAACCTCCAACTAGACAAACATCTCTTAAAATTTCCACAACCTCCTAATAGTACAATTTGCTATATACCAAGCCATTAACACATGGGCCTTTGAGGAATATGTTACACTCAAACTATATAAGGAATTTAATCTTTTAGTATTCAAACTTATTACTGACAAGAAGAGACATCGTCCTCATTATGTTAACTATTTTCTCAGAAGTTTTGTATTTGATCATTTCTTCTTTTCTTGTTGCTAATCTTTGATATTTTGTGGTTTTCTGTTTCAATGTTTCTATCTTTCTCTAGGGCTACACGAGGATGACTGGGGCCAATGCACTCCTTCCATGGGTTCTCAGTGTATTAAGCATCTCAGAATATGATGTTCATTTGGTTTCTGGGACGGAGATTGTGTGGAAATGATAATCTGTCTGCTTCCCAGACCTAGGCAGATGAATTGACTTAAAATGTGCTTCCAGGTTATTTTATGTAGCCATGAACAACTTCATGTATTTATGGTGCTGAATGAGCTAGGCTGTTAATATCAAGATAGAGCTTTCCATTTGTAGCTTGAATGAGAACATGCAGTTCATGAATAGAGTTCTTTCTGGGGAAATTACATCACTTGGATTTCCTGGAAGTTCCCCAAACTGGGCTCAGAGTCTGTGATATCAGCTGGCTTTTACAGAAGCAAATACTTCAGCTATCTGTGGACAGCACTGCTAATGGCCTTATGTGGAGTCCCTCTTGATACTGTTGATACATGAGGAAGAAGTAAGATGTTAAAATGTTTTGTGCTTAAATATCTTCTTTATCAGACCATCATGTGTCTCATTGTTTATGGATATCTCTTTCACTTCTCAGTTGTACACTTGGGCTCTTTTTCAAATGTTCCAGTTGGATTGTCGTTTTTTCTTTGATACTTATATGTCGAGAAAAATCTTACTAGGCACCTCTGTTAGCCAAATTGCTGAAATCCTTCTTCCTCATAATTTGATTTCTTTTGGACTTTTCACAAAGTCATACATATAACTAAATATTTTGCCACTGAGTCATAAATTATCTATACAACTGAAATGAAATATAGTATATGTTTTGCTAGGTATCTATCAAAACTTTTATAACCATAACATCTGATCATGAATACTAATGCTTTTAGTTTATCTTGGGATTCTAATAGGTAAAAGTAATATTGAAAGGAGGGTCAAACACTGCTTGGATCTAAAATTTTTCTGTTCATTCTACCTTTATATTATTATATCATCATACATATCATTAGTGATGGTTAATATTTTAACCTAATCTAATAATCTGTACCATATATAAACCTGATAACTATGTCCCACTTATTGTCATCACTTCTGAAATTTGTAGGAAACTGACATTAGAGTGAATTAAAAGTCTGTCTCTCTATGTATAATATGATAACATTTTTATAGAGGCTGATAGCATGCATATATCAGCAGAATGAATGTAGATGAGTTAGCCAGAAAATATGAATTTGGTTGTTTCCAAATTATAGGTGTGGGAGGGATTGGGGAGGAATTAACAATCATTGTCAAATCTACTTATATGAGGGAAAAATTAATTAGAATGAATAGAGATTGAAACAAATTTATTCCTATTTCAAATAGATGATATAATAAGATTTGAGGCTTAAAAAAGAGCTAATGCACAGTGTATGAAATGGTACTTTGAATATACACTTTCAACTTCAGGCAATTAAAAGAGCTATAAATTAAACCACCTCTCTCTCTCTCTCTCTCTCTCTTTCTCTTTCTCTCTCTCTCGGACACTTTTTGATTGGAAAGCAAGACAGAGACAGAGACAGAAAGACAGAGTTGACAGATAACTCTCAAATGAGTGAAATGAGTTTGGATATATTTAAAATTAAACAACTATGTAAATGTGTGATCATTTGGAAGGAGCTTGAATTCTTATTAGGGAATAAAGGAGACATAAGAATGGAATAAAAGAATGCGAGAACTATATTATGATATAAGGTGGCTCACATCTGTAATGCTAGCTACTCAGGAGGCTGAGATCTGAAGATCACAGCTCAGAGCCAGCCTAAACAAGAAAGTCCAAGAGACCCTGACCTGCAATTAAAATTGATCAAGATGTATTGTATTCATAAACTGCTTTGTTAAATAGCAAATCCTTTGAACAATTAATTAAAGATAAACATTAAAAATAAAATAATTTAAAAAACTAAAATAGAGCTGGTGTTCAAGTGATAGAGACCTAGCCTTGACTGAACAAGCTCAGACACAATGCTCAGGAATTGAGTTTAAGCTCAAGGACCATCAGAAAAAAATTTTTCTAGCATTTTCAGATGAAAATATGTAGAAATAATGATATCCCATGTAGCACTCACATCTTCGTTTTATGTATTAATCACTAATAAAATGAATGAAATTCTTTGAATAAACATGATGACAGGACTGACAGAGAAAAGCACAAGATTATACTGAAGAATTTGTTTCATTAAGTAAAGAGTTCAAAAAATGATGGAAGCATATGCAAAACATGGGTTGAAAGGTTTTCTATTGATTGTATTGAAGAAAACAGGTATATGAAAATAAGAGCAAGTCACATCATTCTGATATAAGTGTGTGTGTGTGTGTGTGTGTGTGTGTGTGTGTGTGTGTGTGTGTGTGCCAGTTCTGGGGTTTAAATCTGATTTCTTTGGTAAGGAATCCATGATATTGTTCTATCACAAAGAAATAGTTAATAAACATCTAATTGAAGGTGGGTGAAAAGATGCTTTAAATTATATTAGGGAGTAATAAGTAGGAGGAGGTGGTAAAGCTGGAGATATGAGGATAATTGCTTTATGTAACCATTTCACAAGATTGGTTTAATCAACGATCATCTGTGTGATAGATTTCAAGTGAGGTAGGATTAATGAGGAGCATGATAATAGCTATAGCTTCAGAGTGTTTTCCACAAAGCATGGGAGATTGCAAAAAAAAAATCAAATAAACTATGCAGTGGAGAAATCTATGTGACATAGAATTCTGAGAATGAAGAATTTGTATATACAATGGAATAATTACACACTGGTGAAACATAACTCAGAATGTACAATTATGACTAACTCATATGCAATTAAAACTAATAATAAACTAATAATAACTGGAGCCTATAATATGCAATACATAATGCTATAAGTTTCCTTGTAACTAGTTGTATGTATAATTAGTGTATGTAAATATGTTTTATACAGAAACACATATATGTATGTGCACATTATATATACACTTTTTTTATTTTTTATTTTTATTTTTGTCAGTCGTGGGTCTTGAACTCTTGCCCTGGGTGCTGTCCCTGAGCTCTTCAGCTCAAGTTAAGCATTCTACCACTTGAGCCACAGCCCCACTTCCTATATACACATTTATATAAACACATTATGTATATGCTTATGAATATACACACAGAAAGAGAAAATGTTAATAAAAGTATAATTTAAAATTTTAATAATCTATGTAAAATATATATGGTAGCTGTATTAGTATTACTATATTTTCATAAATTTGAAATAATTTCAAAATTGGAATAAAAGAAAGTTTGGAAGACAGATAAACAGCTCTTGTGTATTCATTTTATTTGTTAAAAGCAATCTGTGGTAAATAGGGAATAGTGATTGAACTTTGTTATCAATATTTTTGAGTTTATGTAAGTTTTATACAGCTATTTTTGCTGCTGTTTATAATTATCCTGTGATTAAGATATACTTGTACTTAACATAAATTCAGGTGCAGGAAAAGTTTTCTCAAAAATTTAGCCTTACAAATTTTGCATTTTCTCATAATTATATTCTCTCACCCTCTTTTTCAGGGTGAAATTATTACAACTCATTAATGTTTGTTCCATATATTTAATTTTAGTGTCACTTTTCATGACATCCTTTATTAAAATATTACATTTCCTTTGAAAATATGACATCATCTAAACTATCCAGCATGAGTACTTGAAATTTCACTCTGATTCATGTAGGAAATTCTAAACTTGTATTTTCATAAGATTGTTAGTTCTGAATTATTTCCAAATAGTTCATTGAATTATTTGTCACTCTTCTGGAAAATTAACTTAAAATAAGACCTTTTTCAGTATCATATAATAAGGAATGAGACAGAATGTAAAAATGTGTAAGCTGCAGAAAATCAATTACAAATGAATATGTACATAGAAAGTCATAGGATCTGAACATTTGACACTCTGATTTCTTCCTCTGATCTTTAAACTTACAACATACTAACGTGAGCTGACAAAAAAAAGTGCTTTTGGTAAGTGTTGTCTTTCCTCCACTTTCTTCCTTTCCCTGAGACCACTGCTGATGGTGCAATTCATTTCTCTACATCATGGTAAACTCATAGAGTAAGAAAAGTTGAGTCCCTCCATGACATTTTTAATTTTCTGTAGACAACTTTTTTTCTTTTTATCCACTCATTCTACCAGGAATGTGTGGAACATATGCAATTTTTGGTGCCTCTCTAGAGAGTTGATTTCACCCCTGCCTTTCTTTTAGGTAAAATCTCTAGGAGTTCATGTAAGCAAGAATGGAATTTCTGAATATTTATTGACTATTTTGATAAGTTCTCCATTTGCTGAAACCTCCCTGATTTCAGTTTTTATTTATACCTTTGGAATGTTTTCCTAAAATTTGGCTCAGAAACCTGTTTTGCTTTTTATCTTTCTGTTTTGTTTAAACTTGCCTCATGTGGCAATATATGCTTCCCCTTTCTCCAAAGAGTCAAGAAGCTTCATGTTTCCATGATTCAATAGTAATCTCTCCTACTATCTCTTCTAAGATTGTACATGGTTACAACACATTAAATCATAGGATATTAATCCATGTGGTTTAATTGATTTTAGACACCTGAATTGCCCTCGTGCTTCCCTTTGGTCTCTGATAACATTCATTGTTTTTATAACCTCTTTTTCTTTTTTGTTTAAATTAGACTTTTTAAAAAATGTTCTAAGTAAGCCTAAAAAATTATGTGTCTTCCTTACATTCATTTTGGTCATAATTAGGAAGTACATTAAAGTGTCAATTCACCTGATCGCTATGAAAATCTGCTGGCGTTTTAAATTCCAGTTCATTATTCTCAATGACTTTAAGCCTCCTGCATTTTCATCAACATTATTTTAAATGGTACTTGTCATACAAGGCATATCAAAAGGAACTATGAAAAATTAAATAATATAAGGTGACTCATTTCCACACAGTAGTTTTTCTCAAACTATGGATTCATCAGTTTTCATAATTGGAAGGAGTAGGACTATGGATGAAAGACATTAAATAAAAACATTATGATCTTGCAGGAATTAAAGAAGTTTGTTGATTGGCAGCTCCACTGCTGAAGTAGGCCCTCAAGCTTTTGGCTGCCTTGACTGCAGAGCAAGCTTGCAGATTAAATGGGCAACTACTGAATGTGGCCAATTGTCTAGCACTTTATATCAGCAAGCCAGTGGTTTGGCAACTGGAATGTTACTCTCATAAAATCCTACTGTAATTTCACTCATACACATTTATTTGGACATTAAAATTTCCCATTTTTTTCATAAGAACTGTGATTCTTTAGCCTAAAAAATCTGTGGCTCAAAAAGTTGGCCTTAACATATAGCTTAAATGACCAGCCTACAACAGGAGCAGCTGAAAGTCCTGGGTACCTGACAACACTGCTACTGTGCATGTACACTGAAGCTGATTATATCTATCCAAATTTATATAGATGCAAATATTGCCATTGAGTGCATAGACACATTCCATATATTTAAAGTAGATATTTAGTATCTGAAATCGAGAGAAGCCTTAAGCCTTGTGATTAAAAAAGAAAGCAGTCAATGAATGTAATTCAAGATGAAAAAAATACAGTATTATTCTAATAGCTCAAATGATTTTCATGCCAGATTAAAGATTCCAGTTGTTTGCCACTTTACTGTAATGCCATAATCTCAATATCCTGGAAAATTCTCCTAAGACATTTACTCAAATTTGCCTGATTAGAATGAATACTGGTAGAGAAAGGAAGTACATGATTACATTAGGAAAATGTTCATTATTTTTTCAAGCATTTTACTGTGGGGTAACATTATGATAACATTTACTGTAACTAATTTGTGAACTTTACTATACAAAAAGTGAGCAGCTTAAACAAGCTATCTTGCTATTTGCCGGATAACAGAGAAATGTATTTTCATTATTTCTGATTACTGCATATGCAGGTAATTATACTTTTTTCTTTACACATAATTAAAGTGAATGTTGATTTCAGTTCATTCTACTCAGTGGTAAAATTATCATTAGTTCTCAACTAATTATTTTCTGTAGTAAAACACTGTTTCAGATCTCTGTCACATTCCATTTAGCAAACACAAAATCGCTCTGAATTAGAGTTATCACAGCCTGGGACTTTTATACTATTAATTTGTAGGGGGGAAATCTTTAGATGGATGTTATCCAAGCTGAAAATGAAGTCGTTTGAAAGAATCCAATTGGTTTTCATTTTTCTTCATCTGGTTCTAAAATCTCTCGCCTTTTCACAATCTCTGTTGTTGTTGGGTTTTCTCTTTTTTAATTTAAGGTTGTTTAATTTGCTCTAGTCAAGCACAGCCTTTTCTCAGCAAACAGTGAAGTTGAACAATTTATCATTACACTTCCAGTACACTACATAGTTTGTCAAGCTTATAAGTTTAAGGTACTCATTTTTTTTTAATAAGGGACATTTTTGCTGGTATTGCATAGTAGAAATACAAGCATAGTTAAAACGTTTTTGATCATGGAAAATTAGTTAGCTTACTCTAAAAAGAAGCACTGTGCTCTAATTACATCCTTGAAGTAGGGGATTCATTAGGTTATTTAACTTACTAAAGGAGCCAGTCTAAGTGAAGTTTGCTCAAGAGACACATTTCCAGAGTCTACTTTGACTTTTTTTCTTTGGTCAGCCCTGGGTCTTGAACTTGGCCTGGGCACTGTCCCTCAGGCTCTTCTGCTCAAGGCTAGTGCTCTACCACTTGAACCATAGCACTACTTCCAGTTTTCTGGTGGTTTATAAGAGATAAGAGTCATGGTTTAACCCCTGTTTACACTATATTTTATTCTAGTACCTTGCATCTTGTATACACATTTTTCTAATTTCGGGAGGGGAAGGGAAAAAACCAAAATGTTGAAATAAGGATACAGGTTGTCCCATTGTAGCAATGAGATGTAAAAGACACTATGTTGAAAACAAACTTTACAACACCTGTAGAGAACTAAAGCTAGATCCTTAAATATTTCTCTACAACAGAATTACCTCAAAATAGATCAAAGACCTTGAAATCAAAGCAGACACCCTGAAAATATTACAGGAAACCATAGGAGAACCTCTAGGGCTCCACGGCACAAGCCGAAATTTTCTTAATAGAGACCTAGAAACACAACAAATCAAAGAAAGGTTGGACAAATGGGAAAGCATGAAATTGCAGAACTTCTGCATGGGAAAGGACATTGCTCACAAGATCAATAGAAAGCCCACAGATTGGAAGAAAACCTTCACTAGCCATAAAATGGACAAGGGCCTCATATCTAAAATATAATTGGAACTCAAAAAATTAAATCCCCTAACAACAAATCCTCAAAGAATCAACTGCCTGATAAATAAGTGGGCTAAATACTTAAAGAGAGACTTCACCAAAGAGGAAATAAGAATGGCTATTAGACACATGAAGAAATACTCAAATTCTCTAGCCATAAATGAAATGCAAATCAAATCAACATTGAAATTCCACATCACCCCAGTTAGAATGGCTATAATCAAGAAATCTAATAACAACAGATGCTGGAGGGAATGTCTCCAAAAGAGAACCCTACTGCATTGTTGTTGGGAGTGTAAACTGGTTCAACCACTCTGGAAAGCAGTATGGAAGTTCCTCAAAAGACTCCACATACAGCTCCCCTCTGACTCAGCAATCTTACTTTTGGGCATTTACCCAAATGATGATGAGCAAGGCCATACTAAGCTACCAGCACAACTATGTTTCTGGCAGCATTATTCTCCATACCTAAGATATGGAACCAACTCCAAAGCCCCTCGGTAGATGAATGGATCAAGAAAATGTGATATATGTATATATTTATGTGAATTTTATGCCTCCATCAGGAAGAATGACACCACCCCATTTTTTAGGAAATGGAGAGACCTGGGAAAAAATTATACTAAGTTAAGTAAGTTAGACCCAAATAAGCATAGGTTCCATGGTTTCCCTTATTTGCAATAACTAGTATAAGTCTGCGGGGGAGGGGGGGTTCAAAGAAGATGGCAGAGGAGAGGCTGGGGGCTAAGCAAGCTCTCCTGTGGAAACCAGTACTAGTATTGCAGTGGAAAATCTAAAGCTAGAGTGACACACCAAGTGTGTTATAATACAGAGAGTTTGGCCAGATTGGAAAAACTCGGGCAGCTTATTCAAGGACACAGATTTGAGCAACCCTGGTTCAAGGTGGCAGCAGTGGCAGCAACTGCTCTTGCTGGCCGCCATTTTCAATACAGAGAACAAGGGAAAAAGGCGGTAGAGCGGATTCTACTTATCTCCAGCAAGAACTGACAAGGAGCAGAAATCTTTATTCAGCTGACCATAGACAGTTGTAGATGGTGGACGTGGACAACCAAGAAACCAAGGGATGGGCCTGAATATCCCAAGACATCCTCACTCATAATGGAGCAGCTGTGGGAAGGTATTCCCTCCCCCACCATCAGAGAAAAACTCCATCTTTGATACTGACACAGACCCAGCCAGAGGAGCTAGCACAATTTGACCTGTGGCAGGGCTCAGCTCCACCTCTGGGGAGAGTTGCCCCTCCCAAGCAGAGGCAGCTCTGCATGGGCACGGAACACTCACCTTGGTGGGTAAACAGAGCCAGAAGCTAACCTCCCCATCTGCTGCACAGGAAGCAACTCCAGCCCTTGAGCAATTGGAATCTTGGTACACATAATTTCTGAGATTGGTTCCAGGCTTGGCTGATTGAGTCTCTCAGGAGATATCCCATAAGGGTAAAGCTATTGATTGCTGACAGGCCACAGCCCAATCTACAACCTAGTGCCCCTTACAGAAACTCCAAGCTAGAGGAAACAGCCACCTCGGTCTTTTGTGATACTCAAAGTAGATTACGACCCACTGAACTAGCGTGGGAGGAGGGACACAAACTCCTGAGTGAGGCAGTGTTTCCTTCAGCATATTCAAACAAACTGATTTAAGAAACCAACCAAACCAAAGGACAACCAAACAACACAAGCAAACCAGAGACTTCACCACCAAGGGGATGCCTAGGGACACAGTGGGGACATAACAACCACTACCATTCCCCTCCCAAAATTTTGTTTTTGAAGAACTTTTTTCTACCTATTTTTTTAAATTGTTGTCTATTATTCTCATTTTTATTTTAGGTTTGTTTTGTTTTTGTTTCTTTGTTATTGTTGTTGTTTCTTTAAAAAATATTGTCATTATAATTTGTTCCTTTTTGTTCCATTTATGTTTGATTTTTTTTGCATTACTTAATTTCTGTTCTGTTCATCCCCAGATATAACCTGTTTTCGATTATTAGACCTTATTCTTCATGGTGTACATACTTAATTCAGATATTGATTACTCAATTTACAAACTACCAGCCTTAACTCCATTAATTGTAGAATTATTTCTTTATACTTACATAATTTTAAGTGTTTCATTTTATTTTTTAATTGTGTTTTTCTTTATCTTTCTTCTTCTTTCCTGCTATCCGTGCCCCTTCTCTGAATCTCCCTCTCTCTTTACCTCCCTACAGTCTTCCAATCTTATTTTCTCCTCACAATTCTCCCTAAACATTAATTTCTGTCCTGCTGACCCCTTCCTTGATTTTTTCTTAGTCCATTGATCCTTAGCTGTTTGTTGTTGAACTAGATTGTATCTGTACCCTTTTGTCTGAATCAAATAATCTGTGCAACTACAGGGCTCTGGCTGATGCCTGCATTAAAATAGTGTTCTAGCTCAGAATTGGCTTGGCTATCATATCCAAATGGCAGAATAATCAGAAACACAATAAAAATGGCAAGTCCAGGTATTTCAACTCCCACTAATGACAATGAGGCAACAGAGCCGTCAATGAATAACTCAGAGGAGAATTCCCAAAATGCTCTACAAACACTACTGATAAACAAGTAGAATGAAAGGTTGAAAGCCTGCAAAGGTCTCACTGTTAGCGTGGATGAAGCTAAACAAACATTAATACAGGAATATCACAAGTGTGATGAAGCTAACCAAAGAATAATACTGGAATATCATGAGCATGATGAGGCTAATCTAAGATTAATAGAGGAATTGCGTGAGCAAGATGAGAATAGACAAAGATTAATTGAGGCATTCATGGAATCCATGAACACACAGCTGAAAGAATTCATGGAGGCCACAAAGGGAATCCTGAATGAAGCCCAACAGAAGGAAAGGGGCTCCAATGAAACCATAACCAATCAAATAAGGGATGTGAGAATGAACAGTGAAAACAAAATTAAGGAAGTAAGGAAGTCCATACCAGATCTAAAACTCCAACAAAGAATTTGAAGCCAGCATATCTGACCAATTAGAAGGAAAAGAAATATTAAAAAACAAAATAGAAAGTCTTACAGTAGGTTATATCAGGCAGATGATCGAATCTCTGGGATTGAAGACAGCCTAGATAACATAGAGAAAGAAAAGACAACGATTTAAGACAAATCCAATAAATATGATAGATCTATTCAACATCTGGGAGACACCATCAGAAGGCTTAATCTGAGGATAATGGGTGTAGAGGAGCACCTAGAGACAGAAGTTAATGGTCTAGGAAATTTATTTAACAGGATCCTAGCAGAGAACTTCCCAAACATGCAAAAAGATAGGCCTATTCAAATTTAAGAAGCCTTTAGAACCCCAAATAGTCCAGACCAGAACAGGAAATCCTACCATCACATTGTAATCCACACAGGGTCAATTCAGACTGAAGAAAGGATCCTTAAACCTGTCAAGGAGAAAAGAACAATCACTTATAAAGGGAAACTAATCAGAGTAAGGTCAGATTTCTCAGCAGAGATAATTAAAGCCAGAAGAGCCTGGAATGATGAATGCCACACCCTAAAGGCAAACAACCATCAACAAAGAATTTTGTACCCAGCTAAACTCTCTTTCATAATGGAAGGTCAAATACAAATCTTCCACAACAAAGAAAATTGAAACAATATATCTCCACCAAACCATCCCTACAAAAAATATTAATGATGTCCTACACATAGAAAACAAAAGCACAATAAAGGCCAAGAAACAGCCGTCAATCAGAGAATACAATAAGCATAGGAAGAATCCAGTTGGCATAGCCCCCAAGAAGATGGATAACATGGCTGGAACTACAAAACACTACCCAGTCCTAACTCTCAATATTAATGGTTTTAACTCTCCAATTAAGTGACATAGACAGTCTAGTTGGATCAAAATGCAAGATCCTACCTGCTGCCTTCAAGAGAAAGAACTTGCACACAAAAACAAAAATACTCTGAAAATGAAAGGCTGGAATAAAATCTACTAAGCAAACGGCCTCCAAAAACAGGAGGGAGTTGCATTCCTAATATCAGATAAAATAGACTTCAAATTAAAATTAGTGTGAAGAGATAAAGAAGGTCATTACATACTAATTAAGGGATCTGTCCTTCAGGAGGATATTACAATACTAAATATCTATTCAGCAAATAACGGAATAGCCAAAGTTATCCAAGAAACATTACTTTCCCTAAAATCACACATTGTTCCAAAAGCATTAAATGTTGGGGAGTTTAACACACCACTATCCCCGCTGGATAGGTGAACCCAACAAAAACTCAACAGAGAAACCTCAGACTTAAACAACTGCGTAGATCAATTAGACTTAACAGTCATCTACAGAATATTTCACTCAACAGCATCAGAATACACTTTCTTCTCAGCAGCACCTGGAACATTCTCCAAAATGGACCACATTTTATGACACAAAGAAAATTTGTCCAAATTCAGAAACAGTGAAATTATGTAATGCATTCTCTGAGACCACAAGGGAATAAAATTAGAATTCAACACCAAAAGCCACCGAAGGAAATCCTATGACATATGGAAGCTGAAAAACACACAGTTGAATCACAAGAAGTTCATGGAAGAGATTCTTTAAAGACATACAAATGTTCATGATATTTAACAAAAATGAAAGCAAACTATGAGTGTCTCTGGGGCACAGCAAAAGCAGTACTCAGAGGCAACAGTACAGCTCTGAGTTCTTAAATTAACAAATTAGAGAGATCTGAAACCAGCAATTTAATGAGACATCTAAAGCTCCATGAAAAAGAACAACAAGGTAAACCCCAATAAAACAGATGGAAACAAATAATTAAAATTAAATCAGAATTACATGAATTCGAGTCCAAAAGAAACCATGAAATGAATCAAAATAACAAAAAGTTGGTTCTTTGAAAAAATTAATAAAATAGGCAGATCTTTAGCAAATAATATCCAAAAAAAGGCACACACCCAAATAAACAAACTCAGAGATGAAAATGGAAACATCACTACAGAAACAACCAAGAGTCAGAATATAATAAGGGGTTACTTCTCAAACCTTTATGCTAATAAATTTGTGAATCTGAAAGATATGGACAAATTTCTATCAAATATTGACATGCACAAACTAAACCAAGATGATTTAAAACAACTTAACAGACCCACACAAAGCATCAAAATAGAAACAGCAATAAGAGAATATCCACCAAAGAAAAGCCCAGGACCAGATGGATTTACAGTTGAATTCTACAGAACTTCATGCAGAAAACACCAATACTCCTCCAACTCTTTAAGGAAATTGAAAGCAAAAAATCACTACTAAACTCGTTCTATGAATTCATCATAACCCTCATCCCAAAACCAGGCAAGGACTCATCAAAGAAAGAGAACGAGAGACCCATTTTTTTGATGAACATTGACGCCAAATTTCTCAAAAAAGTTTTGGACAAAATTCATATGGAACAATAAAAGACCACGAATAGCAAAAATGCTCCTCAACGGAAAGAACACTGCTGGAGGAATATCAATACCAAATTTCAAACTCTACTATAAAACCATAGTAATCAAAACAGCTTGGTATTGGCATAAGAACAGACCTCAGGACCAATGGAATAGAATTGAAAACCCAGAAATGAACCTACAGACCTATAGCCATCTAATCTTCGATAAGGGAGCTAAAACAATAGAATGGAAGAAAGACAGCCTCTTCAGTAAATGGTGCTGGCAAAATTGGTTAACTACATGTAGAAAACTAAAGCTAGATCCTTATATATCACCCTGCACCAGAATCAACTCCAAATGGATCAAAGACCTTGAAGTCAAAGCAGACACACTGAAAACATTACAGGATGGAATAGGAGAAACCCTAGGACTCCTTGGCTCAGGCCGAAATTTTCTGAATAGAGACCTGGAAACACAACAAATCAAAGAAAGGTTGGACAAATGGGATTGCATAAAGTTGCAGAGCTTTTGCATGGCAAAGGACATAGCTAACAAGAACAATAGAAAGCCCACGGATTGGGAAAAGATCTTTACTAGCCATAAAATGGACAAGGGTCTCATATCTAAAATATACTTGGAACTCAAAAAATTAAATCCCCCAACAACAAATCCTCAAAGAAACAACTGCCCAATAAACAAGTGGGCGAAAGACTTAAAGAGAAACTTCTCTGAAGAAGAAAGAAGGATGGCCAATAGACACATGAAGAAATGCTCAACATCCCTAGCCATAAAAGAAATGCAAATCAAAACAACATTGAGATACCACCTCATTCCAGTTAGAATGGCAAAAATCAAGAACTCTAACAACAACAGATGCTGGAGGGGATGTGGACAGAAGGGAACCTTACTTCATTGTTGGTAGGAATGTAAACTTGTTCAACCACTCTGGAAAGCAGTATGGAAGTTCCTCAAAAGACTCCACATAGAACTCCCCTATGACCCAGCAATCCTACTTTTGGGCATTTACCCAAATGTTTACAAACAAGACCACACTAAAGCTACCAGCACAACTATGTTTATTGCAGCATTATTTACCATAGCTAAGATATGGAACCAACCCAGATGCCCCTCAGTAGATGAATGGATCAAGAAAATGTGGTATATATACACAATGGAATTCTATGCCTCCATCAGAAAGAATGACATTGCCCCATTTGTTAGGAAATGGAAAGACTTGGAAAAAATTATATTAAGCGAAGTAAGCCAGACCCAAATAAACATACGCCCCATGGTTTCCCTTATTTGCAATATGTAGTATATGTATGAGTCAAGCGGAAAAGGTCAGATAATGTGATGTTAGGAAAATGAACCCTTAGATATGTATTTTAATGTTTTTTTCTTTCATGCATGTGTTTCTAACGCATTTATAAGATTATTTCTTTGTTGTTTTTTATGTCCCTCCCCCACAGTGTAACCCCTGCTTTCACTATATTTGATGTCAGTATAACTTGTGGAGGAGATGGGGAAAAACAAGTCGTTTAAGGATACAGGTGTACCTGTTGCAACAATGAGAAGTACAAGTTGTCATGTCGAAAACGAGCTTTACAATGTTGGTGCAGGGTGGGGGGAAGGATTGGGACTGGGGAGGAGGGGGGAGGCTGGGAAGGGATGTGAAGGATAAACAAAGGAGGAGGCTGCAATGCTCGGTAAGAAATGTAAGCATTATCCTGCCCATGTAATTGTAACCCCTCTGTACAGTATGTTCACAAATAAAATAAAATAAATTAAAAAAAGTTTTGGACAATCAACTTCAACAACTCAGCAAAAAAAAGAAAAAGAAAAAAAACCATACAACACATGAAACAGGATTCATTTCATGGATGCAAAGCTGGTTCAATATATTCACATCAAGTAATATAATTCATCCCTTCAACAAGAGCTAGGATAAGAACCACATGGTTATGTCAATAGATGCAGACAAAGAATTTGAGAAGATTCAGAACCGCTTTATGATGAAACCTCTGGAAAAACTAGGAATCCATGGAGCATTCCACAATATAATAAAGGCTGGCTATGACAAACGTACAGCCAGAATTGTATTTAATGGCAAAAAGTGAAAGCCATTTACTCTAAATTCAGGAATGAGATACATGTCCGCTCTTTCCAAATCTCTTCAACTTAGTATTAGAATGCCTAGGTAGGGCAATAAGACAAGATGCACACATAAAGGGGATCCAAATAGGGAAAGATGAAGTGAAACACTCCATCTTGGCAGATGATATCATCTTGTATTTAAAGAACCCCGTGGACTACACTCCCAAGGTAATTGAGCTGATAGTAAACTTTGGTAAAGTAGCAGGTTATACAATTAACTCTCTGAAATCAGTGGCTTTCCTGTACGCCAATAACAAGAAGAGTGCGGCTGAAATTAGGATAGCAACCCCATTTTTAATAGCCCCCCCAAAATAATATACCTAGGAGTTAACTGAAGAGGTGAAGTAACTATATGATAAAAACTTTAAAAACCTGAAAAAGGAAATTAAAGCAAAACTAAAGAAGTGGAAATACCTCTCAATCTCCTAGATTGGGAGGATTAACATGTTGAAAACAGCAATACTGTCAAAAGCTATATTCAACTCAATGCAATACCTATCAATATTCCAACTTCATTCTTCAAAGAAATAGAAGAAGTAATCCAAAAATTCATATGGAACAATAAAAGACCCCAAATAGTAAAAACAATTCTTAGCAGAAAGAACGGTGCAGTAGGAATATCAATTCCAAATTTCAAGCTCTACTACAATTAAAACTTCTTGGTACTGGCACAAGAATACACCTGAAGACCAATGGAATAGGACTGAAGACACAGAAATGAACCCACAGACCTATAGCCACCAAATCTTTGACAAGAGAGCTAAAAAAACAGAATGGAAGAAAGACAACCTCTTCAGTAAATGGTGCTGTGAAACTGGTTAAACATCTGTAGAAAACTAAAGCCAAATTCTCATAAGCTAGCACCAGAATCAACTACAAGTGGGCCAAAGATGTCAAAGTCAAAGTAGACATCTTGAAAACATTACAGGAAGGAATAGGAGAATATCTAGGGCTCCTCGGCACAGGCTGAAATTTTCTTTTTTTTTAATATTTAATTTTATTTTATTTGTGAACATACTGTACAGAGGGGTTACAATTGCATGGGCAGGATAATGCGTACATATCTTACCAAGCATTGCAGCCTCCTCCTATGTTTACCCTTCACATAACTTCCCAGCCTCCCCCCTCCACCCATCCCAATCCTTCTCCTTCCCCCCTCC
>NW_012267419.1:2266663-2282318 GCF_000151885.1 Dipodomys ordii
CTCACAGAGCCCAGCCTGGAGCCATTCTCAGGGTTTCTGTTTTTCAATTGATTGTGGAGGCTGCTAGAGGGAGGGGCAGCCTCTGGCTCTGGTTACCCAGTGAGGGAAGCCACTCCTATGGCTGGCGCCTGAGCTGGGTGACATTTCCCTGGATGGAGCTGAGTCTGGCAGGTCACTTCGCTGTTAAGTTCTTGTGACCTGCTAAATGACTCATTTTATTCCAAGGCATGAGTTGGAGCTAGCAGCTCCGCCGAGCTTTGCTGGTATCCAAGATGGAGGTCACTGGTGCGGGGTGTGGGGCGGGAAGGGGTGGCCTTCCCTCCTCTGCTCCCTGAGAAGGAGTGAGGAAGTCGGGCTTCTACTCACGCCGAGTCTTGGTTCCTGGGTCGTCTCTGGTCTGCAAGCTGCAGGATGAAAATGTCCGCTCCTTGTCAGTTCTTGCTGGTGTTGAGCAGAATCCACTTGCCCTCTGAGTCTGACTCCTTTGTCCCGGGCTCTCTGTGACTCAGGTATGGCTGCTGCCGCCACCGCGACCCTGCCGCCGCCGCGGCGGTTGCTGGCAAGCGCTCAGATGTGTCTCCTTGCCTTGGCTTCCCCTATGTTGCCTAACTCTCTCCTGTGATGGCACACTTGGTGTGATTCTCTGGCTTAGGACTGTTCACTGGAACTCTAAAACTGCTTTCTATGCGAGAGCTTGTTCAGAATCCAGTTTTTCCTGCGCCATCTTCCCGGACCTCCTGAAATTTTCTTAATAAAGACAAAAAAATCAAAGAATGTTTGGAGAAATTGGATTGCATGAAATTGCAGAGCTTCTGCATGGCAAAGAACATAGCTTGCAAGATCAATAGAAAGCCCAAGGACTTGGAGAAGATCTTCATTAGCCATAAAACAGACAAGGGTCACACATCTAAAATATACTTAGGACACAGAAAATTAAATCCCCCAACAGCAAATCCTCAAAGCAACATCTGCCTGATTATTAAATGAGCTAAAGACTTAAAGAGAGAATTTTCTGAAGAGGAAATAAGAATGGCCATTACACACATCAACAGATGCTTATCTTCTCTAGTCATCAAAGAAATGCCAATCAAGACAACATTGAGATTCACCTCACCCCAGTTAGAAGGTCTATAATGAAGAAATCTAGTAACAACAGATGCTGGAGGGGATGTGGCCAAAAGGAAACTCTACTGCATTGTTGGTGGGAGTGTAAACTTGTTCAACCACTCTGAAATGCAGTATGGAGGTTCCTCAAAAGACTCCACATAGAGTTCCACTCTGACCCAGCAATCCCACTGTTGGGCATTTACCCAAACAATCACAAACAAGGTCAGAGCAAAGCTACCAGCACAACCATGTGTATTGCAGTATTATTCACCATACCTAAGATGTGGAACCAACCCAAATGCCTCTCAGTAGATGAACGGATCTAGAAAATATAGTATATATACAATGGAACTCTATGCCTCCATCAGAAAGAATGACATTGCCCCATTTGTTAGGAAATAGAAAGACTTGGAAAAAATTACAATAAGTGAAGTAAGCCAGGCCCAAAATATTGAAAGACTTGGAAAAAATTATATTAAGTGAAGTAAGCCAAGCCCAAAGAAATATAGGTCTCATGGTTTCCCTTCTTTGCAATAACTAGAACATGACTCAGATAAGCAAAAAAGGTCAAAAGCTATCTACATATGACCATATAAGATGAGTTTAAGGGAAAGCAACCCCAAGATAGGGACACAGTATTGATGTTTTTTTCTTGCTTGCTATTTTTAACATACTTATAAAGCACTATGTGATTAGTTTGTTTCTTTTGTATGTTCTTCCCTCACAGTATATCCCCTGTTTTCCCTGTATCTGATTCTGGTTTCCTGCATCTTGTATATATATATATATATATATATATATATATATATATATATATATATATATATTTATAATTTGGGGAGGGGAGGGATATAACAAAATGCTTAAATAAGAATACAGGCTGACCCATGGTGACAATGAGATGTACAAGACACTGTTGAAAATGAACTTTACAATTTCAGGGCACGGGAAAGGGAGGAGTTGGGGATGTGGGGAAGGTAGGGATGGTAGGAAAAACAAATGAAGTAACAATGCTCTATAGGAAATAAACTCATTATCCAACTAATGTAACTGTAACTCCTCTGTACAGTATTTTTACAATAAAAATATTTGGAAACAAATCTAGAATAATCTTACCAGACAATTAGAAAAGGTCAAAAGCTATGTACATATGACCATATAAGATGCTGCTGCTAAGCAAAGTGAACCCCAAGATAGAGACACAAGAGCTTTCGTTTTTGTTGCTGTTGTTTTAATGTACTTATAATGTACTATGTTATTTCTTTTGTTTCTTTTGTATGTTCTTCCCCCATGGTATAACCACTGTTTTCACTGTATTTGATTCTGGTACCCTGCATCATATGTATACATTTTTCTAATTTGGGGAGGGAAAGGGAAATGACAAAATACTGAACAAGATACAGGTCGACCCACTGTAACAATGAGATGTACAAGACACTATGATGCAAATGAACTTTACAGTTTGGGAGGGGGGAAGAGGGAGGACTTGGGAAGGTGGGCAGAGAAAGAATGGCTGGGGAAAAACAAAGGAGTGGGTAACATTGCTCAAGAGGAAGCGTACTCATTACCTTATTCATGTAACTGTGATTCCTCTGTACAGTATCTTTACAATATAAAATATAAAAACATTGAGAAGAATGAAAAAATCCATCTTCAATATTCTTGTAAATCGTTGGAATATTGATTCTGACAATTGAGAGAGTTATAGTTTTTGACTAAAAGTATTTTTCTTGTAATTTATTTCTATAGGCAATGGTACCACATGAAGTAGATCTCCATATAAAATCTAATACTTCATATCTTACACATGTCACTCTAGCAACTGCTCTAATTGGTAGAAGCCTGAATGCCCATTTATATTTCCCAGTTGTAGAAATTCAACCATAGTGCATTTGGATAAATATTTAAAGTGTACAAATGGCTTTAAAATGTGGATGTCTGGCTCCAAAATTCATGCTTAGCTATTAAGTTATTTTGCTTCTCATTTTTGCATAAACAAGTTGTTGCTCTCTTTTATTAAGTTTCTATTCTAAATCATGTTTTGATGTTTCTATTTTCTTGGAAGCTTTAGCACAATGGCTTTTGATTAGTCTATTCTCCCTGACAACTCCAATATTTATGATTTCTTCAAATAATGCATTGTCTTACTAAAATAATTAAAGAAAGATAAGCTAATTTAGGTCATCATTACCCCCCCCTCTATTCCCCCTCCCCCAGTTAAGAGAGTATTTAGTCTCACTTAGTGGTACATATTTATACTGCACTGAGGGAAGCTAAAACTGAAAACAAATATTTCAAGAACAAACATGGCTATGTAGAGATACTCTGTGTAGTTAGAGGAGAGGAGTAGGGCGAGAGGAGGAAAAGAGACACAGGAAAGCATTTAAAGCTACATATTAACTAATATTCCTTTCATTTTGAGTAAATCTGATATGTTTTTTACCTCTAAATCATAGGTGCACAGTTTTCTGAACTTGATCCCAATGATTGTATAATTTAGGTTTATTAAAAGCCTTCAAGCAGTGGAGGGATGATGGCTCACGACTGCAATCCTAGCTACTAGGTGGCTGAGATCTGAGAATCACGGTTCAAAGCCAGCCTGGGCAGGAAAGTCCATGAGACTCTTATCTCCAATGATGTTGGTAACTTGTTAATGCTGGTTTTTAGCATCTAAAATGTAGACAATATGCATACATGTAATAACTAGTCTGGTAAGAAGAACTGTAACTTTCATAATGTTAAAACTAGTGGCCTGGGGCTGGGAAGGTGGCTCAGTGGTAGAGCGCTTGCCTTGCATGCCTGAGGCCCTGGGTTCCATTCCCCAGCACCACATAGGCAAAAAGGAAAAAAAGCCGGAAGTGGTGCTGTGGCTCTAGTGGTAGAGCACTAGCCTTGAGCTGAAGAGCTGAGGGACAGCACCCAGGCCCAGAGTTCAGGCCCCACGACCAGACAAAAACAAAAAACAAAACAACAACAACAAAAAACTAGTGGCCTTTATTCTTGAATTAAATTTTAAAATCTCATCATAATGAAGGTACCATAACTTATAACTTAAAGGTTTATTTTCTTTTATTTGTTCTCTGAAATGTGAAAATGCTGGAATTACTTAGATATTTTTGCAGATACTTAAAAGTCACATAGTCATTTCTTCTTATAACTCATGAAAAAAATTGATAATTTAATTATGCCAGTACTCACATTAAATTTTTGATATTTAGAAGTAAGGAAATATGTGACTTCTGTTGGCTTACTTTATTACAAAAGCCTTACATTCCTGCAAAATCCAAGTATTTGAGATAGTTGAAACTATAGTAAACTTGTGATTTTATGCTTTAAAAAAAAGAAAGTAAACGAACTTTTCAACGTCGTGGGGGGCGGTGATAAGGGGGCAGTGAAGGAAAGAATGGTAGGGGAAAAGCAAAGGAGGGGGTAACAATGCTCTATAGGAAATGCACTCATTACATTACTCATGTAACTGTAACCCCACTCTACACTACCTATAAAATATGTGTGTGCATGTGTATTTAGTTTACAAAAAAAGAGTCTCACGGACTTTCCTGCCCTGGCTGGCTTTGAATCGTGATCCTTACATATCAGCCTCGTTAGTAGCTAGGAGTACAGACGTGAGCCACCAACGCCTGGGTTGAGTTCTCTTTTGATAGGAAAAATTTAGAATGCACCATTGTTTTTGCTGGTAATGTGGCTTGAATTGAAGGCATCATACTCCCTTAGTTTGCTTGTTCAAAGCTGGCATTCTACCTGTAGAGCAGCATTTTGCTGGTTGTTTTGGAGAGAGTCATGCAGACTTTTCTGCCTGGGCTGGCTTCAAGCCAAATCTTCCAAATTTCAGTTTTCTGTGTATGTTGTATTGCAGGCATGAGCTAATGGTATCTTTTTGAAGGATCATGTTTTTTAGTACTAGATTACACTGAAACACAATACTTCTGAATACTGGGAAACTACAATATTAGACTACTGAGACCAAAACCCTTATATTCTGATTGTAATAGGGACTACTAATATTACTTCAGCCCAAAATTTCTGGTTATTATACTTACTACTTCATAGTGATTTATTACTAGTAGTTGGGCAAAAATGTTTGATGAGGGGCTGGGAAGGTGGCTCAGTGGGAGAGCGCTTGCCTTGCATGCCTGAGGCCCTGAGTTTGATTCCTCAGCACCACATAAGCAAAACAGAAAAAGCCGTTGGTGGCACTGTGGCTCAAGTGGTAGAGCATAAGCCTTGAGCTGAAGAGCTGTGGGACAGCGTCCAGGCCTAGAGTTCAGGCTCCATGACCGGACCCCCCCAAAAAAATGTTTGATGAAATTAATTGTTTAAACTCTGAATGATGGATGTAATTTTATCACTTACTTATTTTGTACAATTGAATAGTTGTCCTCTTAGTGCTGGGGCAATGACATTATTTATGAGGAAGCATTGAATTCCATTGTATATATAAACCACATTTTCTTGATCCATTCATTCTACTGAGAGGCATCTGGGTTGGTTCCATATCTTTGCTATGGTAAATAATGCTGCAATAAACATATTCGTGCTGGTAGCTTTAGTGTGGTCTTGTGTGTCATTGTTTAGGTAAATGCCCAAAAGTGGGATTGCTAGGTCATATGGGAGCTCTGAATGGAGTCTTTTGAAGAACCTCCATACTGCTTTCCAAAGTGGTTGAACAAGTTGACACTCCCACCAACAATGCAGTAGGTTTCCCTTCTGTCCACATCCCCTCCAGCATCTGTTGTTATTAGAGTTCTTGATTATAGCCATTCTAACTGGGGTGAGGTGGTATCTCAATGTTGTTTTGACTTGCATTTCTTTTATGGCTAGGGAGGTTGAGCATATCCTCATGTGTCTATTGGCCATCCTTCTTTCCTATTCAGAGAAGTTTCTCTGTAAGTCTTTAGCCCACTTATTTATTGGACAGTTGTTTCTTTGAAGATTTGTTGTTGAGGGATTTAGTTTTTTGAGTTCCAGGTATATTTTAGATATGAGACCCTTGTCCATTGTATGGCTAGTGAAGATCTTCTCCCAATTCGTGGGCTTGCTATTGATATTGCTAGCTATGTCCTTTGCTATGCAGAAGCTCTGCAGTTTCATGCAATCCCGTTTGTCCAACCTTTCTTTGATTAGTTGTGTTTCTGGGTCTCTATTAAGGAAATGTCGGCCTGTGCCAAGGAGACCTACGGTTTCTCCTATTCCATCCTGTAATGTTTTCAGAGTGTCTGCTTTGACTCCGAGGTCTTTGATCCATTTGGAGTTGATTTTGGTGCAAGGTGATATATAAGTGAACCAATTTTGCCAGCACCATTTACTGAAGAGGCTGTCTTTCTTCCATTCTATATTTTTAGCTCCCTTATCGAAGATTAGATGGCTATAGGTCTTTAGGTTCATTTCTGGGTTTTCAATTCTAGTCCATTGGTCCTAAGGTCTGTTCTTGTGCCAGTACCAAGCTGTTTTGATTACTATGGCTTTATGGTAGAGTTTGAAATTTGGTATTGATATTCCTACAGCACTGTTCTTTCTGTTGAGGATTGTTTTTGCTATTTGGGGTCTTTTATTGTTCTATATGAATTTTTGGATTGCTTCTTATATTTCCTTGAACAATCAGGTTTGAATATTGATAGGTATTGCATTGAATTTGTAGATAGCGTTGGGAAGTATTGCCATTTTCACGATGTTGATCTTTCCAATCCAGGAGCATGGGAGTTTTTGCCACATTCTAAGTTCTGTTTTAATTTCCTTTTTCAAGTTTTTAAAGTTTTCATCATAGCAGTCCTTACTTCTTTGGTTAAGTTAATTCCTAAGTATTTTATTTTTTGTGGCGTTATTACAAATGGAGTTGCTTTCCTAATTTCAGCCACACTTTTCTCCTTGTGCCATACGGAAAAGCCATTGATTTTGGGGGGTTAATTTTATACCCTGCTACTTTGCCAAAATTTTGAATCAGCTTGAGTAATTTGGGAGTGGAGTCTGTGGGATTCTTTAAATACAAGATCATGTCATCTGCAAACAGGGAGAATTTTACTTCTTTCCCTATTTGGATCCCTTCTATGTTTGCATCTTGTCTTATTGCTCTAGATAGGCATTCTAATTTGGAGTGAGTGGACATCTTGTCTCACTCCTGAGAAGAGGGAATGGCTTTAGTTTTTCACCATTAAGTATAATGCTGGCTGTAGGATTGTCATATACAACCTTTATTGTATTGAGGAATGTTCCCTGGATTCCTATTTTTTCCAGAATCCTTATCATAAAATGGTGTTGGATCTTGTCAAATGCTTTTTCTGCATCTATTGAGATAACTATGTTGTTCTTATCCTTGCTCTTGTTGATGTGATGAATTATGTTAATTGATTTGCATATAATGAACCAGCTTTGCATTCCTGAATCCTGTTTGATCGTGGTGTAGGTTTTGTTGGATGAATTGTTGAAGTCGATTGGCCAAAATTTTGTTGAGAGGTTTTGCATCGATGTGCATCAATGTAATAGGTCTCTAGTTCTCTTTCTTTGATGAGTCCCTGCCTGGTTTTGGGATGAAGGTTATGATGGCTTCATTGAATGGGTTCAGTAGTGAAATTTCTCTTTCAATTTCATTGAAGACTTGGAGGAGTACTGGGGTGAGCTCTGCTTTGAAGGCCTTGTAGAATTCCGCTGTAAAACCATCTGGTCCTGGGCTTTTCTTTGATAGGGGGGGGGTCTCTTATTTCAGTTTCTATTTGAATGCTTAATATGGGACTGTAAAGATGGTTTAACTCATTTTGTTTTACTTTTGGCATGTCAATATTTGCTAGGAAAAGGTCCATTTCTGCCAAGTTCTCAACCTTATTAGCATAAAGTTTTGAGAAGTATTCCCTTATAATGTTCTGAATCTTGGTTGTTTCTGTGGTAATGTTTCCATTCTCATCTCTGAGTTTATTAATTTGGGTGTGCTCTCTTCTTTTTCTGATATGATTTGCTAAGGGTCTGTCAACTTTGTTAATTTTTTCAAAGAATCAACTCTTTGTTGTGTTGATTCTTTCTCTGTTTTTTTATTCTAATTCATTTAATTCTGATTTAATTTTAATTATTTCTTTCCATCTACTGGATTGGGGTTTATCTTGCTGCTCTTTTGCAAGGAGACACAGATGTCTCATTAAATTGTTGGTTTCTGATCTCTACAATTTGTTGATGTAGGAACTCAGAGCTATAAACTTACCTCTGAGTACTTCCTTTGCTGTTTCCCAGAGGAGCTGGTAATTTGTGTGTTCATTTTTGTTGAATATCATGAACATTTGAATTTCCTTTCTAATCTCTTCCATACCCCACTGGTGATCCAACAGAGTGTTGTTCAGCCTCCATGTGCTACAGACTTACTTTGGTGGCTTTTGATGTTTAGTTCTAGTTTTATTCCCTTGTAATCTGAGAGAATGCATGGTATAAACTCAATGTTTCTGAATTTGGACAAATTTTCTTTGTGACCTAAAATATTGTCTATTTTGGAAAATGTTCCATGTGCTGCTGAGAAGAACGTGTATTCTGATGCTGCTGGGTGAAATTTTTGGTCGATGTCTGTTAAACCTTGTTGATCTATGCAGTTCTGTGCATTCTGTGTTGACTTTTAGCCGAGTTGATCTATCTAGTGGGGATAGTGATGTGTTAAAGTCTCCAATAATTTATGTCTTTGGGTGTCTGTGAGATTTGATGGAAAGTAGGGTTCCTTGGATAAATTTGGATGCTCTTTTGTTTGTAAAATACATTTTTAGAATTATAATAACCTCCTGAAGGAGAGATCACTTAATTAGTATGTAGTGCCCTTCTTTATCTCTTCTCAATAATTTTAATTTGATGTCTATTTTACCTGATATAAAGACTGCAACTCCTGCCTGTTTATGGGGGCCTTTTGCTTGGCAATTTTGTTCCAGCATTTCACTTTCAAAATATATTTGTTTTTATGGTCAAAGTATGACTCCTGAAGACAACAGATAGAAGGATCTTGCTTTTTAATCCATCTCGAGAGTCTATGTCTCTTAATTGGAGAGTTAAGTTCATTAATGTTGAGAGATAGGACTGAGAGCTATTTGGGCTTGCATTTTATCCACCTTCTTAAGGGCTGTGGAAACATGGTCCTTCCTATGGTTCTTGGATTCTTAGATTGTGTGTGGTTTCTTGGCCTTTATTGTAGTCTAGTAGGTTTTCTATGTGTAGGACATCTTTAAGTATCTTTTGTAGGGCTGGTTTGGTGAAGATATATTGTTTTAGTTTTTCTTTGCTATGGAAAGTTTTTATTTGACCTTCAGTTATGAAGGAGAGTTTAGCTGGGTACAGTATACTTGGTTGATAGTTGTTTGTCTTTAGGGCATGGCATACTTCATTCCAGCCTCTTTTTGCTTTAATTGTCTCTGCTGAGAAATCTGAGGTGATTCTAATTGTTTTCCCTTTATAGGTGATTGATCTTTTCTCCTTGACAGCTTTAAGGATCTTTTCCTTGGTCTGAATTGATCCTGTGCAGATTATAATGGGATGGTGGGATGTCCTGTTCTCGTCTGGTCTATTTGGGGTTCTAAAAGCTTCTTGTATCTAAACAGGCCTATCTTTTTGCATGTATGGGAAATTCTCTGCTAGGATCTTGTTTTACAAATTTCCTAGACCATTGACTTCTGTCTCTAGGTGCTCCTCTACACTCATTATCCTCAGATTAGGCCTATGATGGTGTCTTCCAGATGTTGAATCGATCTATCATATTTCTTGGTTTTTTTTGGATAGTTGTATGTTCTTTCTGTATAATATCTAGACTGTCTTCAATCCCCGAGATTTGATCTTCTGCATGGTCTAACCTACTGTCAAGTGTTTCAACTTTGTTTTTTATTTCTTTTCCTTCAAATTGGTAGGCTTTGTTCGCTTCAAATTCTTTGTTGGAGCTTTGTTTTAGTTCTTGGATGAACTTCTTTACTTCCTTAATTTGGTGTTCAGTGTTGTTTATTCTCAAATCACTTAGTTGATTGGTTATGGTTTCCTTGGACTCCCACTCCTTCTGTTGGGTTCCATTCAGCATTCTTTTTGTGGTCTCCCTGACTTCTTTCAGCTGTTTGTTTATGGATTCCATGAATGCCTCTATTGATTTTTGTCTATTCTCATCCTGCTCTTGCAATTCCTTTATTATTATTTGATTAGCTTCTTCACATTCATGCAATTCTTGTAGCTCTCTTTGAGTGTTCTCAGCCTGCTCATGAAATTCCTGACTTTCTCTTTGTCTGTTCTCAGGCAGCTCACGCAATTCCTGTCTCTCTTTGACTGTTCTCAGCCTGCTCACGCCATTCCTTTATTTCTCTTTGAGTGTTCTCAACCTGCTCACACAATTCCTGTATCAATCGTTGAGTAGCTTCCTCATGCTCATGAGCTTCTTGTATTGATCTTTAGTTTGCCTCTTCTTTCTCCCTATCATGCTCACACTGAGTCCTTTGCAGGTTTTCAAACTTTACATTCACCATGTTTATCATTAGTGTTTCTAGAGCTTTTTGGGAACTCTACTCTGGATAATTCGTTATCTGTTCTGTCACCTGATTATCATTAGTGGGAAATGAGATACCCGGACTTGCCATTTTTCCTGTGTTTCCTGCTTGTTCTACCCATTTGGTATGAACATAACACCAGTTTTGTGCTAAAACACTATTTTAATGGAAGCATCAACCAAAGTCCTTTAGTTGCACAGTCAAAATGGCTGCAGATACAATCTAGTTCAACAGATATAATCTATTCAACATCAAACAAGTATGTATTAATCGGCTACGAACAGCAAAGGGGAATTTGTCAAACCAGAAATTATTAGGTTTAGGGAAAAATGTGGGTAAAAATAGGATTAGAGTGATTTGGAAAGGGAAAATGAGAGTGAAATTAATGAGGTCCTAATTTCAAAGAGGGAAATTGATTGGACAAAATGGTACGAGAGAGAGAAGAGAGAAAAAAAGAAAAAAAGAGGCAAGAGAAAATGGAAGAACAAAATTTTATATTTAAAAAGTGATGCAGTTAAAGTTATGCAAGTTTAAAGGAGTAATATTGAGAGAAAAACAGGGATAGGATGAGAGGAGGGGAGGGATAGAAAGGAAACATGAAAAAATAAAAAAAACACTTAAAATAGTATTTAGGTATAAAGAGATAATAATGCTATTAAGGAATTTAAGCCTAAGAGATTTTTAATTGAGTAATACATTTCTGGATTAAGTGTGTACACAATGGGGAATAAGGTCTAATAATTGGAGATGGGTATATCTGAGAATGAGCAGAACAGCAATTAAGTCACGCAAAAAAGAATGAAAGAGAAGAAAAAGTAAAAACAATGAAAGAAAAAGGACCAAAAGTTCAGTAGATATTTTTTTAAAAAGCACCCCCACACACATACACCCAAAGTAAAAATTATGAGGAAGAAAAAAATAGATTAATAGAAAACAATTCTTTTAAAAAATTAAAAAAGGTACCAAAAAAAGAGTTCTTTGATTTTTTTTGGGGGGAGGGGGGGTTGCTGGATGGGAAGATCCTGTATCTCCTTTGTTTCCATAACCAGTCTCTTGGTGGAGTCTCTAGTCTGCTTGTGGTGTTTGGTTTTCCTGTGGCTTGATTGGTTTCTTAAGTCAGTTTGTTTGGGCAGGCAGAAAAATGCTCTGCTTTACCCAGGATTTTGTGATCCTCCTTCCAGGCTAGTTCAGTGGGAGGGAGATCTGCTTTGAGTATCACAAAAGAGGGAGATGGTTGTTTCCTCTAGTCTGTAGATGGTGTGTTGAGGCTAGGTTCTGGGTAGAGTTGAGGCCTTTCAGCAAACAGTAGCTTTTCCCTGAGGGGCTAGCTTCTGAAACACTCACAGAGCCCAGCCTGGAGCCTTTCTCAGGGTTTATGTCTACTGAATTTCAATTGTTTGTCTAGGCTGCTGTAGGGAGGGGCAGCCTCTGGCTCTGTTTACCCAGTGAAGAAAGTCACTCCTCCGTGTGAGGAGCTTCCTATGCCCAGTCTGAGTGTCTTTCCCTTGGGTAGAGCTGAGCCTCGCAGGTCAGGTCAGGTTCCTGTGACCTGCTAAATGGCTCTTTTGTTTTCTCCCAAGGCCTGAGTTTGAGCTGCTCAACCTGGCCTTTGACAGTGTCAAAGATGGAGGTCTCCTGTAGTGGGGGTGGGGAGGCGTGGCCTTGCCTCCTCTGTCCCCTGAGAAGGAATGAGGATGTCACTCACACCAGAGTGTTGGTTCCTGGGTCGTCTCTGGTCTGCAATCTGTAAGATGAAAATATCTACTCCTTGTCAGTTCTTGCTGGTGTTGAGTAAGATCTGCTCACCCACTGCTTTTGGTGCCTTTGTCTTGGACTCTCTGTGTTGTAGGTATGGTTGCTACAGCCACAGCTGCCACAGCTGTGGCTGCTGGCAAATGCTCAAATCTGTCTCTTTGTCTGGATTTTCCCTCTCTGGCCAAACTATCTGTACTGTGATGGCACACTTGGTGTGATTCTCTGGCCTAGGACTGTTTACTGGAACACTAAAACTGCTTTCTATGGGAGAGCTTGTTTAGCCTCCAGCTTCTCCTCCGCCGTCTTCCCAGAACCCCCTATATCTTTGTTCTTGTCTGTTTTATTTAGGCATATTGGTGACTTTACTCAGTTTTTATGTAGTTATCCCAATATCTAAGCTTCTTCATAGCCAGTTTCAGTCCATTTCTTTTTGCTAAAAATGCATCCTATTTTTCTGCTTCTTGTGTCTTTTGTTTCTTTTATAAGCTTAATATGTTACATATACAGAATACAGTATATCTAGAAGGTGGATCTATCTCCTTAGTTTACTTTGATTGTTGAGGGCTTTAGCTTCCCATTTGCTTAGTTACTCTTATAGAGTAGATTTCTAGAAATTGTGTTCTTTCTAATTACTGATCACTGAAATCTTGACTATTTTGTTTCACTAGTTAGCAAGAAACTATAATTATCCTTAAAAGCTTGAAGCAAAAGTTTAAAATTCTAATTTTTCTAAAATGATTTTTGTATTGCCTACCTTTAATACTAAATCAAGCCTGACAAAGATAAACCAGATATGCAGTTCTAAGTTATTTTCCATTTTTTTCTTAGTATAGTCCATAAGTATAGGCCATGTGTTCCAGATTTCCTAAAACATTGCTCCAAATATATTTTTCCTTAGGCTTTCCATTCTGTTTTTCTAATACTTATCATTTCTTCCATCCTTTGTATCAGGAGGATTTTGTTCTAAATTAATATCAGTTGCTAAACCCATCCCTGAGTGAAACTCCAGAAAAGTCAAACTGTACAACCCAAATACTTTTAGATAAAATCCATGACCCGTCCAGCAGGCCAGGTAATTTTGTGGGGGATCCGAGGGGGCACCTCCTGAAAGAACCAAGGGGGGCGAGAGAGGATAGAGACCAAGCGCATTAAGAAAGACAGAACCATTCAGAGTCGCGTCAAGGTCTGCTTTATTAAAGTGAGGCAGGGTTTATATACCCGAAGGGACAGGGGAAGGGAAAGAAAATAAAAAACTTTGCAGAAGCAAGGGTGAGAAGTCCCGGGGTCAGGGATGGGTCATGCTTATCCTTTTGGCCCTTGTGCTCATCTTAAAGGTATCTCCTGTGATTTCTTTTATGGTTAGCCAGGCGCCGTTTGCTTAGGGCTGGAGATAAGTTTAAGGTTAGCCAGATGTAGTTTGTTATGGAAGTTATCTAAATGTGCACCTGGGAATTTCTGAGAACGGCTACTTGTTAATTAGGTGTTTGAAAGAGGCCAGAGCATTCTCAGGCAGGTTTCGGGTCTCCAACAAATCCATATTAACACAGTAACACACAAGGAAGGTGGTTGTTTATGTGGCGCTTTATATTTGTATAGCATTATAAATCACATTATGGTAATTCAATGTATGTGTAGGAACTATAATAATCAAATTGAAGGTAAACGCTTTTCTATATGGTCAAGAATTAATCAGTTTGTGTAATTGGGAATTTTGAATTTTCCTAGTCAATTTTTGGAAAACATTATAAAACATTTTAGTCAATAGTTACTTACTATGCTATAAAAAGAAGAATTAGTTGTTCTTCAACTTTATGTTTTATTCTATGCTTTCTAACAGAATTTCTTCTTTTTTTATTCACTTAACACTCTGTATGTTTGCTCTGATTGTTTAAATTCAGAGTTATGAACACAAATTGACTCTGTCAGTTTTGTAAGCTTTATGGTTGCTTCAATAGAGCAGCATTTTTATGTTTCGACTTTTCCATATCTTGTCTATCAAAATATTCATTAATAAATTACATATGATTCGTGGAATGGTATGAGAAAATCTGATATACCTTTTCCTCCAATATTATACTTGATCTCTTCCACTACCATACTGCTCCTTCCTCAAAGATGCCATTTTTATTATTATGAATTTGTTATAAACTATTGCAAAGTGTATGAATATGTGTGTGCTTTACATAAACTGTTTCATTATATGGATTATTCATAAAGTAACTTTATTTAACAGTAATAATAGAAGATATCCATAGTGTTAATGTGGTTTATCATAGCTGTATTTAATTCAAGTTACCTTCTAGTAAATAAAGTCAGACTCTGTACTATAAATCTTTGAAGACTTAAGAGAAATGATTAAAACTTTATCGGAAAGAAACCAATATTTGGAAGAGAACGCTTAGAAAGCTGGAATGAAAAATTCAAAGATGACCCATATTGTCTTCTAATCCATGTGGAAAAATCATCTGATTCTTTTGATTCAATATATTTTTGCTTCAAACTTTGTTTCTAAATGATCTCCTGGATAAACCAAATCTCTTTTTTTTCTGAATTAATACAGTCCTGTTTTACTTAATCATGTACAGTATGTATATGTGACAAAGGATTCACTTGTATCAACTAATAAGTGTTTGCTTACTTATGTTGCTTGATTTAATCAATTCTGCTATGCCTCCATAAAGCAGTAAACTTTGAGTCAGTTGATATCCTCATATATGACTTAGAAATGCTGAATAAAACTCTTCTTTGTGAAACCATAAAGGCTATCAACAGGTAATGTTAGAAGCAATAAGTATTTCATAAAAGACACATTTTTCCTGCTATGCTCTTTCCTACTATGTAATTATTTAGCATCATTTTAAGGATCCAAATAGGTTTGAAAATTTTTTCCCTTAAAAACTTACCGGTCTACGAGTAAGTTTATAAATAAAAGAACTACTGCTTATTAAAATAATTTAAGACCTACAAATTTATATTTCATGTAATTCCTATAGAATTATGATCATATTGTTACGTTCTTGTTTTAATATTAATGTATTTTCTTTTTTTAATTAATGTATTTTTCTTTTCATTCCCTTCTACTTTATTTTCTCTCAAAACATTTCCATGAATTTCTTTTCTTTCTTTCTTTCTTTCTTTCTTTCTTTCTTTCTTTCTTTCTTTCTTTCTTTCTTTCTTTCTTTCTTCCTTTCTTTCTTTCTTTCTTCCTTCCTTCCTTTCTTCCTTCCTTTCTTCCTTCCTTTCTTTCTTTCTTTCTTTCTTTCTTTCTTTCTTTCTTTCTTTCTTTCTTTCTTTCT
>NW_012267419.1:2284378-2329717 GCF_000151885.1 Dipodomys ordii
TTGTCTCATTCCTGAGTTAAGAGGGAATGGCTTTAGTTTTTCACCATTAAGTATAATGCTGGCTGTAGGTTTGTCATATACAAACTTTATTGTATTGAGGAATGTTCCCTGGATTCCTAATTTCTCCAGAACCCTCATCATAAAATGTTCTTTTTCAAGGAGGTTCAGATGTCTCATTAAATTGTTGGTTTCAGATCTCTCAAATTTGTTGATGTAGGAACTCAGAACTATAAACTTGCCCCTGACTACTGCCTTTGATACGTCCCAGAGGAGTTGGTAATTTGTGTGTTCATCTTTGTTGAATATGATGAACATTTGAATTTTCTTTCTAATGTCTTCCATGCCCCACTGGTGATCCAACAGAGTGTTGCTCAGCCTCCATGTGTTATGGTACTTTCTTTGGTGGCTTTTGGTGTTGAGTTCTAATTTTATTCCCTTGTGGTCTGAGAGAATGCAAGGTATATTTTCAATGCTTCTGAATTTGGACAAGTTTTCTCTGTGACCTAAAATGTGGTCTGTTTTGGAAAATGTTCCATGTGCTGCTGAGAAAAATGTGTATTTTGATGCTGCTGGGTGAAATATTCAGTAGATATCTGTTAAATCTAGTTGATCTATGCAGCTGTTTAGATCTACAGTTTCTCTGTGGAGTTGATCTATCTCGTGGGGAAAGTAGTGCGTTAAGGTCCCCAACAATTTATGTCGTTGGATCTATGTGTGATTTGAGGGCAAACAGTGTTTCTTGGATAAATTTGGGAGCTCTGTTGTTCGGCGAATAGATATTTAGAATTGTAAAATCCTCCTGAAAGAGAGATCCCTTAATTAGTATGTAGCGACCTTCTTTATCTCTTCTCACTAATTTTAATTTGAAGTCTATTTTATCTGATATTAGGATTGCAACTCCTTCCAGTTTATGGGGGCCGTTTGCTTGGCAGATTTTGTTCCAGCCTTTCACATTGATAATTTGTTTGTTTTTATGGGCAAGATGTGACTCCTGAAGGCAGCAGATAGAAGGGTCTTGTTTTTTAATCCAACTAGACGGTCTATGTTGCTTAATTGGAGAGTTCAGTACATTAAAGTTAAGAGATAGGATTGAGAGGTATTTAGGAGTTATTGCCATGTTATCCACCTTCTTGGGGGCTGCAAAAACTGGGTTCTTCCCATGGTTCTTGGATTCTCTTTTGGGGTGGTGGTTTCTTGGCCTTTATTGTGGTCTTGTTGATTTTCTCTGTGTAGGACATCTTTAAGTATCTTTTTTATGGCTGGTTTGGTGGAGATAAATTTTTTCAATTTTTCTTTGCTATAGAAGTTTTTTATTTGACCTTCGGTTATGAAGGAGAGTTTAGTTGGGTACACCATTCTTGGGTATATTTGTTTGTTTTTAGGGCATCACAAACATCATTCCAGATTCTTGCTGTTGTTATTGTCTCTGCTGAGAAATCTGAGGTGATTCAAATTGTTTTCCTTTTATTAGTGATTGATCTTTTCTCCTTGACAGCTTTAAGGATCTTTTCCTTAGTCTGAATTGATCTTGTGTGCATTATAATGTGAGGGTGGGATATCCTGTTCTGGTCTGGTCTATTTGGAATTTTAAAAGCTTCTTATGGGGCTGGGAAGGTGGTTCAGTGTTAGAGTGCTTGCCTTGCATGCATGAGGCCCTGGGTTCGATTCCTCAGCACCACATAAGCAAAAAGAAAAAAAGCCAGAAGTGGTGCTGTGACTGAAGTGGTAGAGCGCTAGCCTTGAGCTGAAGAGCTGAGAGACAGCGCCCAGGCCCAGATTTCAGCCCCCACGACCAGACCGATAAATAAATAAATAAATAAAACTTCTTTTATCTGAATAGGCCTGACTTTTTGCATGTTTGTGAAGTTCTCTGCTAGGATCCTGTTAAACAAATTCCCTAGACAATTAACTGCTGTCTCTAGGTGCTCCTCTGCACTCCTTATCCTCAGATTAAGCCTTCTGATGGTGTCTTCCAAATGTTGAATTGATCTATCATATTTCTTGGATTTGTCTTGGGTGGTTGTGTGTCCTTTCTTTATAATATCTAGGCTGTCTTAGACCCTGAGATTCGATCATCTGCATGGTCTAATCTACTATCAAGACTTTCTACTTTGTTTTTTATTTATCTTCTACTTTGTAGGCTTTGATGGCTTGAAATTCTTTGTTGGAGCTTTGTTTTAGATCCTGTATGAACTTCTTTACTTCCTTAATTTGGTGTTCAGTGTTTATTCTCAGATCACTTAGTTGATTGGTTATGGTTTCCTTGGACTCCCATTCCTTCTGTTGGGTTCCATTCAGCATTCCCTTTGTGGACTCCCTGACTTCTTTCAGCTCTCTGTTTATGGATTCCATGAATGCCATTAGTGATCTTTGTCTATTCTCATCCTGCTCTCTCAATTCCTGTATTACTTTTTGATTACCTTTCTCATATTCACTCAATTCCTATAGTTCTCTTTGACTGATCTCAGCTTTCTTATGCCATTCCTTTATTTCTCTTTGAGTGTTGTCAAGCTGCTCACACAATTCCTGTAGCAATCTTTGAGTATCTTCCTCACACTCAGGATATTCCTGTATTGACCTTTGGCTTGCCTCCTCTCTCTCCCTATCATGCTCACACAGAGTCCTTTGCAGGTTTTCAATCTTTTCATTTACCATGTTTACCAGTACTCTTTGTAGAGCTTTTTGGGAGCTATCCTCTGGATTATTCATTATCTGTTTTGTCCCCTGATTATCATGAGTGGGATTTGCCATTTTTCTTGTGTTTTTACGGCTTGTTCTGCCCATTTGGGATGAAAGTAACACCAGTTTTGTGCTAGAACACTATCTTAAGGCAGGCATCAACCAAAGTCTGTAGTTGCACAGTCAAAAGTCTGCGGATACAATCTAGTTCAACAGATATATCTATTCAACATCAAACAACTATGTATTAATGGGCTAAAAACCTCAAAGAAGAATTTGGCAAACCAGAAATTATTAGGCTTAGGGAGAGATGTGGGTTAAAATAGGAATAGTGGGATGTGGAAAAATAGAGGGAGAGTTAACTAAGTCCTAATCTCAAGGCAGGAAATAGTTTGGATAGAATGATAGTAGAGAGAGAGAAAAATAATAAAGAGAAAGAAAAAAAGAGACAAGAAAAAGTAGAAAAACAAAAATTAAAATGTGAAACACAAAAATTATGCAATTTTAAAAAAACGTAATATTCAGAGAAGAGCCAAGATAAGATAAGAGAAGGGGAGGAATAGAAAGGAGACGTGAAAAACTTAAAAATAAAAATGCTTAAAATATTATATAGGTATAAAGAGGTAGTACTACTATTAAGGAATTTAAGTCTAAAAGTTTTTGAACTGAGTAATAAATTTCTGGATTAAGTGTGTACAGAATGGAGAATACGGTCAAATAATCGTCTACATGTGTATCTGAAGATGAGCAGAACATCGATTAAGTCACTCAAAGAAGAACAAAAGAGAAGAAAAAGTGAAGAGAATGAGAAAGAATGAAAGAAAAAAAGGATCAAAATGTTGGTAGAGCTAAACAAAAGGAAATGAAGAAGAAAAAAAGAAAAAGAAAAAAGTACACACCTATATACCCCTAAAATAAAAAGTATGAGGAAGAAAAAAATGTAATAGAAACCAATTGTTTTATAAAAGTTAAAAATTTGCAAAAAGTTAAAAAAATTTATAAAAGGTACAAAAAAAGAGTTCTTTGATTTTTTTGGTAGGGGATGGGAAGATCCTGTATCTCCCTTGTGTCCATAACCAGTCTCTTGTTGGAATCTCTGGTCTGCTTGTGGTGTTTGACTTTCCTGTGTCTTGGTTGGTTTCTTAAATCAGTTTGTTTGAGCAGGCAGAAAAATGTTCTGCTTTACCCAGGATTTTGTGATCCTCCTCCCAGTCTAGTTCAATGGGAGGGAGATATGCTTTGGGTATCACAAAAGAGGGAAATGGTTGTTTCCTCTAGTTTGGAGATGCTGTGATGAGTCTAGGTTCTAAGTAAAGTTGAGGCCTTTCAGCAAACAGTAGCTTTTCCCTGAGGGGCTAGCTTCTGAAACACTCACAGAGCCCAGCCTGGAGCCTTTCTCAGGGTTTATGTCTACTGAATTTCAATTGATTGTCTAGGCTGTTGTAGGGAGGGGCAGCCTCTGGCTCTGTTTACCCAGTGAAGAAAGCGACTCCTGGGACTGGAGTAGCTGGCTTGGCCCAGGCTGGGTGAATTTTCACTTGGTGGAGCTGAGCCTGGCAGGTCAGGTTAGGTTCCTGTGACCTGCTAAATGACTCTTGTTTTCTTCCAAGGCCTGAGTTGGAGCTAGCTTGAGCAGCTAACCAGGCCTTTGTCAGTGCCAAAGATGGAGATCTCCGGTAGTGTGTGTGGAGGAGGGGTGGCCTTCCCTCCTCTGTTTCTTTAGAAGGAGTGAGGATGTCAGGCTTATATTCACGCCAGAGTGTTGATTCCTGGGTAGTCTCTGGTCCATGATCTGCATGATGAAGAAGTCTGTTCCTTGTCAGTTCTTGCTGGTGTTGAGTAGAATCCGCTCACCCGCTGTGTCTGGTGCCTATGTCCTGGACTCTCTGTGTTGCAGGTATGGCGGCAACTGCAGCTGCTGGCAAGTGCTCAGATCTGTCTTCTTGCCTGCATTTTCCCTCTCTGGACTAACTCTGTGTAATTTGATGTCACACTTAGTGTGATTCTGTGGCTTAAGACTGTTCACTGGAGCACTCCCAATGGTTCTTTTTGAGGAAGGATCTTGCTATTCTTCTGTCAGTCTGTTCTTCCTTCTTCTTACTTCGAGCCCTTTGTTTAATCTGGATTTGAATTACGTATATATTGAGCAGCTAGCAGAGATTTTTCTCCCATCTGTAGGTTGTCTCTTGATTATGATAGATATACTTTTGACATGAAAACATTTTAAGTTTATCAAATCCCATTGGTTAATTCTTACTCGGCTTTTCAGAAACAATTTCTTACTTAGGAGTTTTCTGGATAAATATTTGGAGATCTGCAGGATTTTGTAAACAGACAAAAATGCAGTGCAGCTTACTAGTACATTCTCATTATGCATTTTATTATAAATGAAAACACCAGTTAATAGAAGGTAATTTTTGACTAAATTGGCATATGTTCTTGTTTAATTAGACCCCTGATTTTCACCAGTCTTTATTTTTTCTGTTTTATATTGCATATATTAAGTTTTATAAGAAACTTCTCATAAAGTTTATGAGTCTACTTTAATATTTTCAGTAAGGATTGTATTTGAAAGGTTTTCTGAGTGTGGATTCATCAGAGATTCTGGAAAAGACAGAACTATCTGGGTAGATTAATATATAGATGATAGATACTTATGTAGATCAAGTAATTACATACTAGAGATCCAATGATGCAAACAGTATGGCTTAGTCTGTAATTACAAAAGTTAGTGGTGAATCTCTCAGCATAAAATTGAAAATCTGAGAATTTAGAAGCCCTGCTCCCATAACTCTTAAGGTACAAGGATGAGATAAGCCAAATATCTGATGATTGTCCAGATTAGAAAACACAGAGGGAGAGTAAGAGAGGAGAGAGAGAGAGAGAGAGAGAAGAGACACAGAGACAGAGACAGAGACAGGGAGGCAGAGAAAGAAAGGCAAAGAGAGCCAGTGTGACATACACAGAAGAGAGAATATACATGTTTGTCTTTCCTCTGCATTTTTGTTCTGTCAAATCCTCCAGTCAATTGGATGATACCCACTCCTACTGTGAATAGATCTTCCCTCCTTAGTTCACTGACTCATAGGCAAGTCTCGAGAAACACGCTCATCATCACACAGAGAAAAGATGTTTTGCTATCCAAGAATCCTTAAATCCAGTCCAATTTATACCTCAATAATCCTCACAGAGGGCATTAGAGGTGTCTGCTATTAATCCATTCAATAGCTCTTCCTTTTCAGATTTGTGAGAGAGATTTAAGTTCTTCGTGTAGTTACTGGGGTTTCTAGCATTTATAAGGCAGACAATAAATATTAACTATACACAATCAGCCTCTCCAATCTCTTTCTTTGTTAATTATTGAAAAGCATAGCCCTTGAGTCAGAATATTTAAAGTGTTTACTAATAATGTTTGTTTCATGGCCTCAAACTAGACACGCTGATTAGAATATGTGAGGGTACAGCCTCAGTAAACCAAATGATTTTGATGGACAATATTTGAAGCCTTCAACTATAAGTTGCTAGAAGCAATTATCAAAAATACAGTACAATGGCAGTAACCACAGGGATTTTAGAATGTCAGTGGTAATTTTCTCTTATGTGTTTTGGCTAGCTTGATTCAAGTTAAGTCAAAATGGGTTGATATTTTATGTTTCACACAAGATAAATTTTATACATGCTTTGTGTTGTTTTATGAATGTTCTTCAAATGTAAAAGAACACTCAGATTTCCTAGATAAGGAAGTACTCAAAATTGGAATTGAGTAGAAATTTCTGACCTAATATCAAAGGTATTCATCAATAATTTATGTTCATTCATAATTACAATATTTTCTGTATTAGTAATTGCAAGTACTAAAGTAATAACTAGGATAGATATCTATATACTTGAATCTGTTGACTACCCATCATACATATCAATTAGTATACCTATCTAATCTTAAAATTATATATATATTTCCAAAAATTAAAATATAATTTGAATGTTTATGAATGTCATATATTTTATTCTCTTATATGCCAATATCCTTTTTTAAAGATATTGAAGAAGTTTACATTTTTGTATTGTTATCATAAAGGTGATGTACAGTAGAGTTAGAGTTACATAAGACACCTAGTAAGTACAAAATATTTTGAAGTTTTAACACTACCCTGGTTTACTCCAAGTTGTTCCCTCCTGACTTTCCTCCCCTACAAGTTGTGTAGTTCATTTTCTTTATATACATACCTATATATATGCATATATATATATATAATTATAAAGATGCTGTACAGACGAGTTAGTTACATGAATAAGGTAATGAGTACATTTCTTATCAAGAATTCTTACACCCTCTTTTGTTTTTCCCCTACCCTGACTTCCCTCCCCACCTCCCCACCACTTCCCTCCCTCCGCTCCCCTACAAAGTTGTAAAGTTCATTTTCAACATAGTGTCCTGTAAATCTTGTTTGTTACAATGGTCAACCTGTTTCCTTGTTTGAGCACTTTGTTATTACCCTTGTTCTCCCCAAATCAGATAAATGTATATACAAGATGCAGGGAACCGGAATCTAATACAGTGAAAACAGGTTATACCATGGGAGAAGAACATAAAAAAAATCACATAGTACAATAAAAATAACAGCAACAAAGATTAAACATCCTGTGTCCCATCTTGGGGTTCATTTTACTTAGAATCAATTTATATGGTAATATCTATCTATCTATCTATCTATCTATCTATCTATCTATATATATATATATCTTTGACTTTTTCTGCTTGTCTAGTAAGATTATCCTAGACATATACTAATTATTGTTATAGGGAAAACTATGAGATCTATATTTCTTTGGGCCTGGCTTACTTCACTTAGTATAACTTTTTCTAAGTCTTTCCATTTTCTAATAAATTGGGCAGTGTCATTCTTCCTGATGGAGGCATAGAATTTCATTGTGTGTGTGTGTGTGTGTGTGTGTGTGTGTGTGTGTGTGTATCACAATTTCTTGATCCACTCATTTACTGAGGGTTAGCAAGGTTGGTTCCATATCTTAAGTATGGAGAATAATGCTGCAATAAATGTAGTTGTGCTGGTAGCTTTAGTATGACCTTGTTTGTGATTGTTTAGGTAAATGCCCCGAAGTGAGATTTTTTGGGTCATAGAGGAGCCCTTGTGTAGTCTTTTGAGGAACCTCCATACTGCTTTCCACAAACAATAAAGTAGAGTTCTCTTTTGGACACATCTGCTCCGCCGTCTGTTGTTATTAGATATCTTGAATATAGAAATTCTAACTGGGGTAAGGTGGAATCTCAATTTTGTTTGGATTTGCATTTCTTTTATGGCAAGAGAAGTTGAGCATTTCTTCATGTGTCTATTGGCTATTTGCTTTTACTCTTCATAGAAGTTTCTCTTTAAGTCTTTAACCCATTTATTGATCAGGCATTTGTTTTTTTGATAATTTGTTACTGGGGAATTTAATTTTTGAGTTCTAAGTACATTTTAGATATGAGGCCTTTGTCCATTATATGGCTAGTGAAGGTCTTCTTCCAATCCATGGGCTTTCTATTGATCTTGCTAGCTATGTCCTTTGCCATGCAGGAGCTCTGCAGTTTCATGCAATCTCATTTGTCCAACCTTTCTTTGATTTGTTGTGTTTCAGGGTCTCTATTAAAAAAATTCGGCCTTTACCAAGGAGCCCTAGAGTTTCCCCTACTCCTTCATGCAACATTTTCAGGATGTTTGCTTTTACTTTGATGTCTTTGATCCATTTGGAATTGATTCTAGTGCAGGTTGATATATAAGAATCTAGCTTTAGTTTTCTATAGTTTTTTAACCAATTTTGCCAGCACCATTTACTGGACAAGCTGTATTTCTTCCATTTTATTTTTTATTTGCCCCCTTATCAAAGATTAAGTGGCTATAGGTCTGTGGGTTCATTTCTGGGTCTTCATTTCTATATCCTTGTTCTTCAGGTGTTTTTTGTGCAAGTACCAAGATGTTTTGATTACTATGGCTTTGAAGTAGAGTTTGAAATTTGGTATTATTGATATTCCTCCAGAACTGTTCTTTCTATTTTGCTATTCAGGGTCTTTCATTGTTCCATATGAATTTTTGGATTGCTTCTTCTATTTCATTGAAAAATGAGGGTTGGATATTGACAGGTATCCCAGTGAATTAGTACATAGCATTTGACTGAATTGCCATTTTCACCATGATAGCCTCCACAATCCAGGAACATGGGAAGTTTGTCCACTTCATTAGTTCTGCATTAATTTCCCTTTACAGTTTATAAAGTCTTCATAATAGAAGTTCTCCCTTCTCTTTTAATGCTTTTATTGTAAATATACTGTACAGAGAGGTTACAGTTACATGAGTAAGGTAATGAGTACATTTCTTTTGGAGCATTGTTACCACTTCTTTTTTCCCCCAGCCATTGCTTCCATCTACACCTCCCAAACCCTCTCTCCCCAAGAAAGTTGTAAAGTTGGTTTTCAAAATAGTGTCTTGTATACATCATTACTAAAATGGGTCACCAAATCTTATCAGAAAAAAGGAACACACTGAAATAAACAAACTTAGAGATGAGAATGGAAACAGAAACAGCCACAGGAAAAAAACAAAATTAAGAGCATAATAAGGGGATACCTCTCAAAACTTTATGGTAATATGTTTGAGAATCTGGAAGAAATGGACAAATCTTTAGCAAATACTGACATGCCATAAATAAACCAAGATGATTTAAATCAACCGACCAGACCCATATCAAGCATTAAAATAGAAGCAGCAATAAGAGCCTTCCCACTCAAGAAAAACCTGGGACCAGATGGATTTACAGGTGAATTCTACCAGGCCTTCAAAGTAAAACTGACACTAATACACCTCCAACTTTTCAATAACAATGAAAGGGAAAGTTCATTACCAAACTCTTTCTATGAAGCCATCATAACCCTCATCCTAAAACTAGGCAGGGACTCATTAAAGAAAGAGAGCTATAGAACCATTTCTTTGATGAACATTGATGCAAAACATCTCAACAAAATTCTTGCCAATTTTATGTCAACATCTCTTCAAAAAAGTTATGCATCATGATCAAACAGGATTCATTCCAGGGATGCAAAGTTGGTTCAATATACGCAAAGCAATTAATATAATTCATCACATCAAAAAGAGCATGGATAAAAACCACATGATTATCTGAATAGATGCAGAAAAAGCATTTGAGAAGATCCAACACCCCTTTATAAATGAAGGCTCTGGAAAAACTAGGAATCCATAGGACAATCCTCAATATAATAAAGACTGTTTATGACAAACTTACAGCCAGCATTATACTGAATGGTGAAAAGCTAAAGCCATTACCTCTAAATTCAAAAAGGAATCAAATTTGTCCATTCTCTCCACTTCTCTTCAATTTAGTATTAGATTGCCTAGCTAGAGCAATAAAACAAGATGCAAACATAAAAGGGATCCAAATACAGAAAAATAAAATAAAACTGTCCCTCTTTGCAGATGACATGATCTTGTATTTAAAGCACCCCATGGACTCTACTCCCAAGTTACTCATGCTGATTCAAAACTTTGGCAAAGTAACAGGGTATAAAATTAACCTTCAAAAATCAATGGCTTTCCTGTATGCCAGTAACCAGAAGAGTGTTGCTGAAATCAGGTAAGCAACTCTTGTTTTAATAACCTCCACAAAAAAAATACCTTGAAGTTAACAAAATAAGTGAAGGTCCTCGATGATGAAACTTTAAGAACCAGATAAAGGAATTTAAAGCAGCACAAAGGAAGTGGTAAAACATGCCATGCTCTTGGATTGGGAGGATTAACATCATGAAAATAGCAATACTGCCAAACCTATCTACAAATTCAACTCGTTACCTATCAATATCCCAACCTCATTCTTCAATGAAATAAAAGACGCAATCCAAAAATTCATATGAAACAGTAAAAGACCCCAAAGAGCAAAAACAATCCTTAGCAGAAAGAACAGTGCTGGAGGAATATCAATGCCTAATTTCAAACACTACTTCAAAGCCATAGTAATCAAAACAGCTTGGTACGGACACAAGAACAGACATGAGGAACAACAGGATAGGACTGAAAATCCAGAAATGAACCCACAGACCCATAGCCACCTAATCATCAATAAGGCAGCTAAAAGAAATAGAATGGAAGAAAGACAGCCTCTTCAACAAATGGTGCTGGCAAAATTGGTTAATCACCTGTAGAAAAGAAAAGCTAGAAGCTGGGCACTGGTGACTCACACCTGTAATCCTAGCTACTCGGGAGGCTGAGAACTGAGGATCACTGTTCTAAGCCAGCCTGGGCAGGAAAATCCATGGGACTCTTATCTCCAATAAACAACTAGAAAACCGGAAATGGTTCAGTGGCTCAAGCAGTAGAGAGCTTGCCTTGAGCTGAAGGACTGAGGGATAATGCCCAAGCTCAGAGTCCAAGCCCATGACCGACAAAAAAAAAAAAAAAGTAAAGCTAGATCCTTGTACATTCCCCTGTACCAGAATCAACTCCAAATGGATCAAAGACCTCAAAGTCAAAGTAGTTACCTTGAAAACATTGTAGGAAGGAATAGGAGAAAGTCTAGGGCTTCTTGTCACAGGCAGAATTTTTTTAAGGCAGACCCTGAAACACAACAAATCAAAGACAGGTTGGACAAATGGGATTGCATGAAACGGCAGGGCTTCTGCATGGCAAAGGACATAGCTAGCAAGATCAATAAAAAGCCCATGGATTAAGAGAAGATTTTCACTAGCCATACAATTGACAAGGGTCTCATATCTAAAATATACATAGAACTCAACAATTCAATCCCCCAACAACAAATCTTGAAGGAAACAACTTTCCGATTAATAAGTGGGGCTAATGATTAAAGAGAGACTTCTCTCAAGAGTAAAAAAAATGTCCAGTAAACACATGAGGAAATCCTCAACATCTCTGCTCCTAAAAGAAATGTAAATCAAAACAAAATTGAGATACCACCTCACCCCAATTAGAATGGATATAATCAAGAAATCTAATGACAACAGATGCTGGAGGGGATGTGGCCAGAAGGGAACCCTACTACATTGTTGATGGGAGTGTAAACGTGTTCAACCATTTTGGAAAACAGTATGGAGGTTCCTAAAAAGACTACATATAGAGCTCCCTGATACAGAAATCTTACTTTTGAGTATTTACCCAAATGTTCACAAAGAAGACCATACTGAAGCAACCAGCAAAACTATGTTTATCACAGCATTATTCTCCATACCTAAGATATGGAAACAACCCAGACACCTTTCGGTAGATGAATGGAGAATTCTATGCCTCCATCAGGAAGAATGGCACTGACCCATTTGTTAGGAAATTGGAAAACTTATAGTAAGTGAAGCAAGCCTGACCAGAAGAAACATTAGTCCTATGGTTTCCCTTATTTGCACTAACTAGCATACTTCTATAATCTTACCAGACAAATAGAAAAGGGCAAAGCTGTGCACATATGATCATATAAGTTGGTGCTAAGTGAAATAAAACCCAAGATACAGACACAAGAAGTTTCATATTTATTGTTGTTGTTTTTAGTGTACTTAATTGTACTATGAGATTTCTTTTATTTCTTTCATATGTTCTTCCCCCATGGTATAACACCTGTTTTCACTGTATTTGATTCTGGTTGTATATACATTTTTCTAATTTGGGGAGGGGAAGGGAAATAAGAAAATGATGAAACAAGGATACAGGCTGGACCCATTGTAACAATTAGATGTACAAGACATTGTGTTAAATATGATCTTTACAACTTTGGGGGGGTAAAGGACGAGTTGGGTAGGTAGGGATGGATGGCTGGGGAAAATCAAAGGAGAGTTGAACAATGTTCAAGAAAAAAGGTTCTAATTACCTTACTCATGTAACTGTAACCTCTCTGTACAGTACCTTTACAATAAAAATATAATAAAAATTATATAATTATAAAGAAATAATATTACATTTGAAGGAGTAAAGGCTAAGAGGTTGTGAATTGAGTAATCAATATCTGAATTGTGTATGCCCACAATGAAGGGTAAGGTCTAATAATCGAAGACGGGTGTATATCTGGGAATGAACAGAACAGCAATTAAATAAAGCAAACACACACACACACACACACACACACACACGCACACACACACACACACACAAATAAAACCAAAAAGGACCAAAAAGGAAAACAGAAAAGATAATTAAAAAAAACTAAAATAAAAATGATGAAAAAATTGGAAAAAAAATATTTTTTAAAATTATGTAAATAAAAGAATTCTTCAATTTTTTCTTGGAACCTGGGGATCTTGTGTTTCCCCTGCATCCTTTAACCAGTCTTTTGATGGAGTCTCTGGTTTGCTTGTGGTGTTTGGCTTTCCTGTGGCTTCATTGGTTTTTTTTTAATTAGTTTGTTGGAGTAGGCAGAATGAAGCTCTGCCTTACTGGGGACTTTTTGACCTTCTTCCCAGAATAGTTCAGTGGGAGGATGATCTGCATTTAGTGTCACAACAGAGGGCGATAGTTGTTTCCTCTGGCTTAGAGTTGCTGTGAGGAAGCTAGGTTGTGGGTAGTGTTGAGGCCTCTCAGCAATCAGTAGCTATTCCCTGAGGTGCTAACCCCAGAGACATTCATTCAGCCCAGCCTGGAGCCATTCTCATTATTTATGTGTATGGAGTTTCCAAATGTTTTCTTTTACCTCCTTTAAGTGGAGTTGCTGCTGAGCTACAGAGGGGTGGGGCAGCCTCTGGCTCTGTTTGCCCAGTGAAGAAAATTGCTATGCCCTGGGCAGAGCTCTCTCTGCTTGAGAAGAACAACTTTTCCAGGGGGGTAGAGCTGAGCCCTGCTAGTCAGGTTCCTTTGATCTGTTGAATGGATATTGTCTCTTCCAAGGCCTAAGGTGATGTATATATGAGTTAAAGTTGCATAGTTACTTACGACAGGTAATGAGTTCATTTCCTTATGAGGAGTGTCATCCTCTCCCTTATTTTCTCCCAGTTTCCCCTCTTAACCCACTTCCTCTCAAGTTGTGTAGTTCACTTCCAACATAGTGTCTAGTGAGTTTCATTGGCTGCATTAGTTCACTGTTTGCCCCCCCATTCTCCTCCATTTCCCCAAGACCCCAGAAAATATAATTCTACTTACTTTTTTATGAACATGAATTAATATACCTCAAATAAATGGAATTTTGCTATATTTTTCATTCTGTCACCAGAAAATTTTTACATGAAGACTTGTAGGTATATCCATGTTGTCACATAGTCCAAGATTTCGAAGGCTTAACAATATTCAATTTTGTTTATGTTTTTATCACATTTTCTTTAAACTTTTCAGATGTTAAACTAAAATGTTTCATGTTTTGGATATTGCAATTAATGCTGGAATGACAATGAATACATGTATCTCTAAGAACAATATTTCAATTGCTTAAACACCCAGAAATAGGCTGGTTGAGTAATAAGATATTATTTTAGCCTCATTAAAGAAAAACCTTGGTACTTTTTCAATAATCCCTCTAAGAACGTATAAGTATTCCAATATTTTCATGCACTTGTCAGCAATTTTTCTCTTGCATTCTTCGATAATGGCCATTCTAAGGTGTGAGGTCATTTCTTATTGTAGTTTTACTTAGCATTTCCATAGTAATTACTAATGCTGAGAATATTTTCATTTACTATCTTTTTAAAAAATATATTTTTATCTTTAACTATTTGTACAAAGGACTTCCATTCACTGAAGCAGTTTATGAATACAGTACTTCCTGATCAATGTCATCCCTTTCAACATTTCACCAATCCCTCTCAACCCTCTGCTTCCTTATCTTATCTTAATTTTAGATTAGGTGTTGATGTTTTTCTGCAATTTAACAAATAAGTTTATGTATACAATGCATCTTGTTTTCTGCCAACCCTCTAAAATCTTTATTCCCCCTTGGCCCACCTCTTCCCTTATATTTCTCATTCCTGTGCTTTATACAATGAAGTCTTGCCTGCATTCTCTGCCTTTCCTCCTTCATTCTTCTGTCCCTCTCCTCTTAGCCCTTTCTACTCCTCTTGAAAGTACCAATTCCTGGTACTTATATTGTTTTGTTTTGACTTTGTCTTTTTAAATAATTAAAGTATTTATGTTCTCCATACTGAAGAAATATTTATCAAAGGTCTTTCCTCCATTTTTTCTATCATATGAATGAGGTTTTCCTTTTTGCAATTGAGTTGTAAGAGTTTCTTATATAGAATCAATATTAGCCATTATCAGACACATGGATTATAATTTTTTTTTCAACACTATAGCCTGCCTCTACTTTTGGTTGATTGTTTGCTTTGCTGTATGCAACTTTTTAGTTTGATATAGCTCTGTAAGTCAATTTATGTTTTAGCTACTCATACTCTTGGAATAATATTCAAATGATAATTACCTACACCACTGTCATGAAGCTATGCTTATATGTTTCTCTCTATAAGATTTACAGTTCGTATAACCATAATCCTTCTTTCACAAATATCCTTAACCAATTTTAGTTGACTTTGCATAGGATAAAAAATAGTTCAATACTTAGGAATAAATTTCAGAATGTATAAATTGGATCTAATTAATAAATAGAATTAATAAATTTAGAAGTAGATAAAAATATCATATTATTGTTTAGAATTTTTAATATTGTTAAAGATAGAATCCTATCCCCATAAAATCTGAATGAAAATTGTTACAGAAAGAAAAATATCTTAAAGTTTATTTGGAACTAAAAAGATTATAGGCCAAAGCAATACAAACAAAATGGAGATTTAGTGCATGTCTTGATTTCAAACCATAATATGAATCTTGATGATAACCTACTTGTATGGCATTAGCACAATAACCAATGGAACAAACAGAAATTCAGAAACAGACTAATACATGTATAGCCAACTTTACAAGTATTTCAAGAGTACCTCAAAAGAAAAACATCATTTCTTGAAATAAGGTGTTGTGAAAATTGTATATATACATGGAAAAGAATGAGAATTTGATGTTTGATTGCTACATTTTCACACCTACTCATTTTCTTTTATTATATACATACTCAGTGAGAAGAAAACCAACTTATTCTAGAAATAAAGGAAAACCACATATATGCCTTTTTTTCTGCTAGATCATCTTTTTATTTAACTCCTTGAATGAGAATTGTGAGTTGAATAATCTTGCTATTTGGTTACGTCAAGCAGTACTTATCAAATCAGTGTAATTTTTCTTTAGGGGATATGAAAATGATCATTATTTCATTTCAGTTCCATGGAAAAATGTGCTACTTTCATATAGTGGATTAATGGAAAGGATACTGTAAAATACCCAAAAGTGTAATGCTCTCTAACAAAGAATTATCTAATTGAATCTGGAAACAATGCTAAGGTTGTGAACATTGTGTCAGGGAATAGACTAGGACTGTAGGTGGATAAATCTATGACCTTGAATGCTATTTGTTGCTTTTGAATAATAGCATCTAATTTTCTCTAACAATGGAATAGCCTGTAAATGAAAATCAGTATAGTTGCAAAAGAGGCAAGTTTTAGAAGAGTAGCTACTAAGACTGATTAAGATTAGGTTTAGAATTTTCTCTTAAAAAGTTTATATCTAGGAGCTGGGAAGGTGGCTCAGTGATAGAGTGCTTACCTAGCATGCATGATGCCCTGGGTTCGATTCCTCAGCACCACATAAGCATAAAAAGCCCTAAGTGGCATTATGGCTTAAGTGGCAGAGTTCTAGCCTTGAGCTGAAGAGCTGAGGGACAGCACCCAGGCCCAGAATTCAGGCCCCACAACTGACAAAAAATGTTTATATCTAGTGATGTCAGCTTATTAGTAGAGTAGAAGATACTAGGACTAAGCTTCTACTTCTCCCCCAAATACACACTACATCAATCTATACATGAAAATAATAAATTAATAATCTGATAATAAAGTGAATAATGTGTTACAACACAATGTAGGATAAAAATGAAGGATATTAGATATATTAGATTGAGGTAGCTTAAACACTTGGATTATTTTGTAAACAATTGAAAACTCATTGTGAACAGTTAAGGTTAATTTTAATCAGTCAGAAACTCCCAACTTAAATAACTGGACACTTTATACTAGAATGATGTAAACCATACTACATCTGGTTTTGCCAGGTGGACATTTTGCACTTGCGAATATGTGGTGAATAATGCACATATATATATATATATATATATATATATACATATATACACACATATATATATGTATATATATATACATATATGTAATTTGTGGAAATACTTATTCATGAGATGAATTTTTGAGTTGAATGACAATGATTTTATTTTGGTCGTTCATGAGGCCTCAACTCTGGGCCTGGGCACTGTCCCTCAGCTCTTCAGCTCAAGGCTCTCACACTACCACTTAAGCCACAGTGCCACTTCTGGCATTTTCTGTTTATGTGGTGCTGAGGAATTGAACCTAGAGCCTCATGCATGCTAGTCAAGCACTCTATCACTGAGCTACCTTCCCAGCCTCCAATGACAATGATTTTACCTTTTAGCATAATATTCAAATATTGTCTATTTTAGCCGACTCATTTCAATTCCAAATTTTAGCACATACTGGTAACCAATGGCCATAGCAGTGGTCGTGGCTACAGCTGCCCCTGCCACCATAGCAGCAGACAGAGCCTTAGACAAAGGTGCCAGAAACAGAGTGCAGGTGGCTTCTACTCACCATCAGGGCAAACTGACAAAGAGTAGAAATCTTCATCCTGCTAACCATAGATGGACAAAAATTGCCGATTGTCTAAAAAACCAAGGGAAAGGCATGAGTATGTAATAATTCATTCCCACTGCTTCTCACAGAACAGCATTTGGAGGATAGCTCTTCTACCACCACACAAGAAGAACACATCTTTGATACTGGGCCAGAGCACCTAGCAGATAACTCAGGCTTTAGAAGCAGACACTGCAGAGCCTTTTCTCAACAGGGCAAAGTAATCTGACCAAAGGAACTCAACTCCACCCAAGAGGGGAAAGTCTTACCTAGGGCCGGGCAACTTTCTTCACAGTCAGAGGCAGCCTCACCGCTGTTAAGCAAGGCAGCTTTCCTGGCTGCAGGGTATTAAATAAATAATTCAAAGCTGGATGGGCATAAAACCTGAGTGGCTCCAGGCTGGGCCACAAGAATGTCTAAGGAGCTAGGCCCTCAGTGAAAAGTCACTGATTCCAGACAGGCCAAAAATTCACCCACACCCAAACTCACTAGCAGCTACTCCAAGCTAGAGAAAAAAAAAGCCATCTCCACCTGTGTGACACACAATGCAGATTGCCCTCCTAAGGAACTAGTCTGGGAAGAGGGTCATAAAAACCCCATGCCTATAAGGCGAAACTTCTTCCTACCTGCTAAAACAAACTGATTTGAAAACCCAACTAAGCCATAGGGAAACCAAGCACCAAAAGCAAATCAGAAGCTCCAACAAGAGACTGGATATGGACACAAGGGAGACACGAGTCCCCAAATAAATCGAAGAATTCTTTTTTATGATTTTTTCTCCTTTTTTCATTATTGTTATTTTGTGTTTTTATTTTCACTTTTCCCTTTTGGTCATTTTTCTCTACTTAATAAGTGGTCTCTTCATCTCTAAATACATAACTCACTTTGAAATTAGGCCTCATCCTTCATTGTGTGCATACTTAATTCAGATATTGATTATTCAATTCACAATTTCTCAACCATTAATAGAAGTATTTTTATACTTATATAATTTTAACGTTTTTCATTTTTTCTTTTTCTTTTAGTTTTTTTCTCCTTTTTCTTTTTTCTCACTTTTGCATCTCCCAGAAATAGAGGAATACCTGCCTATGATTTGGAACCTCTAAAATCAATGCAAATTCATGGCCCGGGGTTGATTTTGTCTTAAAACTGTGCTCAGAGGTGGTATTGGACCTACTTACATATCCAAAAAGGAGAGATAGAGTGAAAAATAACTGTCTCTGATAACAAACCTCCAAAGACTGCCCAACTACAAGGATCTGGTTTGGTACTTGTCTTAAAATTGTGTTCTAGTGTGTAAGTAGATATATTTTCATTTCCAAAATAGGAATGATATAGTGAATTCACATTTCTTTGATTGTGAACCTCCAAAGTCTGTGCAACTACAGGGCTCTTGGCTGTTACTTGTCTTAAAATTCTACTCTGGTGCAGAATTGGAGGCACTTTCATTTCTGAAAAAGAAGCGATAGAGTAAAAATACCTGTCGTTGATTGTTAACCTATAAAGTTTGTGCAACCATACGGCTCTGGGTTGGTGCCTGACTTAAAATTGTGTTCTGGAATGGAATTGCATATACTTGCATTCCTCCCCCTCCCTAATAAGAAAAGAGAGATAGAGTGAAAATACTCACTGTTGAATGTAAAACTCCAAAATATGTACAACTACAGGGCTTTGGGTTGGTTCTTGTTTTCAAAGTGTTCTAGTGTGTTATTGGTTTGGCTTTCATTCCCCAAAAGGTAGAATAGCCATAGAAGCACAAGAAAATTGCAAGTCAAGGAAACTTAACTCTCACTCCAGATAAACATGCAAAAGAACAGTTAATGAATAACCCAGACTATAGATCTCAAAATGTTCTACAAACACTACCGGCAAACATGCTGAGTATAAAGATTGAAAGCCTGAAGAAAGGCTCTGGGTGAGTGTGATATGGTTCTGTGTGAGCGTGATGAGACTAATCAAAGATTAATGGAATTCACAAACAGAAAGCTGAACGAAATCCAACAGAAGGAAAGGAATTCCAATAAATCTGTAGCCACTCAACACAGGGATTTGAGAGTGAACACTGAAAAACAAATCAAAGAGGTAAATAAGTCCATACAAGATCTAAAACAACGGTTCAACAAAAAAAGAAGCAATCAAAACTGACTAAAAGGAAATAAAAAACGAAGTAGAAAATCTTCAAAGTAAGCTAGATGACCAAGAAGATCGAATTGCTGGGATTGAAGACAGCCTAGACATTGTAGAGAAAGAACAGAAAATTATTCATACTAATCCCATAAATAAGATAGATCCATTCAACACATAGAAGAAACCATCAGATGGCCTAATTTAAGGTGAGTGGGTATAGAGGAGGGCCTAGACACAGAAGCTAAATGACTAGGAAATTTATTTAACAGAATTCTAGCAGAGTACTTCCCAAACATATAAAAAGATAGGCACAATCCAAAACAGGAAGTCATTACAACCCCAAATAAACCAGAACGGAACAGGACATCCCACCATCACACTGTAATCTGCACAGGATCAATAGAGACCAAAGAGAGTTCCTTAAAGCTGTCAGGGAGAAAAGATCAATCACCCATAAGGAAAACCAATAAGAATAACTAGAGATTTCTCAGAAAAGACCATGAAAGCAAGAACAAACTGGAAGGATGTATGCCACATCTTAAAACAACTACTATCAACCAAGAATAGTGTACTCAGCTAAACTCTCCTTCATAAATGAATTCACAAATAAGAACCTTCCACAAAAAAGAAAAAAAATCAAACAATGTATGTCCACCAAACCAGCATTACAAAAAATATTTAAATATGTCCTATACATAGAAAACCAACAATATCATGATAAAGGCAGAAAAGGATGATCATAGTAAGAACCCAGTAAGCACAGCCCTTAAGAAGATGGATAACATGTCAGGAACTACCACACACCTCTCAATCACATCTCTCAATATTAATGGACTTAACTCTCTAATTAAATTACGTGAATTGTCTAGTTGGATCAAAAAGCAACATTTTATCTGCTTCCTTCAAGAGATACAACTTGCCCTGAAAAACAAACATACACTGAAAGTGAAAGACTGGAACAAAATCTTCCAAGCAAATGGCCCCCATAAACCGGCTGGAGTTGCAATCCTATTATCAGATGGAATAGATTTTAAATCAAAATTAGCAAAAACATATAAAGAAGGATATGACTTACTAATAAAAGGATCTCTCCTACAGGAGGATATGTCAAGTCTAAATATCTGTTCAACAAATACTCGAACACCCAAATTTATCCAAGAAACACTGCTTTCTATAAAATCACACATAGATCCATTATCATCGGTGACTTTAACACTCCATTCTTCCTGCTTGCTACATCAACCCCCCCAAAAAAGAACTCAACAGAGAAATCTCATATCTAAAGAACTGCATAGAACAACTAGCCTTAACAGACAGCTAAAGAATATTTCATCCAGAAGCATCGGAATACACATTCTACTCAGAAGCACATGGAACATCCTGCAAAGCAGAGCATATTTTAGGCCACAAAGCCTATCTGCAAATTCAGAAACATTGAAATTATGCCCTGCATTCTCTCAGACCACAATAGAATAAAATTTGAGCTCAACATCAAAATTCTGTAACACATTGAAACTGAGTAACACATTGTTCAACCACCAGTATGTCATGGATGAGATTAGAAAGGAAATTCAGATGTTCATGATATTTAACAAAAATGAACACGGAAATTACCAGCTCCTCTGGGACTCAGCAAAAGCAGTACTCAGAGGAAAATTTTTACCTCTTATTTTCTACATAAAATAATTGGACAAATCTCAAGCCAACAATTTAATGATGCACCTGAAGCTCCTTGTAAAAGAGCAACAAGCCATGCCCCAATCCAGTAGACAGAAACAAATAATAGAACTTAAATCAGAACTAAATGAATTATAATCCAAAAAAACATAGAAAGAATCAACAAACAAAGAGTTGGTTTTTGACAAAAATAACAAAGTTAACATACCCTAAGTAAATCTTACCAAAAAAAAGAAGAGAAAACACCAAAGTAAACAAAATCTGACATGAGAATGGAAACACCACCACAGAAACAACCAAGATTTAGATACTATAAGGGAATGTTTCTCTTTTTACTTTTATGGTAACAAATTTGAGAATCAGGGAGAACTAGAAGAATTTCTAGCAACTATTTATATGCCCAAACTAAACCTAGAAGATTTAAACCAACTAAACAGGCTTATATCAAGCATTGAAGCAGAAACAGCAATAAAAGACCTCCCATCCAGGAAAATCCCAGGACCAGATGGGTTCACAGCTGAATCCCTAAAGGTTTTCAAAACAGAACTCACACCAAGGCTCTTCCAAATCTTCAATGAAATTGAAAGCGAAAGTTCACTACCAAATTCTTTCTATAAACCTCATCCCATAATCAGACAAAGACTCATCAAAGAAAGAGAACTATAGACCCATTTCTTATAAGTGCCTGCGCACTAACTGATTGCACCACTGGAGCTCTGTATAGACCCATTTCTTTGATGAACATTGATGCAAATCTTCTGAACAAAATTCTGGCCAATGAACTTCAACAATTCATCATAAAAATCATACAGTATCATCAAACAAGATTCATTTCAGTGATGCAAAGCTGGTTCAATATATGCATGTCAATTAATGTAAGAACCACACAATTATCTCAATAAATGCAGAAAAAGCATTTGGCAAGATCCAACAGTCCTTTATGGTAAAAGCTCTGGAGAAACTAAGAATCCATAGAACATTCCTCAATATAATGAAAGCTATGTATGACAAAGTTACAGCTAGCATTATACTTAGTGACCAAAATCTAAAGCCATTTGCTCTACATTCAGGAATGAGATAAGGATGTCCACTCTCAACTCTGCTTCAATATAGTATTAGAATGCATACCTAGAGCAATAAGGCAAGATGCAAACATAAAGGGATCCATATAGAGAAAGATGAAGTAAAATCTCCCTCTTTGCAGATGACATGATCTTGTATTTAAAACACCCCATGGATTCCACTCTCAGGTTACTTGAGCTAATCAGAAACTTTGGCAAAATAGCGGGTTATAAAATTGACCCTCAAAAATCAATGGCTTTTCTGTACACCAATAATGAGAAGAGCTCAGCTGAAACCAGGAAAACAACTCCTTTTGCAATAGCACCTCCCCCCAAAAAATACCTAGAATTGAAACCACCTCTATGATCAAAACATTAAGAATCTGAAAAAGGAAATTAAAGCAGAATTAAGGAAGTAGAAAAACCTCCCCAGCTCCTAGATTCGGAGGATTAACATCATGAATATTGCCAAAGTCTATCTACAAATTCAATGCAATATCCATCAAGATCCCAATCTTATCCTTCAATGAAAGAAGAAGCAATCCAAAAATTCACATGGAACAATAAAAGACTCTGAAAAGCAAAAACAATCCTTAGCAGAAAGAACAGTGCTGGAGGAATATCAATACCATACTTCTAACACTATTACAAAGCCATAGTAATCAAAACAGCTTGGCACTGGCACAAGAACAGAGCTGAGAACCAATGGAGTAGAGCTGAAGACCCAGAAATGAATCTGTAGAGCTATAGCCACTGAACCTTTGATACAGGAGCCAAAAAATATGATGTAAGAAAGATAGCTTCTTCAGTAAATGGTGCTGGCAATACTGGTTAAACATCTGTAGAAAACTAAAGTTAGATACCTATCTATCACCCAGCACCAGAATTAACTCCAAATGGATCAAAGACCTCGAAGTAAAAGTAGACAGTCTGAAAATGTTACATGAAAGAATAGGAGATACTCTAGGGATCCTTGGCACAGGCTGAAACACAACAAATCAAAGAAAGTTTGGACAAATAGGATTTATGAAACTTCGGAGTTGCTGCTTAGCAAAAGACATAGCTAGGAAGATCAATAGAAAGCCCACGAATTGATGGAACTTCTTCACTAGCCATACAACAGACAAGGTCCTCATATCTAAAATATTCTGAGGACTCAAAAATTAAATCCCCCAAAAACAAATCCTAAAAAAATCAACTGTCCCATTAATAAGTGGGCCAAAGGTTTAAAGAGAGATTTCTCTGAAGAGGAAATAAGAATGTCCAATAGACACATGAAGAAATGCTCATCATCTCTGACCATAAAAGAAATGAAAATTACAATATTGAAATTCCACCTCACACCAGTTAAAATAGCTAAAATCAAGAAATTTAAAAACAAGCAATGCTAGAGCATATGTGGCCAAAAGAGTATGCTACTGCATTTTTGGTGGGAGTGTAAACTTGTTCAGTTACTCTGGAAAGCAGTATGGAGTTTCCTCCAAAGACTAAGCATAAAGCTCCCTTATGACCTATGAATTCCATTTCTGGACCTTTACCCGAATGACGCAAACAAGGTGATACTGAAGTTACCAGTACAACTATGTTTATTGCAGCAGTATTCACCATAGCTAAGATAGGGAACCAACTCAGATGTCCCTCCTTAGAAAAATGGATCAAAAAAATGAGAAAATGTGGTGTGTGTGTGTGTGTGTGTGTGTGTGTGTGTGTACACAATGGAATTCTATGCTTACATCAGAAAGAATGACACTGCTCCAACTGCTCCATTTGTATGGAAATTGAAAGACTTGGAAAAAATCATATCAAGTGAAGCAAGCCAGCCCCAAATAAACTTAAGTCCCTTGATTTCTCTTATTTGCAATATTTGTTATAAGTCTAGGATTGTTGGAGGCATTGACTCACAAGGCCCCATCTGAGTTCCTGTGTGCCCTGAGGGTGCATGCTGGCATGCACTCCTCTGTGGGGAGGGGAGACTCCACTTTCTCAGTGCAGGGCAAAGGTCCTGTGCCAGGCTCAGGTGATGATTTTCGGGAATGCCATTCATACTCCTCCTAGTTAATTGTGTAGAACTATACATCATGATTGCTTTTGTGTTTTTTAAATAGACCCCTACCTGCACCTTGCTTCCTCTTTTATAACCCTGAATGAAAGTTTGCTAATCCTTCATATCCTCCGAGTTGTTTACCTTCAAGGTCATCTTCCTGTGCTGAGTTTGGCCCCTGACTACAGCCTTGCCTTCTATGCCCCTATTCCCTATATAAGTGTATGATGTTTTAATTAACGTCGTCTATACCGCATGGTATGGTCCGTTTCTGCCTACAAGACAACTACTTCCCTGGTCTCCCTGTGTGAACAGCAACAAAGGCTAATCTTATCAGATGAGCAGATTACCTCAATAGCTACATACATATGAGATGGTGTTAAGTGAAATGAACTCCAAGACATGGACACCAGAGATTTTTCTTTGTTTTTGTTGTTTTTAATGTACTATGTGATTTCTTGTTTCTTTTGTCAAGTCTTCCCTCTATGGTTTACCCCTTGTTGTCACTGTATTTGATGTTGGTAACCTGGTATTATGTATGAGTCTATCTGAATTAAGGAAGGGAAGAGGAACAATAGAATGGTGAGACACAGGACAAAGGGGGAACCAATGCCATAGCAATACTCACAAAACAATATGATGGAAATTATCTGTACAACTTGAGGGGGTAGGGGGGAGGAAAAGTAGGAAAAAATGAGGGAGGTGCTAACAAATTCTCCAATAAATGTACTTATTACTCTAGTTATGTAACTGTAAACACTTTAGACATCACCTTGACAATACAAAAAACACTATTTTAAAATCTTGACTTTTGACTTAATAAAAGTATTACTTTTTTTAAAAAATTACATTCATCCTAACAAATTGTCATTTATTTTTGCTTGCATTCCATTGATTAAATTTCTTCAGCATAGTTGCATATGATTTCCAAGCATTTGTGTATCTTTGAAAATATCTCACTCAATTGCTTTTGTTGATTTTAATATAATGTTTATCAATCTGGTGCTGAATTGTAAATATACGCACATTTATAATATTTGGCTTTCAGATAAGAGATTTGAAATGTTTCCTGGAATTTTGTAGACTTTTTAAAAACTCTCTTGGCATGTATACTTTGATGAACATATTCTTAACTTCAATAAAATTTAGTTCAGTATTTTATGGTCCTTTTCATACTTGTAACATAGCTATTAAATCAAAACCAAACCATGAAGATTTACTCCTATGTTTTCTTCTAAGGAATTTATAGTTTTGGCTCTTATTTTTGTCTGTTAGCCAATGAGCTCCCTTCCCATAACTTAGCATGCTCCTTCCCCTCTCCACAGCTTAGCATGCTCCCTTTTTAGACAACACTAGGCCCATTTAGTAAAGGCAGTAAATAATCAGCCTCCAACTCTTCTTTACCTTGAGATGGAATTACTCTGGAGCAGCTACCTCCACATAAGGCAGGAAGAGCCCCTTAGAGTGACTTTCAGGTCTCAGTAGCTAGCTACAGGGAGCCTTATCTACTACTTGGGCAACAGCCATAAATCCTAGTTCAGCCATGATGAAGCCCCCTGGCCCACATGTCCACAACAGTGTGTCTGCCTCCTAGCTTCTTCTATTGCCTCCTAGCCTCAGTGGATTATATAGGTCACCTCAGACAATAGCCAGAACTTCTTCTCACTCCTCTCTTGTGAGAAGTGGTCTTGCCAGTTTATGTACTGGCAATAAACCTTTTGTTTGTTCTTTGAACCTGGATGTCTGCATAGTTTTCTGGCGAAGTCTAAAATACTCCAACAGTGTCATTAATATTAGTTACATTTATTTATCCAGTTAGCCAGTTGTCAATGTATTTTATATTTATGCCATTTAGTATCTCAAATTTTTATTGATGATAAGAAAAAATTTAAATCTTCTAGCTAGTTTGAATTTTATACTATTTTTATTACTAGAAGAAACATTCTGTGTAACAGATCATGTGAAATTATTTCTGATTTTTGGTTGTGAAGTTTTGCATGTTAATTAATCTCTTAAAATCCCTTTTCTTTTCTACCTGGCCTCCAATAAATTTTGTGAACTCAGCTTTTTGAACCTCCATATATATATGACATTATGCCATATTTGTCTATGTCTTAATTATATTGTTTAACATCATTACTTCTAGTTTCACATATGTGGCCACAAATAATAGGACTTTTCCCTCTTATGGCTCAGTATGTATATTATGTATGTGTGTTTGTGTATATGTGTGTGTGTGTTCATGAACACTGAGCTTAATTGTATATCTTGCCTATCAGTAAATATGGAAGAACATGCATCTATTATATTCTGATTTTGTTTCATGTTCATGTATTGAGATCTTTTAATTTTAAAAATCTATGGGTTAAATATGACACCTTAAACATCCAAATATAATTTATTTTGAAAGTCATTCCATTTTAAACAGAAAATATACTCAATATGATTCCATTCTTTTCAAGTTTTTCAAATTTTTCTGACCTAACATGAGATCTGTCTTAGAGAAAGATGTGCTTGTGAGCAATGTGTAGTTGCTGTTCTGCGAAATGTTATGAAGAAATCTGTTAGATCCATTAGCTATATACTATTATTCAAGTCTTCTCTTTCCTTGTTTATCCTCAGTCAGGATATTGTTGGAAGTGAAGCATTAAAGTCTCATTTTGCTCTATGTGTCCCGCTTTTTATTAGCATTTTATTTGTATATCCAGATGTTTTGAAATTGGATGCACATTTGTTTATGATTGCTTTTTCACTTATGGGTTACCTAACACATTTGTCCTTATACACTGTCCTTCTTGTTTCATATAAAAATTTTATGTGTTTATTTTTTCCTGTTTTTGTATAGTTGAAATTCAGAGGGGTTACAATTACATGAATCAGGTACAATTCTTTCTGAACCATGCTTCCCCTTCTATCACTCTCTCCAAGTCTTTCCCTCCCATCCCCACTCATAAGATATTCAGTTCATTTTCCACATAGTGTCTAGTGAGTATCACTATTCTATTTGTTCATCCTTGTTTGACTCACAAACAATTTTATCTGATGTTGATCATGCCATATCTGAAAATTCAAGAATCAAACATCTCCAAAAACCTGAAAAAGTTTTGAGTAGTATTATCAAAATATTTTGCATGGTATACCATTACATTTTGGATTTTTAACTATAAATGTTAGCATGTGATATATATATCTAAAATCTGAAAAAATTATGAATTCTAAAATATGTGGATCCCAAACAATTCAAAATGAACCCCAAGATAAGGACACAATAGATTTTATCTTTCTTGTTTTTTTTAATATACTCATACTATGTGATTTTTTTTGTTTCTTTCTATGTTCTTCCCCCATGGTAACCCCTTTTGTCACTGTATTTGATTCTGGTGTCCTTCATCTTGTATATACATTTTTCTAATTTAGGTAGGGGAAGGAAAGTAATAAAATGCTGAAATAAGAATACAGGATGACCCATTGTAACAATGAGATGTACAAGACACTATGTTAAAAACAAACTTTACAACTTTGTGAGGGGGGAAGGAGTTGGGGAGGTAGGGAGGAAAGGGATGGTAGGGAAAAAATAAAAGAGGGGGTAACAATGATCGATAGGAAATGGACTCATTACCTTGCTCAAGTAACTGTAACCACTCTCTACAGTACCTTTACAATAAAAAATATATATTAAGAACAAAACAACCCTCATCAGTTAGTCACTTGTCTCATTTTGATATTTTTTCATGGAATTTCATTTCTTTTTATTTTGAGTTTATTTGCATTATTAAATTATTTTCATTGTTAAATTATATTTTCTCATTCTCTTTATGTCTTTAGGAAGTTTCACCCATATACTTACCTTGAAATAAGATTTTACAAGGAAGAATGTGCTTATATCATTTGGTCAATGGTTTCCTATTTGTCTGATGCCTCTTTCTCCTATCTTCTTTTATTGCCTCCATTGTGATTTTTTTATTGATATGCAATAATGAATTTCATCCTTTTTCTTTCCATTTTTATAATTGTTATAGGTGATTTCATTGTTACTATGTAGCTTCTTCAAAATATCTTATAAAATATTTTAAGAAGTAAACAACTTGATGTCAATATCATATAAAATTCTAAAGTAGTCTCTGCTTTACTTTTCCACACTTTGTGTCAGAATTTTTTTTTTCCGATTGTGGGGCCTGAACTCTGGGCCTGGGCACTGTCCCTCAGCTCTTCAGCTCAAGGCTAGCACTCTACCATTTGAGCCACAGTGCCACTTCCGGCTTTTTTTTCTGCTTATGTGGTGCTGAGGAATTGAACCCAGGGCCTCATGCATGTAAGGCAAGTACTCTACCAATGAGCCACCTTCCCAGCCCTGTGTTGCAATTTTTATCTGCTTTTATTGCATATTCACAATTATGTCTTATTCAATTCTTTTGTGTGTAGACTATTTTACTAGATTTTAAAGTGAGTTTCCCACCTATATATAAGATAGCACATATATATTTATATATATGTATATGTGTGTATGTGTGTGTGTTTCAGATAAATTGTCTTCAACAATCAAATTTATAGTTTTTATGCTTTCATGTTACTTTTGGCATCTTTTTAAGAACTCCCTTCTGATTTTCTTGAAAGGCAGGTGTAATTGTAAAGATCTCACTCATGTGTGTGGTGGTGGGGGTCTTTTATCTGTTTTCATTTTTGAAGGAGAGTTTTATCAGATTCAGTATCCTTTTGGGTTTTTTTCCCCTTTCAGCACCCTTAGTCATCGCATATTTTCCTATCGTAGATGGTGTCTGTGATACATCTACCAATAATCCTATTTGTTTTTTATTTTCCAATTGTTACTTATCTTGTTTCTTCCCAGATTCTTGGTGTATTGTTGATTTTTTTATAATTTGATTATATTTTTCAATGTACATGTCTTCATATTCATTTTATATGGGATCCTGTAGATTATTAGATATATCATTCCAACAAAGGCATTGGGATTTAAGCATGGAAGTAATCTAATCATTTCCCAAAGTCCCACCTTTAAACATAATTGTCAGATTGGGCTTCTTTTCTTTTTTTCTTTTTTTTTTGGGGGGTCCGGTCATGGGGCCTGAACTCTGGGCCTGGGCACTGGCCTTCAGCTCTTCAGCTCAAGGCTAGCACTCTACCACTTGAGCTACAGCACCAATTCTGGCTTTTTTATTTTTGCTTATGTGGTGCTGAGGAATCAAACCCAGGTCCTCAGGCATGCAAGGCAAGTGCTCAACCACTGAGCCACCTTCCCAGCCCCTGGGCTTCTTTTTTTTTTAACATCATTAATAAATCCTTGAAGTTTAAACTCTTGCTTTAAGTGTAAGAGACACATTGTGATAAAAAACCATAGCAATGCACTTAGACCAATGATATCTAAAGTGATTACAAGAATAGTTTGCTTAAGATTGACCATAGTAACTACTTTTTTCTATTTGTTGCCCTTATTCTTCATTGCTGTTTTCAACTTCCCATATCTTCTGCTTTTAATTGAATATTTTATATGATTCCGTTTGTCAGAATTTGAATTATTGTACATTTCAAACCTTTTCTTTTTTTGGTCCAGTCGTGGGCCTGAACTCTGGGCCTGGGCACTGTCCCTCATCTCTTCAGCTGAAGGCTAGCACTCTACCACTTGAGCCACAGCGCCATTTCCAGCTTTTTTTCTGCTTATGTGGTGCTGTGGAATCGAACCCAGGGCCTCATGCATGCAAAGCAAGCGCTCTACCACTGAGCCACCTTCCCAGCCCTCAAAACATTTTTGTGTTTAGCCTTCTGTATGTATCCTTATGACATTAATTTTCAAGTATCTGTCAATATATATCATCATCTAGTCTTATTTCACTAGGATTGATTCCATGAAATGTACCTTCTTCCTTTAAGACCATATTTTTTTGTGTTTCTTTCATTGATTCTCTGTGTTGTTGTCAGGGTGTTATGGGGAAAAGAGTCCACCACTCAGAGAGCGCCTCGTGTAAAAAGATGACTTTATTGGGGAAGTGGATAGCTGACAGGCCAGGGATACAGCACAGATTTGGGAGTTGTAACTGTGGCCCTGAGTGGCCCACAAGCTAGGGTTTTTAAAGGCAAAATCCATGGGTCAAGCCTGGCCAAACGTAGGTGGCCAATTGGTTTGCAACACACACAAAGGTTTGCATAGTCATGTTAGGCCACGTGCAGGTGGTCAATGGAGTCTATCTTATACTAGTTGTTTAAACTATCCTATCATTTTGGTTTGAATTGGCATGTAAATTTGGCAGGCAAAAGGCGGCTTTACAGTAAGCAGGTGGTATTGGCAGTTGAGCAAGATTACAACTTATCTGCTTTATTGGTCAGTCTTTAACTGAACAATCAAGGGTGGGTTAGGTTTTTAAGGGGAGGAAGACCAGATACATTTTTTTTCATTCCAGGAATTAGGCCCATTGGAGCTGTGGCCCTGTGATTAAAGTTGTTTTTCTAATTTGAACATTGTTTAAAGTTTTTTAGTCACCACCCTTCAACAAATGGAATCTAAGACCCTAAAACAAAGGCAAAGCTCAAAATAGAATCATACCAGCTTGGGCCCCATTTCAGGGTCCACTTCAAGGGTGTTAGATAAAACAGTCACCTCTTTACTTTCAATTACTGATCTTCCATGGGTGGGAAAAACTTGTTTTGTCCATACAGATATTCTCGAGGCTCCTTAAACTTTCTGGATAGTCAAACCCCTTTTTATCTGTTCTTGACTATGTCAAGTCACTTCAGGACTTGGAGATAAATGAGACTGAAGCCCTCAAATAAGTTGACTTAAAATTAGACTTTGCATTCTAGTATTTATCTCTCAAGGAAGAAGATAGGAATTGGGATTTATTTTTATTTTTTTTTACTATATGTGGAGGAGGGGGGGAAGTGGATACACTGTTGCAAATAATTTTTTGTATACCAAACCATTAACTTTGTTTCTACTTGTCACCCAGTGGCTACAGCACACTGCTTCCTATTTCTACTGTAAGACAAGAAAGATAGAAGGAAGTCCTGGAAAAGCTTTCAAAATTTTGAAGTTTAAGCTACATGATTCAAATATGATAGCTGAAGTTTTATCTCCTACTCCCTCTGTTCTGAGTTTGTGGTAAAAGCTGTGGAAAGTGTTCCTATTCTTGTCCAACAATGATATTTTCTGAAGTATCTGAGAGACTAGAATATGCCAGTTACCACCAGAGATAGTTGTGATAGAATACATACTTGCAAGTACACCTAGAAATGTGGGGACATAACATATTCAGTCCAACTCATTGCCTCCTAGGGGAGAAGCTGTGAGCTGGTGTTTATCACATTCAAGTTCAGTGCTGAGCCAGAGGGAAAGATCTGTGGCAAGCAGCTGCACACTAATTTAAACTATCTATTTGTTTTCTTTAGCCCCTAGAGCATTCACATATTTCAGGCTATATCAACACTATAAGGCAGGTAAAACAGAAGAGAGTTCCTCAAGTAGAACCCAAAAATATTGAAAAAGTGGATACACAGTCTAACTCCTTAACTTGCAGGGAACTGGACTTTTCCTTTTGATTATAGGATTCTATGCAAGACAGCAAAGATTATGTCATACTACATCTCTACTTTTCCTACTGGCTTCAATGTAGGTACTTCCATACTAATTCAGGGTAAGCCACTTGAGTAGGTCCTGAGTTTCATACAAATAGAATTGACCCTATATATCTGTACATCACGTTTACAATAAAATTTCTTTTAAAAAATTCCACACCATCCCACTCAAATACCTTCAATATCAAAAATTAGAATCAAGACTGAAACAGGAGCAAAGGAATGTTAGCTTATGTGTTATTTTCTCAGAGAACCATCAGAAAACATAACTGCAGTATTTTCAGAGTATGCTCTTTGTTAGTTTCTTGTTCCCAGCAAGCATTACTTAGAATATTGTCTGCAATAGCTGTGTCCATTACGCTGGAGACTGGGCACTATTGTATGGTTTTCAAAAATGCCACATTGGTATCTTACAGAAATGTAATTCACCTAGTCTTCATCAAGCAGGTTCATAGTTGCTGAAAGTTTTTAATCAGAGTTCAGGTTTCTGAAAAAAGTTCACTCGGTCTTTTCCAGTTTATGTATAATGTATTCTTTTGCTTTTTAATATGCTCTATCATTTGAAACCTGAAATTCCACCATAACTAAGAATATCAGTAAAGATGCATGCTGTACTAATTATTTTGTGATATTGTTTACTTCCAAATTTGGTTATTCATTCAACAAGTATTTTGAGTACTTACTTTGTGCTCATCTAAGCATTGTGACAAATATAAAATATACAATGGGGAAAAAGTCTTTTACTGTCCTGCAAATTATATTTGTCACTGTCTACAGTGTCTATAAATCCTGATAAGTTAGTAAAGAAAATACACCATGAAGTATAATGAAACACAGTCCTACAGCTTAAATAATTGATTTTGTTAGGGTAAACCTACTTAAGGAGATTTTATATGTTGTTAGAATTAAGAATGATTGGGAAGAAATTTTGTGAAAATTTGGGGTATGAATTAAGACTAGAAGTCTAGGTAAGAGGGACAAAGAATCTATAGAATAAGTGATAGAAATATACTGAGGTTTCTGACAAATAACAGAACAGTGGGTAACAATTGGAAATATACTGAATGACTAAACAGTGGGAGAAAATGAGGGTGGGGGTAACAGTGTTTAAAAGAAATATACTCATTACCTTACTTATGTAAATGTAACTCCTACTTTTCATTGCCTTTACAATAAATTAAAAAAATAATAGATATAAATATATGTGTGTGTGTTTGTGCATAAATTATACAGCATCTTAGACATTAGCACCCAGTGGCCAAAGGAGGCTATGCATAGAAGTGGTGGACAAAAGCTCAATAGATGTGTACAGACTATCGTATAAAATAATAGTCTATCAAAGGAACTCCAAGAAAAAGAAACAAGAGACATTTTTAGTTGCCATTGTTGCTGTTTTTGTTTTCTCTTTCTTTTGTTTTTTGTATTGGGGAGTGTATGAGAGGGTACATAAAAGGTGTAACAAGGATGAATAAATACAACTGTGACACTCACTAGAAACTATGTGGAAAATGAACTGAATGTCTTGTGGTGGGGACAGGTGGGAAAGAATGGAAGAGAGTGACGGAAGGGGTCGCATGGTTTAAAAATAATTGTATTCATATTAATTATCTGACTCATGTAACTGTTCTGTATATCAACTCTCCACTAACAATAAAAAGAAAGGAACAGTGATATAGTGAGAGATATATAGTTAAACTTTGTTCCCTATATCTCATAAAAAAGTAATGAGTGGCTTACTCAGAGATTAATAATCTCAATATCATTCAACAGTTTAGTATAGTTAGGTGGGAATAGGATAAGTGATTCATTGATGAACTTGATATGAGAAATAAATGAAAGACAGTGATTTGCACACATTCAAATGGCATGTTATCAGGTGTTATTTTTAAAGTTTCTTTTTCTTCATACTTCCTTTTCCTATATTCATTCCAACATTTATTATAAACATTTTAAACACAGAGAAGAGCTAAAATAACTTTTATACTATAGTCTCTATGTTCACACCAACTCTATGGTGAAAATTTTGCTATCCATGTCTGAATATCTGTCAATTTATCCAACAACACATATTACTTTTAGCTATTCTCAGAGTACAGAGTAATAGGAATCATATTAGATGAATATTTTAGTAAGTTTTCCTCATCTCTTACTATCTTTGTCCTTTTGTTGTGTGTTCTGGGAGACCACTTCTGTTTTGTCTTCTAGACAGCATTTATGTGCATTTTTAGCTGAATCCATTATTCATCTACTATTGAGAGCTTTTTTTAAAAAAAAATTCTGCCATTGTTTTAACTTCCATAAGGAAATTCTTGTTTTATTTCACAACAGCTTTTTAAAATAAGTACATTTCAGTAACAGATTTTTTGCCACAAAAATGAATTACTTTCTCTAAGTATTCCTCTCTGTCCTTATTTCCTGCAGTTTAATTTGTTAGGTTCCTATTTACTTTATACCTCTCTTTCAAAATGTAGACTTTCCTTAACAGCTTGTTATTTTCCTATTTCTGTCCATATTAATTAACCCCACAATAAAATTTTCAATAAAATCTGATTCTGATGACCCGTTTCCTCTTATGATTATGATTAAATAAAATATATAGGTAAGATAAGTTATGGGAAATACCAAATTATCTGATTTGTTCATTTTACTTCTGTCTTTACTACACACTTCAGCATTCTCATTTGTCAGACAGTCTTGTCTATAAAGTGTTACTGAAGGCTTGGGTGGCAGAACAACCACAGAAATAAACTATTCACAACTAAGTGTTTAGGATCTAAATTATCTATTTGTTAGGAATTAATTATATTTGTTATATGTGCACTTTCATTGGTATACTACTGGTTACTGTTGACCACTGAACTTGTTCATATTGAGCTAGGAGTATTTAGAGGATTTAAAAAATAAAAACAGAGGAAAATTGGACATTTACTTAACTCTGTAGGCTTTTTTCCATAATACTTAGTTTACTTTAATCTGATTCTAATGGCTCCGTATACTAATTCCTGTTAACTACTAATCAATCACCTATTGGTTCTTTGTCTGTTATTCTATTATGTTCATAGTTTTGTTGTTTAGGGAAAATCTCCTTTGCATACTTCTTATTTTTTTCTTTTACTTCTGGATTCCCAAATCTTACTTTTTCCATTAGTTTGTATTCTCTTGTTTTTATTATATTTATATAAAGTTACAAACCATTTTAAATTCATTTTGATTTATGTGTATAATGCATCTTGATTTGTGTCACCCCTTCCATCATTTTAAATATATTAGTTTTATATTTTTTATATAACAGTTTCCTCATACCAAGATCTTGCCTAGCACAAAATCTCTCATCACTTTTTATGCAGGGTATTATTCTTGGGTTTTGTAACTTTTCATTGTGATCCCTGTGATCTCAATCAAAGCTCCTATTTCAGTAAATTAGAGCAGGGAAAGCAGATATAGATTCTTGGTTGGCTAGTTTAATTAAATGTGTAATTTTATTTTAATTTTGTGGAAGAAAATACTGTTTTGGGATACAGTTCTTGAACTTATACTCTTAAAATATTTTATGATTTTATTTATAGAACTGGAAACTGGTGGCTAACGCTGCCAATCCTAGTACCTGAGGATTCAAAAACCTGAAAATTTGCAGTTCAACCCTAGCCTAAGAAAAAAATCTGCAAAACTCCATCTTCAATTAGCTAACAAAATGGTACACGAGAGATATAGCTCAATTGGCAGTCAGCTATGACAAGAAAACTGAATGAGAAATTAAGACCTTGAGTTCAAGACCTAGTACCAGCACAAAAAAGAAGTGGTGTTGTGGCTATAGTGGCAGAGCTCTAGCCTTAAGAAAAAACAAGGAGCTTAAGGATAGCACACAGGACCAGATTTCCAGCCCCAGGACTGAGGAAATAAATGATCTCAGTGAATTGCTTTATTTAAATCATTATAAACTTCAATTTTTATGAAATTCATGAAATTTTCCACTAATTTTAATTAAATTCACACTCTTTTTTCCTTCTAATTACTGGGTAGTACATTATAAAAACAAATTTGTCCCTTGCTGTTGATTGTCAATAAGACTCTTTTTTTGGAAGATTTTCAATTAAAGAAAAACCTTGACTTTCCTGATCTTTCATTTCTGTCAAGTTAAGCTTATTAACCTGGACTGATTGTTCTTAATAAGATAGAAGTGAAAACAATTTGATATTTGCATATGTGTTTTATTTTATTTTTATTTTCCCCTGGATGGTCCAGTTCCAGGCAGATTGAGTGACAGTTAAACATTCTACCTACCAATTATTTGGCTCTTCTTTGGGCATTGAAGTCAAGTTTTGGGTACTCTTAAGAACCTATAAGTGAGAATGTATGTGCCAGTAAAATGGCTTCAGAATTTAAATAATTTTTCCACACCAAAATGACCTAAATTAAAAATAATAATTCAGAGAAACCCCCATGATGTTAGAAAGACAAATTTCAATGTACATAAAAGAAGTCATGCATTTTATCATTTATATACTTTTATGGTATTTGTTCTTTCCCTGCCACTTAATAGAAATGCTACATATGGCCAAAACATGTTGTGGTCACTCTCCAAGAGGAAGTAATCTGCTCACTTTAGTGAGTCTATCAAAAGTTTCAGTTATGTTATATACTTAGGTCTACACAGTTATATAAAATCTAAATTATATTTGAAATCAAATATTGTCCTATATCATCTCCCAGTTGGTAGCTGTAGTAGAAATCAGTGTTTCTGTAGTGATAATGGTTTACATTCACATCAATAATGTGTATTTATTTGCCCACAATAAAATTTACTTTGTATCTACATATAGATGCACCGTTTCATCTGGGTAAAAACTGATCAATGAAAAGTGTGAAAATGATGTGTGTCATTTCCAACACTGGAATTACAAGGTATTGAGATAGCAGGGTGACAAAATAAAAGGAGACTAGATCTCCTCTCTGAGGAGTGCTGATCAAAAGTAAAAGCAAACCCAGATCTTCTGAATCAGAATTTGTATGAATGAAAAGTAAACATTTTCTGTTAAACACTAATTAGGAGTGTTTGAATAGTGATCTGGCTTATTCGGAGCTCCATATCATTCTCTCACAACTTATTTACAGTCCATTTTTACTTCTCTCCTGTTGAAGTGCAATTAGGAGTGCAATAAGTGCAAACAATAATGAGAAGGAAGATGAGCGAATGTCTCACATTACTGCTACCAATATTAGATAGTATTGGAGTACCTTGGGTTGGTTAAATACCTTCACCTGTATCATATTCTGTCCAATAGAACATAATATTTGATTTAATATTGATAAGAGTGTCATTACTTCTCATTTGAACGTTGACTGCCATATCCCCACTAGCCAATACCTCACCATTTAGATTACTCAAAAATGAAGAAGCCATTAGTTCTTTATTTTGCAAATTAAAGGCTTTTTCTCAAGAAACACTGAATTGTATAGCAAATAGAATTTTTTAAAGAAGTTAACATCTTTATTATGAACTTTTCAATGCAATTGGATGTATAATAATGTTTGCAATGAATACAAGATATTGTGAAAGGATCGTTACAAAGTTTATTTTACATGGAATAGTTTTCCTGACTACTTAGCATAATTCAGTGTGGTTGAGTGAAATGAGTATCTCTTTTGCAATTTGAAGGAATTTAAAACTTTTCTCCTTTTTAATTTACCTTCCATACAGATATTCTAATTTCTTCAGTTGTCTTTTCTGTTTCATAGATTTCAAAACAAGGAAGAAGCATTCCCAACCACTAGAAAAACAAAGCTTCTGGAAGCCATGTTCATGAGAGTCATCCTACTTATCCACCTCATTACACATGGACAAAGGTCTACTTTCCAATCTTGAAACATACCTAAAAAACTTTCAAGGAAAGACCATCCATAAAGGAAAGGCATCCCAAAATTTATTTGATATATGCAGAAACATATGCACATTTACATAATCTTTAATTGCTCAAGGTATATTTTGATACGTATTGCAGCACATAAAACATGCAAAGGTTTGCATTTTCGCATATAATGGACAAATCAAAACAAAAATAAGCAGACTTTAAAAATAAATGCATTAGGTTGAGAGAAAAAAGAGAAAAAAGAAGACAGTTCACAATATGCTTCTTTCGTGCAAAGTTCAGCTAGAGGAAAAGCTAACAGGTAATGCAATAAATATGATCAACAATTACTACATGTATTTATGTGGGGGGATTACTGAAAAGAGGCATGGGTGATGATTATATTCTATATTTGACTGTCATGGTGATTATATTGCTAAATAAGTACATTTTTGTACCACTTTTAAGCAAGCACTGTGCTTTTGATCAATGGGAGTTTGGGAGGGAAAAAACAAAAAAAATATAGATAGGGGTTTGGGTTTAAATTTAGGGCCTCAATGTTCACTGGGCACATTAGTCAAAGTGGGAATATCCAACTTTATTTCTGTCTCTACCTGTGGTTTTTTATTATTTTGTATTCTCAACAAGTTTTCAACCTGGGCGGGCTTTGGTTTGATATCCTATAGATCACAGTCTCCTTCATAGCTACAATTACAAGTAGAAGATCAGTGTATTAAAAGTTTATTTCCTACACCTATTATATTCTAACAGCCTTGAAGAGACAAATTACATTAGAGAACTATGTGTAAAATTTACACTAGCTTACAAATTGACATCAATTAAGATGAATCAGACATACTCATGATCTGAATAGAAAAAGAAATGGCATCTCTATTAACTTCTTTTTCTGTAGGAGAGGTTCATTTTAGTTTTACTATGAATTTTTCATTGTAAAGATACTGTACAGAGGGGTTACAGTTACATGAGTAAGTTAATGAATACATTTCCTTCTTTGATTCCCCTACCATCTTTTCCCTCCCCACCTCTCAAAAAAGCTCCCTACCCCCTCCCCGAAGTTGTAAACTTGGTTTTCAACATAATGACTTGTACATTACATTGTTACAATGGGTCAACCTGTATCATTTTTTCAGCATTTTGTTATTTCCCTTGCCATCCTCAAATTATATGTGTGTGTGTGTGTGTGTGTGTGTGTGTGTGTGTGTTGAATGACACCAGAATCAAATACAGTGAAAATAGGGGTTATACTTTTGAAGAACATAGAAAAGAAACAAAAAAACTCACATAGCACATTATTAGTACATTAAAAACAACAGCAACAAAGATAAATTCTCTGTGTCCCTATCTTGAGGTTCATTTCGCTTAGTATCATCTTATATTATAACTTGTACATAGCTTTTGACATTTTCTGTTTGTCCTAGATATATATTAGTTATGGAAAATAATGGAAACCATGGGACCCAGGGATTTGGGGCCTGGCTTACTTCATTAAACATAATTTTTCCAACTCTTTCGATTTCCTAACAAATGAGGTGGTGTCATTCTTTCTGATGGAGGGATAGAATTCACACGTGCGCGCGCGCGCACACACACACACACACACACACATGTATATATAAAACTTTTTCTTGATCCATTCATCTATTCATCTACTGCGGGGCATCATGGTTGGTTCCATAGCTTAGTTATGGTGAATAATGCTGTGATAAACATACTTTTGCTGGTAGCTTTAGTATAGACTTGTTTGTATTTATTTGAGTAAATGCCCCAAAGTGGGATTGCTGGGTCATAGGGGAGCTCTATGTGGAGTCTTTTGAGGGAACTTCATACTGATTTCCAAAGTGGTTGAACAAGTTTATGCTCCCACCAACAATGCAGTAGTGCTCCCTTTTGGCCATATCCCCTCCAGCATCTGTTGCTATTAGATGTCTTGATTATAGCCATTCTAACTGGGGTGAGGTGGAATCCCAGTATTGTTTTGATTTGCAGTTCTTTTATGATTTTAGAAGTTGAGTATTTCTTCATGTGTCTATTGGCCATTCTTATTTCCTCTTCAGAGAAGTCTCTCTTTAAAACTGATTAATCGGGAGGTTGTTTCTTTAAGGAATTGTTGTTGGATTTAATTTTTTGAATTCTAAGCATATTTTAGATATGAGACCCTTGTCAATTTTATGGCTAATGAAGATCTTCTCCCAGTCTGTGGGCATTCTATTGATTTTGCTAGCTATGTCCTTTGCCCTGCAGAAGCTCTGCAGTTTCATGCAATTCCATTTGTCCATTTGTCCTTTCTTTGATTTGTTGTGTTTCTGGTTCTTCATTAAGAAAATTTTGGCCTGTTCCAAGGAGCCTTAGAGTTTCTCCTATTCCTTCCTGTAATGTTTTCAGGGTGTCTTTTTTTACTTCGAGGTCTATGATCCATTTGGAGTTGATTCTGGTGCAGGGTGATATATAAGGATCTAGCTTTAATTTTCTACAGGTATTAAACCAATTTTGACAACACCGTTTACAGAAGAAGCTGTCTTTCTTCCATTCTATTTTTAGCTCCCTTATCGAAGATTAGATGGCTATAAGTTTGTGAGTTCATTTCTGGGTCATCAGTTCTATTGCATTGATCCTCACGTCTGTTCTTGTGCCAGTAACAAGCTTTCTTGATTACTATGGCTTTGTAGTAGAGTTTGCAATTCGGCATTGATATTCCTCCAGCACTGTTCTTTCTTTCTGCTAAGGATGTTTTTTTGCTATTCGGGGTCTTTTATTGTTCCATGTTGGATTGCTTCTTCTATTTCATTGAAGAATGAGGTTGGGATATTGATAGGTATAGCATTGAATTCATAGATAGCTTTTAGCAGTATTGCTATTTTCATGATGTTAATCCTCCCAATCCAGGAGCATTGAAGGTCTTTCCATTTGCTTAGTTCTGCGTTAATATCCTTCTTCATGTTTTTAAATTTTTCATCATATGGTTTGTTTACCTCTTTAATTAAGTTAACTTCTCAGTATTTTATTTTTTGTGGGGCTCTAACAGAAGGAGTTCCTTTCTTGATTTCAGCTGTGGTCTTCTTACTGTCATACAGAAAAGCCATTGATTTTTGAGGGTTAATTTTATACCCTGCTACTTTCCGAAAATTGTGGATCAGCTCAAGCAACTTGGGAGTGGAGTCATGGGATGTTTTAAACAGAAGATCATCTCATCTGCAAAAGGGGAGAGTTTTATTTCATCTTTCCCTATTTGGATCTACTTTTTATTTGCATCTAGTGTTATTGCTCTAGCTTGACAAACTAATATTAAATTGAAGAGGACTGGAAAGAGTGGACATACTTGTTTTTTATTTTTTCTGAGTTTAGAGGATATTAGGATTACTACTCCAGCCTGTTTGTGGGGGTTGTTTGCTTATTAGATTTTATTCCAGCCTTTCACCATCAGAATATGTTTGTGTTTGTAAGGAATATGTGTCTCTTGAAGACAGCATATAGATGGATCCTGTTGTTTGATCCAACTAGAGATTTTATGTTATTTGATTTGAGAGTTAAGTCCATTGAGACTTAGGATTGAGAGGTGTTCCAAAGTTCCTGTCATGTTATTTACCTTTTTAGGGGCTGTCACTTAGGTTCTGCCTATGTTTATATGATTCATTGTTTTGGAGTGGTTTCTCTGCCTTCATCATGCTCTATTTGGGTCTCTATGTATAGCACATTTTAAAATATCTTTTGTAGTGCTGGTTTGATAGAGACATACTTTTTCAGTTTTTCTTTGCTGTGGAAGATTTTTATTTTTCCCTCAGTAATGAAGGAGAGTTTAGCTGGATACACAATTATTGGTTGATAGTTTTTTGCCTTTAGGAAATGGCATACTTTATTCCAGGCTCTTCTTGCTTTAGTTGCCTCTGCTGAGAAATCTGAACTTTTTATTGGTTTTCCTTTATATGTGATTAATCTTTTCTCCCTGAGAATGTTAAGGGTCCTTTCCTTGGTTTCTATTGATCCTGTGCAGATTACAATGTGGCAGTGGGATGTCCTGTTCTGCTCCGTTCTATTTGGGGGTTCAAAAGGCTTCGTGTACCTCATGGGCTTATGTTTTTGCATGTTTGGAAAGTTCTCTGCTAGGATTCTGTTAAATAAATCTCCTAGAATTTTGGCTTCTGTTTCTAGGCCCTCTTCTACACCCATTAGCCTTAAATTAGGCCTTCTGATAGTGTCTTCTAAATGTTGAATAGATCTCTTATTTCTTGGATTGTCTTGAATACTTGTCTTTTCTTTTTCTATAATGTCTAGGCTGTCTTCAATCCCACAGATTCATTCTCCTGCATGGTCTAACCTATTGTCAAGTCTTTCTACTTTGTTTTTTATTTCCTTTCCTTCTAATTGGTCAGACTTGATGGCTTCAAATTCTTTGTTGGAGCTTTGTTTTAGATCTTGTATGGACATCTTTACCTCAGTTGATTGGTTATGGTTTCATTGGACTCCCTTTCCTTCTGCTGGGCTTCATTCATATTCTCTTTGTGGTCTCCATGGATTCCTCCAGCTTTTTGTTTCTGTATTCCATGAATGTCTCTATTAATATTTGATTATTCTCATTCAGCTCATGCAATTCCTCCATTAATTTTTGACTAGTCTCATCATCCTCGTGAAATACCTGTATTAATTTTTTGTTACCATTTTCACACTCATGCATTTCCCTATCATGCTCACACAGAACCCTTTTCAGACTTTCAATCTTTTCAATCAGCATGTTTACCACTAGTGTTTGTAGAGCATTTTGGGAGCTCTCCTCTGCTCTGTTGCTTGATTATCATGAGCGGGAGTTGAGACATCTGGACTTGCCTTTTGTGTTGTGTTTTTCTGGTTTGTTCTGCCCATTTGGCTATGAAAGCAAAACTAATTCCATGCTAGAACACTATTTTAAGCCAGCATCAAACAGAGCCATGTAGTTGCACAGATTGTTTGATGTAGTCAAAGTAAGTACAGATAAAACCTAGTTCAACAGTTAAAATGTAGTTCAAACAATTAGGAATTAATGGACTAAGAAATTTAAAGAAGGTTTCAGCCGACCAGAAATTAATAGGTTTAAGGAGAATTTTGAGGATAAAATCAGATTAGAGGAATGTAGGGAGGGAAAGGAAGAGAAGAAAAATAAGACCTAAATTCAGAGAGAGGAAAAGGATAGGAAGAAAGAAGACAGATAAAGAAAAGGAAAAAGGAAAAATAAAATTTAAAAATGAAATACTAAAATAATTATAGAAGTATAAAGAAATAATACTACAGTTGAAGGAATTAAGGTGAGAGTTTGTAAGTTGAATAATTGATATCTGAATTAAGTATTCACACAATGAAAGATAAGGTCTAATAATCAAAGACCGGTATATAACTTGGCATGTATGGAACAACCATTAAGTAAAGCAAAAAAAAAAAAAAAAAAACACCAAAAGGGAATAGAGTAAAAAGAGTTCTAAAGAAAAAAACTTAAAAGTAATGAAAAGTAGAAAATAATTTTGTTAACAAAATTTAAAAATTTACATAGAAAAAAAGAGTTTTTTGATTTTTTTTTTGTTGGGGAGGATCTTGTTTCCTCCCTGTGTCCATAATGAGTCTCTTGGTAGAGTCTCTGGTTTGCTTGTGGTGTTTGGTTTACCTATGGCTTGATTGATTTCTCATTTTAATCAAATAATCAATTAATTTTGTATGATATATAAGCTTTTCCTCCTTAAACATTGTGATTGCTACCAATTGTATACTTTGTTTATATTTTACTATATTTTATGTATTTAAGAAGACAGGTAGTGTTTACCCTTTCATTTTGAAAAATTCTTAGTAAAATGCCTTGAATGGAATAGATGTTTTACCCTTCAATAGTCACTGTTGAATTTCTCCTGTGTTTTAACTGTGATGATTGATTTACATATACAGAATGTGAAAAATGAATAAGTATTCATTTTTGTGAAGGTACATGTTTCTACATGTTAAATTCAGTTTTAGCTATAAATAAGAAGCTTTAGCTATAAAAAAGAAAGCTCAAGTTACCAAACTTGCCTGAGTATACTAAATTGTGCTCTATATAGCTTGGTGCAGTTGATAAATGGCCTTATGTATAATCAACAGTAGATTTATTGTCCTGTAAACAAAACTTACCTCTTTAGAATAGAAAAAGAGCTACATGTACTTCCAAGTCAGTACATCTAAGAGGCAGTGGAGCAATAAGATAAAGGAATGAAAATAGTGCCAGGAAACTGGTAATTTACTTGATATGTTAGTAATTTTTCATGTAATGAAGGTCATATGTCAACTACATATAGAAAGTATAATCTTTGTGTCCATTTGAATATATATATATATGTATATATATATATGGTTGTAGGAATCTAGAATGTAGTTAGATGTATAATAAAATTGGTTATGAGATCTGTCAAATAATTGATTTGATAAAATATAGAATAATTCAAACTGCAAAGTTTGCAGTATCTAGAAAGATATGCTCTCTTGAAATGCTGATTTTATTTTCCTAATAATAACATTAAAAATCCAGTGGCCTCTGAATGAACAAAATTTAGCTCTTACTTATGCACGAGTAAGTGAATACATTTACAATAACTCATTTACATATGGTATTGGAATTTTAATGCATTCAGCTTCTCTGTGGGAAACTACCAGGGTCTTTCTTGACATTCTTTCAAATTTTCAGTTCTCTAATTGAAAATGCTAATTGAGATTGCATATATATCACACACCTATTATGTGTATATATTGCATTTATTATACATATATGAAAATAGAGATATTGCAATGAAATATCAGCTTACTTTTATTTGATACTACAAACATTAAAACCCTGTTTGATTTAAATTACTTTAATATACAGAACCCATCAATAATCTATGACTGGTATGTGTGCATGGCACACTTAGGGATTTCCTTTCCCCATTTGAAATACCTCAAACTTTTAATTTTTTTATCCTTAAGTAGTTGTACAAAGAGGTTTCAATCCAATACGTCAGTTTGTGAGTATACTCCATCTTGGTCAATATCACCCCTTCCATCATTTACCTCCATCTATATTGTCCTCACCCATCCTTTTGAATTACCTAGTTCCATTTTCTCATATGCCCATAGAATATTGTGTCTTTAGTCTCCAATGCTTCCTCTCTTCATTGATATCCATCACTTCTCTTGACCTTAACCCTACCTTCGACAATATATGTTTCAGCTTCCTGCTATTCATTTTGTTAAACTGTAACTTGACCCAAGAGTTCATTCCATTGGAATATTCCCCTGAATATACAATATATGTACAGAGAGTTTAAAGACTTAGTAAAGATGGTGAAGCTTGAGTCATAAGCTTTGAGTAGCTTATGAATTCATAGGTACATTGACTTGCCATTGTGCTTAAGAAACAAGCACTAGAAAGGACTGGCAACAAGATGGCAGAGGAGAAGCTGGAATCTGAACAAGCTCTCGCATAGAAAGTAGTTTTAGAGTTCCAGTGAACAGTCTTAAGCCAGAGAAACACACCAAGTGTGCCATCACAGGACAGAGAGTTAGACAAGTGAGAGAAAGCCAAGG
>NW_012267419.1:2338677-2344142 GCF_000151885.1 Dipodomys ordii
CTTGGTAAGAAATGTACGCATTATCCTGCCCATGCAATTGTAACCCCTCTGTACAGTATGTTCACAAATAAAATAAAATAAAATTAATAAAAAAGAAAAAAAGAAAAAAAAAAGAAACGAGCACTATGTTGATATGCCTGAGTCAATGAGCTTTTTATCCTGAGGGAACTTGAAATTGTAACAGAGAAACTCAGATTCAATGATAAGTTCTTTTATTAACTGTATGGAAATATATACTCAATAAATAATTTGTCCATGGACATACTAGTAGTGAGTAGGGAACTAATAAGTAGTTGAAGAAACTGTTATTTGAAGAAATGAGTTCTAGGTGATGACTAGAAATTCCCTCCTGTGAGTCACATAAGAAGTCTATCTTTATAGTTTAACATGGCTAATTTATACTCCTGATATCTGCATTGATTGGTTGTATATATGAGGCATCAAAGATCACCTGCCAAGACTGTTTCAATCTAAGGGGAAAAGAAATAATAAGACTATTAGAAATCTGGAATATTTAGCCTTAAGTAAATAGTTATTTATATACTCTAGACAGAAAATTAAAGGGCTGGAATGTAGATGGCTATGTACATTTCTTTTTGCACTTAAATTTTCACTCTCAAAGAATGAAGTTAATTTTAAGAATTAGGTTTGTATGTTATATAAAATTCATGGTTATTTTAAAAAACTCTGCCTTAAGAGATATTCTTACCAAGGGAATGTATATTTTTAAAGAATGGATGTCATGTTGGGCAAGGGACTGGCTTACTGGGAAGAAGTTTCAAAATAGAATTCTGAAGTTAATAGCGTAGTTGTAACAGGGGAAACTGACTTAATCCCTTCACATGTACAAAGCCTATTTCCCATATTTCCTTAAGTCTTTTCATGTCTTTTAAGAAAACATTATGTTCATAGTAGATGAATGAAATTGATCATGCTTTTTTTTTATCCACAGTCTGTCTTACCCATGTCTTTGTCAAGTTTCTCTTTCACCAAGGTTGTTAGGATATTTTTATTTGTCCTAGACCAACTTACCTACCTTTAGTACATGTCTTAGTTGTAAGATATAAAAAGCACCTTATCCAAGTCACATTTAAAATTATATGTTTTGCTACATAGTGTAAAGCAGTGAATGAGACAGAAATTATTTACATTATATTTTAAGAGATTATTATGTTCTTCTACTTTAATATATGTCTGATGTTCTAAGAATTCAAATAAATTAAAATAAAATGATGTAGCACCAATACATGCAACACAATTAGTAGAAAAGTATAACTTTATTCCACACTTATTTTATATGAAATCACTTTTCTACTTTTCAAATATTAATAACAAGTGCTAAAAAATAACTAGGTTATTATTTCTCAGGATTCCATTCCTAATTGCTAAATATCTGTATTAATATGGTTTGAGTACCAGATGACAGATACACAATTTACATGAACTAAAATATATTCCTTAATCTAAAATAAAATTTAATTATGTAGTTTTTCCTACTTTCAATTTATAGGCTTGTTTTAGAGATATTTCAAAACAATATTACATGACAGTTTATCTCATATCTCTTTGCAGGGTTTTAAATTTTATTTTAATGAGTAAATTTCTATTTTGAGCATTATCAGTTACAATAATCTCTTATTTGACATTTTAAAGTATTTTGTATTTATTTTTGCATTTTATTATTACAAAGCCATGTTGGTTAAAATATGCACTTTATAAATGATGAAATCCTGTCTGCACAGATGTTGTGGCATGTTTGAGGTCATATACTCTGTTCTTAACAAAGATTAGATTAAAATCTGGATTTGAAAAGTTCTACAGTGTGCACTTTTTAAAAAATGCAATGTTGTTTAGCTAGTTAAAATCAAAAGTGTAAATAAAAGCACACTTATTACTTGAACAATTTTCAGATAATTTTCTGAAGTATATGGTTGTTATATCTTTTTCAGAGTTGAAGCTGTTTTTTCACTGCTTTAATATAGCAGTAGTGTTCATTAATTCTAATAGAAATGTAGAATTACCATTGATATTTCCTGAAATATATTCTTAGTAATAACTTTAATAATTATAATTTGAAATTGTGATGGTAACCTTTAAGTATAGGAAATGAAGGAATTTTAGAAATTATAGGGTTATAGATCATAAATGTATATGAAAATTTCTCAGAGCCTGTGATATAATAATTCTCTCTCTTTTTTTTTTGTCCATCATGGGCCTTGAACTCTGTGCCTGGGCACTGTCCCTTAGCTCTTCAGCTCAAGACGAGCACTCTAGCACTTGATCCTCAGCGCTACTTCCCTGTGATATAACAAATGAACCCATATTTATTGTTAAACATTTGATAATAATCTTGAAATATGTCATATCATGGTTTTGAGACAGAAATTAACATAAACCTTTTTGTAGGTTCTGGATTGTAAAACACATTCAAAAGGAAAAATTAACAATTGAATGAAAGTACCTGTTTTCATGGAGCTTATGCTCACAGGGTATAGAATGTTATGTGTTTCATGTCATGCATTTCAAAGAACAGAGACCTTCTATAATGATAGGTCTTGTAATTCTGAGTAAAAATTTCTGGTGTAGGCAAAGAAGGGAAAAAGAAAAACAGTAGGAGTAAATGTAGTGAGATAAGTATGGATAGTTGTTATTTAGGTGACCTTTAAACGTCAAATTAAGAGAATTACATTTAAAGTGTTTAAGTAAGGCACAACATAAGCAATGTATTACAAAGATGATTCTTATACCTACGTAGGATTTGTGTCAATAGGATGCGACCCTTCTGATGCATAATTTCAGTGAAAAAGTCAAGTGCGCTTTTCTGTACACTTGCCGTCAAAATAATTGAAACAGAGATAATTATTGCACTATTAACAAATGGAAACAAATTCAGGTATTTTACATCTTTGAAACTCAGATGATGTATTTCACCCAAATAATCTTGGAGATGGGAAGGACATATTGGAAAAAAGGCCACAACAAAGATGTATTATGCTGACATTGCTTTTAGATCAGTGGTCCTATTAGAATTAAGAAAACACTTTACATTTTTTTTCAGTACAACACAGTAACCTTAAGTGATAAAGTAAACATTGAACTTGATTTTGTCTTTATCTAACATTCTCTTCGTGAATCTTAGAAAGGGATGCTCCCAGATAAATAGAATAAGGATGAATACAAATGATGACTAGTGCTAGCACTGAATAATATTACCATTTTTGGTAAAGACTTGGGAAGAAAATTACATAGTATTTACACTAGCAAAGTGACATATGAAGAAATTCTTCAATTTTCTAAAAAATATGAGGATAAAAATGAATTGACAAATTCTTAAAAAAATCAGAAATGGTAGAATTGTTATAACCTCCACCAAAATAAAATACATTCAACCCCTATGAACTTAAAAGAAAAACGTTGAGAGAAATAGATAATAAATACATCTGAACACATATAAGTTATTGCATGTCCTTCACTTTATATAAAAGTCAACTTAAAATGCATTAAAGACTTAATACACAATATCAAACTTTGAAACTACTACGGGAAACATTGAGGAAACATTTTTAGGTATATGCATAGTTAGTAACTTTTTTAATAGGACTCCAGCAGCTTAGGAAGGAAGAGCAAAAATATGATAAATGAAAATAAATCAGATTTAGAAGCTTCTGAACATCAAAGCAAAAACATGTAAGAGTGAAAAGACAACCCACAGAATTGAGAAAAGTATTTCCCACCTCATTCAATGGACAAAGGATTAATATCCACAATACATAAAATATGCCAAAAAATAAGTAATCTTATAAATGAATAGAAAATATATAAAACAGAGAGTTCTTAAAAGTACAGACAACTTAGAAATACATGAAAGCATGTTTGACATCTGTGGCCATAAAGAAAATGAGAATCAAAATAACTTTGAGATTCTATCAAGCCTATCAGAATAGCTACTCTCCAGCAACAAAAATTATTAAATATTGATCAGGATATGAATAAAATACACACTGAAATATTACCCTATATTTTGTGAGGATGTGATAAAAAAAGGAATCTTGTATACTATTGGTGGAAATGTAAATTAATACAGCTGTTATGGAAATCCATATGGCAGTTTCTCAAAGATGTAAAAATAGAATTACCATATGGTATAGATATCCTACTCTCAAGCACATACCTGAAGGAATAAAAGTCAGCTTACTATAGAAATACATATATACCTATATAACCATGTTTATGGAAGCAATATTTACAATAGCCAAGTCATAAAATCAGCCTAGATGCTCATCTAAATAAAGAAAAAGAGGTTTAATATATACAATAGTGTTTTACTCAACCATAAAGAACAAGAAAAGGAGATTATTATTTTAAATGAAATGTCTGGCTCAGAAAGATAGATATCTCATATTTCTTTATTATGCATGGAATAATAAAGATGTGAAATTAGAAGATAGAGTACTAAGGATATGGAAGGGAACAATGAGAGAGGGCAAGTGGAATAACTATGGATATTGGTCTAAGGCTTAATCAGATCAATGCACCTTATACATATGTGTAAAAATGTCACAAACTACTGTGTGCAATAAAAAAACAATAACATGAAATCATAAAGATTGCAGAAAGACAGTACTGAGATTTGTTGTGCAGGCAGTAGAAATTGTAACTGTGTAGAAAATTAACTGAGGTATTTTGAAGAATAAACTCTGTGTATCAAGAATGCAGTACTTAAAACAGTGACACAAATCAGATTTTAGTTATATGTTGAAATGAAGAAAAATTGCATCTATCAAAAGAAAAAGGAGTGAAAATCTTTTTACCACAGCTATAATTAGAATCTTTTCCTTGTCAAAAATTTTAGAAAAGTCACAATTCTGAGAACATGTTTTAACATCAAAGTTCTGAATTCCACAAAATTGAAAAATAAATAAAAAATTAAAATGACAAAAATAATTTATATCATAGGTTGTGGATATGAAATTTACACTATAAACCATATTCCTGGTAGTCACTGTTTTTGATTCTGGTAGCCCGTGTCTTGTATATTCGTTTATCTGATTTGGGGAAAGGAAGGGGTATAACAAAATGGTGAAACAAGGACAAAGGGTGAACCAATGCAACAGTAATACTCACAAGACACTAGGTTGGAAATTAACTTTAAAACTATGGGGGTGTGGAAGAGTGGGGAGGAGTGATAATGGGAGAATAATGAAGGAGTGGGTAACAATGTTCGACAAGAAATATATTCATTACTTATGTCACGGAAACCCCTCTGTACAGCACCTTTACAACAAAATAAAATTTTTAAAAAGTAAAGAAAAAAAAGAATGTATATCCTCACAGTAACGTAATATTTTCTTTCTTTCTTTCTTTCTTTCTTTTCTTCCTTCCTTCCTTCCTTCCTTTCTTTCCTTTCTTTCTTTCTTTCTTTCTTTCTTTCTTTCTTTCTTTCTTTCTTTCTTTCTTTCTTTCTT